>NW_012114488.1:14505195-14516614 GCF_000951035.1 Colobus angolensis palliatus
TGCAGTGGTGTGATCTTGGCTCACTGCAACCTCTGCCTCCTGAGTTCAAGTGATTATCCTGCCTCAGCCTCCTGAGTTAAATGGGATTACAGGCAAATGTCACCATGACTGACTAATTTTTTGTATTTTTAGTACAGACAGGGTTTCACCACGTTGGACAGGCTGGTCTTGAACTCCTGACCTCAGGTGATCCACCCGCCTCGGCCTCTGAAAGTTCTGGGATTATAGGCCTGAGCCACAACCCCCAGCCATGAATAAAAAATAAACATTAAAAAAAAACTCTAAATTTTTTCCTTACATAAACCATCCTGGATTTTTCATTTTTGTTAAAAATTATTCATGGAATAGATAAAATTAGTAGTGGGAGTGGTGGGATGGGCTATTTTGAAAGAATACTCAGCTAATAACCATAGCCAGTTTACAAGAGACCTCCTCCAGGTCCCTCTATTTTATTTGCACTAATTTTGCTCCATCAATAAAATAAACAGCAATTAAGTGGCAAACGTGCATGGGGCGGTAGAAGGACAGTCACGCATTGCTGAACTGTGGTGGGATAGGTTCTAGCGATGTGTTGTTAGGTGATGTCGTCATTGTGTGCACATCACAGCGTGTGCTTAGACACAGCTAGATGCTGTAGCCTACCAGACACTAGGCTTTCAGAGCGATAGAATAGGCCAGCCTATTGCTCCAAGGCTGTGAACATGGACAGCATGTTACTATATTGAATACTGTAGGTAACAGTAACACAGTGGTAATAATTTGTGCATCTAAATATACGTAAACAGAAAAGGTACAGTAAAAATATAGTATGAAAGATTAACAAAATATTTTTTTTTTTAATACCCCTAGATATGAATGGAACTTGCAGTACTCTCAGTTGCTCTGGGTGAATCAGTGAGTGAACTGTGTATGAATGGGAAGGCCTAGGACATTATTGTACACTGCTGCAGACTTTATATGTACTTACGCTTAGCCTACAATAAATTTCTTCTTCAGTAATAAATTAACTTTAGCTCAGTGTAGCTTTTTTTTTTTCTTTTTTAAATTTTATTTGATTTGATTTGATTTTTTGAGACGGAGTCTCGCTCTGTCGACCAGGCTGGAGTGCAGTGGCACGATCTCAGCTCACTGCAGGCTCCACCTCCCAGGTTCACACCATTTTCCTGCCTCAGCCTCCCGAGGTAGCTGGGACTACAGGCCTCCCAAAGTATTGGGATTAGAAGTGTGAACCACCGGGCTGGGCCCATTGTTTTATTTATTGCCATTTAAACTTTTGTTGTTGTTAAAATGAAGAGACAGACATGTAAATTAGCCTATCAGTATCACTGTCTTCCATTTCCACATGTTGTCCTCTTAGAAGGTCTTCAGGGGCAATGCCGTGCATGGAGCTGTCATCTCCTAGGATAACCATGCCTTCTTCTGGATACCTCCTGTAGGACCTGTCTGAGGCTATTTTGCAGTCCCCTTTAAATATATATATATGAGTATATGTTAAAATAATATAAAATGATGATAAATACATAAACCAGTTACATTGTCATTTGTTGTCATTATCAAGTATTATGTGCTGTGCATGACTGTGCATGCTATACTTTTGTACAACTGGAAGTGCAGTAGGTTTGTTTACACCTGTGTCACCACAAACAAGTGAGTAATGCATTGTGCTATGACGTTATGATGGCTAGGTGTTACTAGGTGATAGAAATTTTTCAGCCCCATTATAATCTTATGGGACTACTGTGAATATGCCATCTGTTGTTGACCAAAATGTCATTATGTGATGTGTAACGGTACTGTAGAACTGTCCTGGCAGGGAGCATTTGGTATGCTGGGAACGGAAACAGATATCAGTGAGTTTGCAGCTAGTGGGATGAGGTTTGCTTTTCAGAGCAGTAGAATAGGTCAATATTGAAGTCAGTAGAAGATACAGGCAATGAAGGCACCCAAGCTAAAGAACAATATGTATATCATTCTAGCACGCAGAGGATTGTTCATATTTTCAGCCATAGCTATGCTCACAGGTAGCAGTTGGCGGTAGTTCACGAGGTGTTGGGATATCAGTGAAATGTATCCTTTCATCTTTTGAACCAAGAGGGAAATGGATGTTGGATCACCAGCCTCCATGTCTGCCACGTGACTGGTGAAGGTAGTCTGGGGAATTTGAGCGCAGCTTTCCAGTCCCAGGAGCCTGCCCACTCTCTTCCCTCTGGCTGAAGTGACACACTCATCATGCAGAGAGTGTATGGACGACGTTGTGGATGAGTGAGTGAGGCAGGTACTGAAGAAGATGGGAGCTGCAGTTCTCTGAGCAAAGACAGGCATGTGGGGGAAGAAAATTGTTCCCCTGAAAGTATTATTATTTCAAAAAGTTAAGAATGTCAATGATTTAGAACCAAGAGCTTACTTGTTCTTCAGCACCAATCTTTTCCACTTCATTTGATGAAATCCATGTACATTGATAGAACCATTTTAAGAGAAGTTGCTTTTATTAAGTCAAAAACTTCGATCAAAATGGAGGATAAATGATAAAATAATAATTTGGGGAAATTCTTGCAGAAACCTGTGAGAAACTTAAAACACTTTCAGAAGAAACTGTAGCTGGTTTAAATCATTGATAAGAACGCCCAGATAACTACAAATTCAGTTAGTTTTCATCTAAAATTAAGACTTCCTCTTCCCTCTGATGAGATCATAAAAAAACAGGCCTGAATGATTTTTAGAGGTGATTGGACTTTGATTATAACACAATCAGGGGAAAGATAGAAGAGAGGAAACAAGAAAGAGGCATGGAATATCTGGAAGTGAAAAGGCTCAGAGGGAAATTTCACTGATACCCATCTATATAATGTGTATTAAACCAGACCATGTTAAAACAAAATAAACAAATTAAAAAATATATATGTCTTTGCCAACATACTTGTTCAAGGACAAAGTGACTCTTGTTTTGGCCCAACTTTATTTGGTTTTTTGGATTAAGAAGGCCTTCCTCGGCTGGGCGCGGTGGCTCACACCTGTAATCCCAGCACTTTGGGAGGCCAGTGTGGGTGGATCACTTGAGGTCAGGAGTTCAAGACCAGTCTGGCCAACATGGTGAAACCCCATCTCTACTAAAAATACAAAAATTAGGTGGATGTGTGGGCACATGCCAATAATCCCAGTTACTAGAGAGGCTGAGGCAGGAGAATCACTTGAACCCAGAAGATGAAGGTTGCAATAAGCTGAGGTCGCACCACTGCATTCCAGCCTGGGCAACAGAGTGAGACTCTGTCTAAAAGAAAAAAAAAAAAAAAAAAGAGAAAGGCTTTCTCTTTTTATGTCTACAAACCCCAGGACAGTAAAGGGCAAGAATAAGAATCCCTGCCCACAATAGGTACAGTCCAGTGAAAAGATGGGGGATAAATGTACCTTATAAATACGTGGTAGCGTCATAAACTCTGAGCTGGTTGGAAGCCTGCTTATTACATACATGTTTAATGTTTCATTAGGGGGCTTAAGTTCTGTTGCCCTTTAGGACCCTTGAAAAACTCTTTTCCTTATAGTCCCTGCTAAGTCATAATCTAGCCAGCTTCTCACTTCGTTCAGTGCTACATGCCTTTCTCACCTACACCACTCCAAAACGTTGAGATTTTCTCCAGTGGTCAAGAGTGTCAGCCCAGATTGATGAAACATATTCATGGACAGTATGTTATATAAAAGCAATAGAAATGAGTACAATATGAACTTTTTATAATTTTAACCATGATCCGATGTTATTTGTACCTTTCCCTTTCTGAAAAGTAAATGTGGGCAATTGAGTTAAGTTTTAGTTGGGGATTTAGAGTACTGTAGTACACACCGAAATGTGATGTGTTATTCATAAAGCTTAATTTTGAGAACTAAATAGTAATATTTCTATGATGCTGATGGTATCTGGGCATTCACTAGAAATTTAATAAACTTCTTATCTCATTTAATAAGCATAGTTGAGTTCCAGTCACAATTATCAAGATAATAAAGCCAGCTGAGATAACTATGAATCTTTATATGATAATAAATGTTATTCAGATAGATTTACATGCCTTGAATTGAAATGAGTGCTACCATCTCAACAGCTAGAAACATATTTTGCTGCCTGAAACTGCCTCTAATCTGAGCTACGGCAAACTTTCCTCCATGCAACAGCCAGATTATTTTTAGTAAAGGAAGCTTGAACAGATGAAGATAATCATATGGTTCTCCTAAATTAAATCTGTTGAGAGTGCGTTAATGTGAATCACCAGATCTGTAAGGCTTTATTGTCTCCATTGTTTAAATTCTATGAAACGGAACAACAACAAAAATCACTGCTATTTAAATTCTGCTATCCCTGTGATGTACCTACAGCAAAGCTGTCAACACATAGTAATATAACTGAAGGCATCTCGTGGTTCAGGAATAGTTTGGTGACTGGAAGTTGTAAAGGGGGAAACGCATTGTTGTCATTTCATTCGTTTAACATGGGTGCACCCTGCATGGAGGGACTTGGTAAATAATGATGGTGATCGACTGTGTCAAAACCCAGCGGAGCTGCATGTTCGTGGAGGAAGTCACTTCACTTACACTAATGGGAAATATTCTTAAGAGATGTGACTTTTTTTTCTCGTGATAATTTTCTCAGAGTGGGTAAATTCTGGTATTGAGTATTAGATTATGAAATGCTTGCTTTTTATGATACCAAATACGTTTTCATATTGGAAGTGAATTATCTACAAAATTGTTTTAAAAGCTGTAGAAGGCTGGGGGCAGGGCCTCAAGCCTGTAATCCCAGCCCTTTGGGAGGCCAAGGCAGGCAGACAGCTTGACCCCAGGCATTCCACACCAGCCTGGCCAACATGGTGAAACATTGTCTCTACAAAAAATATAAAAATTAACCGTGTGTAGTGGAGCACGCCTGGAGTCCAGCTACTCAGGGGGCTGAAGTGGGAGGATTGCTTGAGTCCAGGAAGTTTTGGCTGCAGTGAGCCGTATCACGCAACTGCACCCCAACCTGGGCGACAGAGCGAGACCCTGTCTCAGAAAACACACAAGCAAAACAAAACAAAACAAAACAGAAAACCCAAAGCTTTAGAGGTAGTACTTGGGAAAATTTTCAAGACCAGCTGAGATGTTCAATTTAGGCTGCCATTGAGTTAACTCGGCAGTACCGAGTGATCAATACAGGAATAGACACTTGCTCTGGTTAACGCTGAAGCCAATAGCAGCTGCAGCATTGTGTTTTAAGTTCACTTTCACTTCAAAGTGGCCCCAGGTTTTGGGGTTGATATAAAGTGCGGTAAGTGTGAGTCCACTTCTCTCTCCTATCAGACAGTTTCAAGACTACCCCTTGCTCCATTCATTCATTTACTAATGCCTGTGTGGCCTGTTTGCTGTAGCTTCAATGGATTTTCACATTATTAGCTCATTTGTTATCTTATTTGACCCAGAGTTGTACCCACATTTTACAGATAAGATAGTGAGTCATGAAGATGTTAAATCAATGAGGTGAAGCTCAAGTGAGATTACATCCTGAACTTAGATCTTCTGAGTCTTTCTCTACTGAGTTCTTTCCATTGTTCTCCTACTGTGGTTATTCAGCAGTACCCACTAATATTTATCGAATATTCACTCTACGTGTAGTATTTTGCAAACTACTTTATCTCATTTTATGATCAGTTCTGTTTATTAGGTGCAATTATTTCCACATTACATATCATAAAATTGATGTTCAGAAACACCCCCATCCTTACTTGGCTAGTAGTGACCATTCGATTCGGAACCCAGTCATTCTGATATCAAGGCACAAAACCACTGTTTATCATATTGATATCCTCATTGCTGTGACATCAGGAACTTGTATACATTACATTTACATCTGTGTTATAATTGAATTGTGTTATCCAGACTAGTGGTATGGATGGAGATATTTAGGGAACCGCACTAATAAAAATGGACTATTTATGGATTAATTGTCAGTATCTGAGAAATCATCTTGTTTGGGATCTATATTCCAAGAATCATTCTCAGGGCTGGTGGAATTTGCTCCTGTTCTCCATGCTCAGAATACTTCTTCCCACAAAACCTTCTGATGCTCTTCATTCCTCTGCTCTCAGCTTAAAACACAGCTGTCTCAGAAGTTGAAGTCTCTTATCCCTCCAATTTATGCTCAAAGAATCTAAGTATTAATTGCCTGTTTAATCTTTTTTTTTTTTTTTTTGAGATGGAGTCTCACATTGTTGCCCAGGCTGGAGTGCAGTGGCACGATCTTGGCTCACTGCAAGCTCTGCCTTCAGGGTTCAAGCGATTCTGCTACCTGAGCCTCCCAAGTAGCTGGGGTTACAGAGATGAGCCACCACGCCCAGCCTGTTTAATCGCTTTTATCCTCCTGACGTGCAAAAGTCGTTTTTTGGTATTCCATCTCCACAATCTGGCAAAATGTGTGTCACTTATTAGATGTTCATTGTTTGTTGAAGGAATTAATAAATCAATGACTTAAAATTAGCAGCAATTAATGCTCTTTCAGAACTTTATGATGGTATTTGGTAGTGATTCCAAACACTAGGAGAAATGAAGAGTGTCTTTGAGAAACTAGAGTAATTAAGTAAAGTAGGTTGGGAGTGGTGACTCAAGCCAGTAATCCTAGTAGTACTTTGGGAGGCTGAGGCAAGCAGACGACTTGAAGTCAGGCTGGCCAACATGGTAAAACCCCATCTCTACTGAAAAAAATACAAAAATCAGTGGGTGTGGTGCCATGTGCGTGTAATCCCAGCTACTCAGAGGCTGTGGCACGAGAATCGCTTGAACCTGGGAGGCAGAGGTTGCAGTTTGCCGAGATCGCACCACTGCACTCCAGCCTGGGCAACAGCTTGAGACTCCATCTCAAAAAAAAAAAAAAAAAAAAGAAAAAAGAAAAAAAAAATTCAGTAAAATAATTGGAAGCCACTGATAAGTTCACAGATACTGTCTGCCCATGCCCATGTCCTGATGGAAATTTAAGAGGGATCCTAATAGACTATTGGAGAACCAGCAGAATTAGTGCTGTTGTATGGTTTATGTGTCCGTAAACTATGTTCCATGAGATACGTTACTGTTTCATGATATTTAAATTATCTAAAGGCCTTTAATAAAGAATATATTACTGAGATATTTTGAATAACAATAAAGGAAAATCAAAATGGGCCACATTGTCAGAAAGTGGGGAAAATGCTGGAAATAGAGTGACAAGAGATGAGGCTAAGAAGAGCTGATCCACTAGGAAGGTGTTTGGTGCTGTCTGTGCCCCCATTTCACAGATGAGAGCATGGACAGCACCAAACACCTTCCTAATGGTGGCGGTGCTCAAGGGCACAAAAATATGAAACTGCAAATGTCGAATACCATCCATTGAAATGCCAGATGAAAACTTGATGCGATGTGCGGTTAAAATTATTTTTTTTTAAATACCAACCTCTTTTAGCAAATCTGAGCTCTGTGACTGCTTCACTAATAGAACATGTTAGAAATGACACTCTGCCCATTTCCAGGCTCAGGCCTTAAGAAACGGGAAGTTTCTACTTCCTCTCTCTCTAGGATAGTCACTTTTAGAAAGCACCTACTGTGCTCTAGGGCAGTGGTGCCCAAGCCCTGGGCCAGCAGGGGTGGTCTGTTAGGAACCAGGCCGCTCAGCAGGAGGTAAGCAGCAGGCGAGCGAACATTACCGCTGAGCTCCACCTCCTGTCAGATCAGGGGCAGCATGAGATTCTCCTTGGAGCGAGAACCCTATTGTAAACTGCACATGCAGGAGATCTAGGTTGCACGCTCCTTATTAGACTCCAATGCTTGATGATCTGAGGTGGAACAGTTTTATCCCGAAACTATCCCCACTGGGTCCCTAGAAAAACTGTCTTCCATCAAACCTGTGCATGGTGACAATGACAGACAACTAAAAAGGTTGGGGACCACTGCTCTAGGGCACCCCCTTGTTAAGAAGAACTAAGAACACCAGCCCACTGACCTATATTCAGCATCCACTTGGCCATGCAAATGAGCCACCTTGAAAAGAAACCATTGAGTCCCACTGAACCATCCAAGCTGACCCCACATGGAGCAGAGTCAAACTTACCCCAGCTAGCTCTGCCCAGCCTTGTGATCAATCTTTGACTAAAATATGAGTATATTTTCCAAGAAAAATGTGGACTTCAGTTGTTCTATTACAAATGAGGGAAGATCCTTGTTTTGATGATTAATAAATCATTAGATAAAATGGATACTCTTATGAAAATGCATGATATAATCATCCAGATATACTCAAGTAGTTACATGTGAGAACCCAGTGAATACCTGGGCTTTGGGCCAGGGTGTTGTTGGGAAACAGTTCTGTAGTTCCACATAAAGAAATTGTCAACACATGACCAAGTAATCTGCGTGTGGCCCAGAGTTCTATACAGCACAGCGGTAATAGATTTTCACCGGGAATCAAGGTTGGCTTGGGGCATGTAAAAGCGATTTGTAGACAGACCTGTTTTATCCTAATGCAAGGTGATGCCATTGCCATTGCTTTTATTATGATCATATTCTCTTGGAGACTGGCTGAATTTACAAAAATCATTTTTGCCTCTCTTGCGTCCTATACACCATATAAAAGTTTTTTCAAGTGACACTTTTTTTATTATTCATATAATATCAAAATCAGGAATGATAAATATAAATAAGGACTAGACTAGGTGTCTTCTTAATATCTTCTCAATTATTGTTTTACTTCTAATATTTGTTTTAAACAATTTTTAGAGATTACTTGGCTTACTTATGAACAATTAATCCTTTTACATAGACTGTAAACTTCTATTTCTTTCTACAGAATTAGCTGTAGTGAGACTTTTAGTTAACTGTTTCTATAATACGTTCTTGCTCTATGAAATCATAGGGAGTAAATTCAAGTTAGAAAGGAGTATATACACTAATTAAAGCAAAACATGTTTCTGTTTGTATAGCATATTCTTTTTTTTTTTTGAGACGGAATCTCGCTCTGTCGCCCGGGCTGGAGTGCAGTGGCCGGATCTCAGCTCACTGCAAGCTCCGCCTCCCGGGTTTACGCCATTCTCCTGCCTCATCCTCCGGAGTAGCTGGGACTACAGGCGCCGCCACCTCGCCCGGCTAGTTTTTTTTTGTATTTTTAGTAGAGACAGGATGGTCTCGATCTCCTGACCTCGTGATCCGCCCGTCTCGGCCTCCCAAAGTGCTGGGATTACAGGCTTGAGCCACCGCGCCCGGCCTTGTATAGCATATTCTAATCTTGTAAAGTTTAACATGCCAGAATAAATGGAAACTCAGTTTCTGATTACATCTGGTATTTATTTCTTAATACCTAGTATATTAGTCAATTTCCATGCTGCTGATAAAGACATACATGAGTCTGGGAACAAAAAGATGTTTAATTGGATTTACAGTTCCACATGACTGGGGAGGCCTCAGAATCATGGCGTGAGGTGAAAGGCATGTCTTATGTGGCGGTGGCAAGAGAAAATGAGGAAGAAGCAAAAGTGGAAACCCCTGATAAACCCATCAGATTTCATGAGACTTATTCACTCTCATGAGAATAGCATGAGAAAGACGAGCCCCCATGATTCTATTACCACCCTCTAGGTCCCTCCTCACAACACGTGGGAATTCTGGGAGACACCAGTCAAGTTGAGATTTGGGTGGGGACACAGCCAAACGTATCATCTTCCAAGCTATAAAATGACCTATTTGACATTTTAAAAGGAGGACGCCAAGGAAGTATTCAAATATTCACGTACCTAAACTGAAGTGTGTGTTTGTATTTTTGAAAAATAGCCTGAGCACTTGACGACTAATGTCATATATTGAGTTACCATTTCTGAAACTTTTATTTTATGAAAGCTCTTTCTCCTAATCTGTTAAGTGAGGCATGGGCAGACATGAAGGTGACCCCCGCCCAGTGACCTCCCACCACCTCCTATACATCCTTTTGTGAAATTGGTTTCTCTAACAGAAAATACAGGAAAAGTGATGTGATTTCCCGGACCATGCCAATTATGTTATCTGAGACTCCCCCTGACCACGTTACTTGTGACAGATTCAGCGAAGACTGGAGCAGACCCTCTCCTTTTTGGCTTGATGAAGTGAACTGCCAAGGTGAGGAAGCCCACATGGCAAGGAATGGCAGGAGGCCTCCAGCCCGCAGGCAGCAGAAAGCCGAGGCCCTTGTAATGACAGCCGCAAGGAAGTTAATTCTGCCAACAGCCTGAGAGAGCTTGGAAGCTAGTTTCTCTGTAATGGAGTCTCCAGGGAAGAGAGCAGCCCAGCTGACGTCTGGACTGGACCTCATGGGACGCTGAGCAGAAGTCACACCAGGCTGTGCCTCACAGAAACTGTGAGATCATAAAAGCATGTTGTTTTAAGCCACAAAATTGTGGTTATTTGTTACCCAGCAATAGAAAACAAATGCTAGGTATAATGTCTCATATGATTTCTGAGATAAATGAAGTAATGTACCTGGAAAAACCTGTCGATAATAAAGACTTTAAAACAAAAACACCTACAAAATTCAGGAAATAACTAAAAGAAAAGCAGGTTAGTTTTTTTTTCTTTTCTTGGGGGGGTGCCCAAGATGGCCGAATAGCAGCAGCTTCAGCCTCCAGCTCCCAGCGTGAGCGACACAGAAGATGGATGATTTCTGCATTTTCAACTGAGGTACCGGGTTCATCTCACTGGGGCGTGTCTGACAGTCGGTGCTGATCAGTTGGTGCAGCCCAACCAGCAAGAGCGGAAGCAGGGTGAGGCATCGCCTTACCTGGGAAGCACAAGGGGGAAGGGAATCCCTTTTCCTACCCAAGGGAAGCTGAGACACACAACACCTGGAAAATTGGGTAACTCCCAACCTAATACTGCGCTTTACCAAAGGCCTTAGCAAACAGCACACCAGGAGATTATATCCCACGCCTGGCCTGGAGGGTCCCATGCCCACAGAGCCTCCTTCATTGCTAGCACAGCGACGACAAGACTTGGGGAGGGGCGCCCGCCATTGCTGAGGCTTAAGTAGGTAAACAAAGCTGCTGGGTAGCTCCAACTGGGTGCAGCCCACCACAGCTCAAGGAGGCCTGCCTGCCTCTGTGGACTCCACTTCTGGGGACAGAGCATAACTAAACAAAAAGCCACAAAGATACTCCTCAAGAAGAGCAACTCCAAGACACATGATTGTCAGAATCACCAAAGTTGAAATGAAGGAAAAAAATGTTAAGGGCAGCCGGAGAGAAAGGTTGGGTTACCCACAAAGGGAAGCCCATCAGCCTAACAGCAGATCTCTCAGCAGAAACTCTACAAGCCAGAACAGAGTGGGGGTCAATATTCAACATTCTTAAAGAAAAGAATTTTCAACCCAGAATTTCATATCCAGCCAAACTAAGTTTCATAAGTGAAGGAGAAA
>NW_012114488.1:14517479-14517852 GCF_000951035.1 Colobus angolensis palliatus
TACAAAGAGACTTAGACTCCCATACAATAATAATGGGAGACTTTAACACCCCACTATCAACATTAGACAGATCAATGAGACAGAAAGTTAACAAGAATATCCAGGAATTGAACTCAACTCTGCACCAAGCAGACCTGATAGACATCTACAGAACTCTCCACCACAAATCAATAGAATATACATTCTTCTCAGCACCACATCGCACTTATTCCAAAATTGACCACATATTTGGAAGAAAGCACTCCTCAGCAGAACGGAAATTATAACAAACTGTCTCTCAGACCACAGTGCAGTCAAACTAGAACTCAGGACAAAGAAACTCAATCAAAACCACTCAATTACATGGAAACTGAACAACCTGCTCCTGAATGAC
>NW_012114488.1:14521379-14545010 GCF_000951035.1 Colobus angolensis palliatus
CATGTTCTCACTCACAGGTGGGAATTGAACAGTGAGATCACTTGGACACAGGAAGGGGAACATCACACACTGAGGCCTATTGTGGGGAGCGAGGAGGGAGGAGGGATAGCATTAGGAGATATACCTAATGTAAATGATGAGTTGATGGGTGCAGCACACCAACATGGCACATGTATACATATGTAACAAACCTGCACGTTGTGCACATGTACCCTGGAACTTAATAGAAGTATAATAAGATAATGAAATAAAAGAAAAGCAGGTTATAAGCAAAGAGGCCAAAGGTATGTAACGATATTGATATATATTCCAAAAATGTATGTCCATACACATTTCTTGTAGCAAAATCTTAACTTGGTGCCTCTTTTCATAATTAGTAAATTTAGTTACTAATTTCCTACCCACCAGATATGAAAGTGTCCACTATCCTGGCATGATAGTGACATCTGTCTGACATCTGCCTCTGAAGGACAGAGATATAGTTAGCAAGGATATCACTGTATTTCATGGTAAAACAGTAAATAAAAAATGCTTATTTATTTGACATGTATTTTTTAAAACTGTGTCTGAAAAGTAAACAAAACAACAAATACTTCTGTGATAAATTGACTTTGTTACTTTGTAAACTTGTAGCCTTGAACATATCTCTTAGCATCTCCAAACCTTAGTCTCTCCATCTGTAAAACAGGCTTTGGTACTGCCTGCCTTGCTTTGTTTATAGGTCACCAGAGATAAGGTCCATATGGTATTAACTGTGGCTTCTGGCAAGTGGCATATATTCATTATACAATTGCTCTTTTTAGAAAGCTAAGTCATCATGTGCGTGTCACATGTAATCTGCTGAAATAAGTTTGGACTGTAGAACACATTTGGTAAGATTTTCATCAAAATGATCAATGATTTCTTAAAAGTTAGGGTTTTGTGGTCAACTTCTGTAATTGTAAAAACTCATGAACTTATAAATAAGGTTTTATTCCCTGACGTATTATAAGTAATATTTTACTTTTGTCTTCCAATAGACTTGTTTATCTTCCTATGTCAACACCCTCATGTTTGTGAAAGAAAATTCTTGCTGGTTTTTAGATCATAGAATATTGCTGCTGTTTTGTGCGTTCCATTGATTTTTCTATGAAAACAGTTAATTTAATTGTAATAATAGTGACCATTGGGTTTGACAGTGAATATCTTAAAAATTCAAAGTGACAGTGACTTATTTAATGTGAGAGTTCGGTTTTTCTCTCATGTGAAAGTTTAGATCGGTGGTTCAAGGCTGCTATGGCGCTTCACGGTGACAGGAACCCAGACTCTTTCGATATTGTTGCTCTACTGTGTATAACCTTAACTTGTGGTTCAAGATGCACTATGTATATTACAAACAGGTGAGAAAAAAAAGTGGATGAAGAAAAGGACAAGTAGATGTTTCCACAGGACACTTCTGTTGTTCTGCAAATATGATGTATTGTTGTGTAACTCAGTAGATCTCTTTTCATTTCTGAGTCTGTGCTATTGTGTGATACCCCATGGTTTATTCTAGTCACTGTCAAAGGACATTTGCTTGTTTCCAGGTTTGGATTAACCTGAGTAAGGCTGTGATGTTAGATTCATGTATGAGTCTATGTTGCTTGGACCAACACCTTGGAGTGACAGTGCTGAGTCATAGTTTAAATATATGTTTAACATAATAAGAAATTCCAGGGCTGGGCGCTACGGCTCTAGCCTGTAATCCCAACTATGAGAGGCCGAGGCAGGCAGATCTTTTGAGGTCAGGAGTTCCAGACCAGCCTGGCCAATGTGGTGAGACCCCATCTCTCCTAAAAATTCAAAAATTAGCCGGCTGTGTTGGTACATTCCTGTAATCCTAGCTACTCGGAAGGCTGAGGCAGGAGAATCACTTGAACCCAGGAGGCAGAGTTTGCAGTGAGCGGAGATCATGCCACTGCACTCCAGCCTGAGCGACCGAGTGAAACTGTAACAAAAAAAAAAAGAAAATCCAAAACCATTTTCAAATTGGTTGTTTTACATTTCCACCAATTACATTTGAGCGTGTTTGTTAATCTTTATCCTCACTGACATTTAGTATTATGATAGTGGCTAAGATGTGAAATCAAGTGAAATTGTATCTTGTGATTTTAACTTGCATTTCCCTGATTTTTAATGATGTTGAACATCGTTTTATATAATTATTGGCAACTTATACGTCTGTTTTGTGAATAGCCTGTTCAAGTTTTTGCGTATTTTTAACTTATGTGTTTGTGTCTATATTATTAATGTGTTCTTTATTTTAGCTCTTTGTAAGCTCTGAGATTATTTGACAATTATATGTATTATTAATATTTTCCAAGTCTGTGCCTTGTATATTCATATTTTGGTGTTTTTGATGAGCTTTAATATTCATTGAAATTCAATTTATACATTTCTTTATGTGGGGTTAGAGTCTTCTGTGTCCTTACAAGGAAGTTCTACCTGTTCCAAGGTTATCAAGATGTTCCTGTTTGTTTTCTGTATGGAGTGAGATATTTATATTCACTTTTTCAAGCAACATTTGCTACAGAGATTCTCTGTCTCTTATTGAGTTTCCTTGTCATCTTCTCAGTTCATTTTTTTCCTCACCCACTTTATTGAGAATAATTTGTGTAAATAGACTTCCTCCATTTGAAGGGTATAATTTGAGGAGTTCTGACAAGTACATAACAACATAAAGCCACCAGCACAGTCATGATAAAAAACATTTCCATAGCCTCTCTATTTGTCTGCTAGGACTGCCATGACAAAATACCCCAGATTGGAAAGCGTAAACAATAGAAATGTATTTTCTCACATTTTTCTGGCGGCTAGAAGTCTGAGATCAAGTATGTCAGCAGGCTTGGTGTTTTCCGGGGCCCCTGTCCTTAGCTTGCAGATGGCCACCTTCTCCCCATATTTTCACATGGCCTTTCCTCCGTTTTTAAGGACATCAGCCATATTGGATTGGGACTCACCCTAATGACCTCATTTGCACTTAATTACCTCTGTCAAGACCTAGCTCCAAATGCATTCACATTCTGAGGAACTGGGAGTTAGTACTTAAACATAAATTTTGAGGGGATGCAGTTCAGCCCATAACCCCCCAAATAACCCTTATGCGTTTATATAGCCTGTTCCCACTCTGCTCCCACCCCCAAGCGACCTCTGCATTTCATATAAATGGAATCATGCCACATATTCCATGTTTGGCTTCTTTCACTCAGACTAATTCTGAGAATCGCTAATGTTGTTGCATTTATAGGTAACAGGACACTGCTTATTCTTGAGTAGTCATCCAGTGAATAGTTATACCACGTCTTGTCTATCCAGTCAGATGATATATTTCACAGAGATGTGGGTGCCCTCCAGTTTTTATTTTCCATTTGCACCAACAGTGTGTATATTCCAGTTGTTTTACAACTTGTCCGTCTTTGACATGGGCATTTTCAAAAATCTTACTCATTTTAATGGGTGTGATCGGTTCATTTGTAATACCATTTTTTTGTAGCTACTATATAAAGTCTACAAGAAAAGCGATTATTCACTCTTTTTTATAACTGCAATCTCAGGGTTTGAGAGCAACAATAAATATTTGGTAAGTGGATGAATATTTTGGTTTAACGAATTTTTTTTCATTCTTTTTCCTGCTTACTATTTAATGATTGCATTTATTATGCCACTGTTCTAACCATGGCATTGTGCTTAGCTTTGTGAGAGCGTAGGATCTTTAAATCAAATGAAGGAAGATGGATGTTCAGAACAGTGTCAGTGTCTACTATATGACAGAAGGGAGTACATGGTTTAGAAGAATTATAAACAGCATGCTGTAGAAAGTGACATGATCTTGGGGAGGGCTGGATAATAGGGAAATTGAGAAAAAGGTGAATTCAGAAACCCACTGGGCTGTGCGTCCAGATCCCTTGAAACGAGGCTTCTTATTGCTCAGCTTTTACTAAACCAAAAATAACGCTACTCAGGCAGTTCTCTTTTGAGAAATAAGAAATAATACTTGTAACAGTTGCCATTTTTCAAGTCTCTATGTGCCAGACACTGTGTAAAGGCGTCTGTTGTGTTGCCTTTGCACAGTGTTGTTTGTATTTGTGTTGTTTCATTTAATCTTCATGCACACTCTGTGAAGTAGATATTTAATTCCTCACTTTTCAGATGAAGAGTACAAAGTTTGGAATGGGTCCATGCAACTAGCTCGGGAACACATAGCTAGTGATTGGTAGAAATGAAATTCAACAAATTTGTGAACTTCAAAGCTCCTTCTTTGTATCCTTTTGTTACAGACACAGATAAAAAAAAATCAAGGGAAGACTCAAGCTTCTGGGTACAGCTGTTTTCAAGATAGTTTTGCTGTTGTTGTAGTATATCCTTAGTATGATTTACAAAATTATTTTAGTCCCTTACACTTAATTATATGGCTTAAATGTTTGTGAATTATTCAAGAGAATATTTCAAATCCTTCATATATGATGACAAGATGAGATAATAGGGTAGGTATAGTTTAAGTAAAATTACTATTAAATAACGTTTTTCAAAAACTGTAAATGTCATGGTTTACTATTAACATTTTGGAAAATAGAATTAGCAATTTATTTTAAGCATCAATGCATATACTCACATATGATGAGCAGATTATAGCATTTATTTAGATAACTCAAGAAAAGTAATTATTTTGCTTTGTCAATCTGGGCTGTGTCTGAGTAATATTTGAATATGAATTAGCCAGTTACATACTTCAGTTTTCCACTTTACTGGGCATTGAAAGACATAGCCAGAATGGCTTCAGATTATTAGTTCTAGAACTTTTTAAAATACATTTTAAAACCCACATTTTATAGATTTTATCAATGCTTTCCCTCTGTTGGGTAATTTCTCTGTATTTCTGATTTACATGCATCATATAGATGTCTTTAGATAATATTTGCTTCACGCTTTTCTATAGACAGTAAGATTAGTCAGGACCAATCCTCAAATGCCATCTCTGGTTGTCATTTTCCACTTACTGATGCAAACTATTTGATGAATCCCATGATTCAATTGCTGCCTCTCTCTCACTGTCTTCTCGGAATTCTCAGGTCAACAGCACTAAGGTTTTCATTGTAATTTCTCACTTGAGACACAGGACGCACCTACTCGTACAAACATATGAGATTATATGTTAGCCAAAGTGACACCACAATATTAAAAATAAAAAAGTACTTTTCAGCATGAGTTTGGAAATTTTAATTTGCTGTAGATTGGGGTCGGCAAGCTTTTTCTATAAAGGGTCCAACAGTAAATATGATAGGCTGTGTAGGTCATGAGGTCTGTGTTGCAGCAGCTCATTGTAGCATACAAGCAACCATACTCTATGTGGCTATATGCCAATAAAACTTTATGGACACTGAATTTTAAATTTCTCGTGATTTTCATGTGTCATGAAATATTCTTCTTTTTGTGCTTCTCAGCTATCAACAGATATGAAAACATTTCTTAGCACAGAGTCTGTATAAGGTGGGATTTGGCCAGCAGCCAATGGTTTCCTCACCCTGCTAGTGTTGCTAAAATAATTTATATATTTTTCTTGGTTGTAATCATAACTAGGCAAAAAAAAAAAAAAAAAAGAGAATGTTTTCTAAAAACCAGCCAAATTTTTTCTATTGGACTATGTGACATTTTATTGAGATATCTTTCTATAATTCAGTAGCTTTGAGGGATTAAATAGTGGTTTTGGTTCTCCAATTGACATTATTATCATCCATAGCTCCCTTCTACTGCCATGTATTTTTTGCAGAGTTTTTAATCTGAAGACCTTTCTTACTACTATATGAAAACTATTAACTATAAATGCTTTAGCCATGCAACTCTTAAAACATTCTGTTCAATGATTAGGCAATTAAAGTTTTATATTTTCCAAAATTTGACAGGAGCACAGTTAAATCTGCTATTCGTACTATTCACACATTCACACTATTAGTGTGAGTAGCTGCGTAAACCAGCATATCTATTTTACTGTGTTGAAGCCCTAGATTCAAAAGAATTCCATTCAGTTTTACTACTTATACCATGGTGTTATGGTTTGAAATCAAGAAGAATATTGTGAATGAGTTTTCTATAATGTCTCTGAAAACATGAATTTGTCAGATAACATAGCACCTGATGTGACAATTACAGGAATTGTTCCATAAATATTTTAGTTGCTATTTGGGCACTAAAAATTTAAATATGAAAAAATAAATATCTGTGATATGCACAGAAAAGTCTCACTGAATGCTAGACTTTGAGGGTAAGAAGTCTTACTCTGTGAAGCAAAATATAACTGGGACCTAACTTCTGCATTTAATTATTGGTGTTCCTTCTTTTTTTTTTTTTCTTTTTGAGGCAGAGTCTCACTCCGTCTCCCGGGCTGGAGTGCAGTGGCATGATCTCAGCTCACTGCAGTTTCTGCCTCCCGGGTTCAAGTGATTCTCCTCCCTCAGCCTCCCAAATAGCTGAGATTACAGGCACCCGCCACCATGCCCAGCTAATTTTTGTGTTTTATTAAAGACAAGGTTTCACCATGTTGGCCAGGGTGGTCTTGAACTCCTGACCTTAGGTGATCAACCCCCCTCAGCTTCCCAAAGTGCTGGGATTCCAGGCATGAGCTACCATGCCTGGCCTATTAGTCCTTCTTCTTGGCTGTTGCCACGCAGGTGTGTCATTGACCATTGCATGTATCGTGAGTCAGTGAGAAAAAAACTTCAAGAGAAGAGAAGCAGTGTTGTCCTGTTTAGTTAATGGTTAACCACAGTGAAATGGATTTCTTTTAAACCCAGGGACTTTTCGGTGCCTCAGGCACAGTATGGTTCACTAGGAATCGCCACCAACAACAGTATGAGAGCCAGAGCTCGGCACAGGCATCTGGCCAGAGATCACCTTGTTTCCGGAGGCGAGATAACTGCCATCCCAGGGAGCACTGCTCCTGTTAGAGCTGTCAGTCAGGTTACATCACAAGGCCTGACAATTACCTAATCATCCCCTGACTCATTTCAGAATGATGTGACAAGCTTGCAGGAATACATTGAGATGAAAACCAGAAAAAATTAAATTAGATGAGGAAAGGGATCAAAGGAAAGTAATATGAAGCCAAGAGTAATATTAGTAAACGAAGTGTGTATTATAAGTTATGTAAAATTGGGAGAGCCAGTCCACAAATTTGACTCTAAAGTTTTCCTGATTGTCTAAAAATGAGAGAAGTCTGATTTGTTGTGTCCGTAAAGGTAGAACAAACCACAACCTACCGAGAAAAGGACATTAAAACAAACAAAGGGGCAAGACGTGCCCTCTGGGTTCTTGTCAAAGGATTTGCAATTTGCCATGTAATTTGCATGTTACATATATATTTAATAATCATAATTAAAATCCTCTGTTGAATATGGGAATTCAATATAATAAAATAGACATGCTTATTTATCCATACTACTCACACTATTAGTATGAATGTTATGACTATCCAGAAAATAGAAACAAATGTCCCGGGGAATCGATACCATTACAAAGCAGATTTAACTTTGATCCTGTCATATTTTAGAAAATATAAAACCGAAATTGCCTAATCATCATACACAGTGTTCCACGAGTTTTATGGCTAAAGCAATTGTAGTTCAGAGATTTGTATAGGAGTAAGAAATGTCCTCAGATTTGAAAGTGTAATCATTATAGCGGATTGCATTCTAGACACATGGATCTCCACTGAATTTCTCACTTGAAGCTGGAAAAATGAGGCTGATGAATATGATCAAGGTCCTAGGTATCATTTCTTTACCTCTCTTTTATTTCTATGTATTTGTAACTTTTATCAAGTGAATATATGCACATGTTTAAAAATCAAAGGTGCAGATACCCTTATAATAAAAACAACTTGGCAGGTAAGGGAATTCATCACCACTTTTCTCTTTTCTCTCCAGCCTCACTTCTGCCTTCCAATTCCTCACATTTCTGTTTTTACTTTTGTATTGTCCAAGCTGAATAACATGTATATTTTGTTACATAAATCATAATTAACATCCTCTGTTCAGTTTTAATAGCATTACTCTGAAGTTGTTAAAATCACATACGTGTGTGTACATTATCGTGAATATAGTGGGATGTGCAAAGAAAATTAAATGTCTTGTTCTTTGTGACTGATGTGATCTGAATGACGAGCCCTGACCCTCTTATGTGCCAGCAACAACATTGCCTTGATCACCAATCCTATGTCATCATGTCCTGGGCCCCCAAGACCACTTCCCACCTCCAGATTCAGTGATTCACCAGGAGGACCTGCAGGACTTGCCGTGCCTTCACACACATAGCTAAGATTCGCTACAACAAAAGGATGTGAAGCAAGCAGAAAAGGCCTGGGGGGAAAGTTTAAAGCAAAGCACAGGCAAGGCTCTGAGTCTTCCCACAGTGGTCACTCAAGAGGCACTCATTCCCCCAGCAGCCAGTTGTGACAATGCGTGTGAAGTGTTGTCTGCCAGGAAGCTCATCGGAGACTCAGTGCCCAGCAATTTTAGTGGAAACTGGTCATGTAGACACCTCTGCCTGGGGCTTATCAAAATTCCAACCTTGCAGAGGGTGAGAAGATGGTGCGCATAGCCATGGTTCATACAGATAGTTCAGGCTCTGCACACCACCCAGAGCAGTAAGGGAATGATGTGGACACTTCCAAAATTCACATTCCCAGACGCCAGCCAAGGGCCAAGCTTGAAAGCAGACTTTTCAGACCATCGCAGTTTCAGTCCTGCTAGAACTCTTTTCTGCAAACTTACCTCCAGATTAAGCAGTGGCTTTTGGGTTAATGATCAGTGGATCCCAGAGGCAGCTCCCTTTGAGGTTCAGGGTAAAGAGCCTCTGTCAAATGGCTCAGTTTCTTTCAGGCACAGCTCAGGTCTAGAGAAGTGCTCTGCATCCCCTGCTTTTCTCTAGAATAGTGCATGTGTGCATGCATGTGTGTGTGAGTGTATGTAGTATGTGTATGCCTGTGTGCTGTGTGGTATTGTGTGTGTGTGCATGTGTGTGTGGTGTGTTTATGCATGTGTGGTGTGTCTTGGTGTGCATGCATGTGTGTGGGTATATGTGTGTGGGGTGTGTTAGGTGTTTGGGGTGTGAAGAATGTGTGTGCACATGTACATATGTGGTGTGTTTATGCATGTGTGGTGCGTGGCATGCTGTGTGCATGCATGCCTGTGTGCGTGCTTTCCTGACTGTGTGTGTGACTGTGTGGCATGCATGTGTGTGTGCACACATGTAATGGTGAAGGAGGGAGGGAGGGAGCACTCTTGTGGTCTAGCAGTGGTGGCTGTGAACCCCTGCCCACCTCCCACGGTATTTTCCCCAGCATCTCCTACAAGGTGGCAGGGCGGCTCTGTGCTGGTTCCTGAAGCAGAGATGGGTCTTGTGATGACTGATTGAGCTCCTACAACTTAAACACTGGCTTGGGTCCAAACGTTGTGGGTAGTAAAATCACCACAGCCTCTGCCCCTGAGTCCTAACCTTCTGCCTTGCACTGGGCACTGGACTCATACCACGTCTCCTGAAAGCTCTGTCCCTCTCCTCCAGCCCTTGATGCCACCCTCCCACCCCGTTCCTTCTGTGTCACAGCTGGGGAGACACCCCACGTCTCACTCCGCCCCTCCCGTGGCCGCCTCGCTGCTCCACCCACGGGGAGGAGGTCCAGGCTGCCACTTGGGCTTTTCCTCAGGCATCCGATGGTTTCCTGAACCCTGAGCCCTGACAGACAGACAAGTCAACTTTCCAACTTGTATCTCCCCAAGCCGCTTTTTCCCGTTCTCCCATTTAATTGATCATTAGGTCAGACACACAGAATTTTAGGTTGAAATTGAAGGTATTGCTACAATTTAAAAATTCTGTTTTGATTTTTGTTTCCAAGTAGATGATCTGAACTTTCTGTTTAGAAGATTTGAGGATCTGGAAATTTGCTGCTCCTGATCCCCTGTGCCCTCTCCCCTATCGGCCTTTTTTTTTTTTTTTGAGATGGAGTCTTGCTATGTCTCCCAGCCTGGAGTGCAGTGGCACAGTCTCGGCTCACCGCAACCTCTGCCTCCTGCGTTCAAGCGATTCTCCTACCTCGGCCTCCTGAGTAGCTGTGATTACAGGCGTGCGCCACCACAACCAGCTAATTTTTGTATTTTTAGTACAGACAGGGTGTTGCCATCTTGGCCAGGCTGGTCTCGAACTCCTGACCTCAGGTGATCCGCCCCCTTCAACCTCCCAAAGTGCTGAGATTACAGGCATAAGCCACCGCCTACAGCCCGATTTCTTAAAATGTAGTCCAAAAATTATGAGCCAGTTGAATGCTTGTGATGCTTTTTACTGGTTTGCTTTCCAAGAGGAATGCAATAATTGACACTGATATTTCATTTTAAGTGATCTTCTCTAATTTAAAAGAAGTGTTGCTGTTATTTGAATTTTTATTTCTTTGATGCCTAGGAAAGTTTGCTGAGCACTCCCTTAATGCCAGGCCCTTCTCTAGGTGTTAGGATGTCTGAGGGAACAGAGTAGACCAAGTTGGGTTTTGTGTAGCTGTGGTCAGTAGGGTCAGACAGCCCTTGCTCTGTGCTGGGCCACTGCATGGTGCGGTTGGGCGGGACGGTGGTGATAATTATTATGAAGCAAAGGAAGCCTGGAAGGGCAGACAGAGAAGTGGAGCAAAGTCAGGGATGGCCTTTCTAGCAAGGCAGCATTTAACCTCAGCCCTAGGGGAAGCTACAAGTGGAAAATGAACACATTTGGAGCAAAATGTCAAATATAGTCTTTGTATATTGATGAATGTAGTTTTGACCTAGCAGATCTGCTGAAAGGGTCAGGAGGAACCCCAGAGTCTGCAGACCACACTTTGGAAATTGGACCCCACGAATTTCACTATTATGTTGTAATACAAGCGGACATAGTTTAGAAAATGTCTTAAGAAGAACATTTCTATTATAACTCATATAATAATATATTGTTGTTTTTTCCCAAAGGGTCCATCTTGCTGGGATGATGTTTTAATTCCAAACCGGATGAATGGTGAATGCCAATCCCCAAACTGCCCTGGGACTACTGCAGTAAGTACCTGGTCGCATTCATTCCTCTTATTGCGAGAAAATGATGGCATCTTCACTGTTTGCTAGGAAATTAGAGACAAAAATGTCAACTGACTGTTCTTCCATCTAATAATGTTTACCAAAATTGTTATGATATTCAAATATGTTAATTACATTCACCAAAAATCCAACCTGTGACCCTGCCTTCCAGGGTCGCTTTCCTAGTGACTTAACAATTTTGGGGACCATGTAGAAATGTGTCAATTTTAACTCCTTACAAAGTTACATCCATAGAAAGAAAAGGAAATGTAAGAGAAGGAGAGCCAGTTCAGAGCTTCCAAAAGAAAAATAACAAAAGAATAAGATTCACCTTTTTTCCTGCTCCAGTGATATTTTATGTTTATATTCTCCATAATTAAAAATTGATTTTTTTTTCTGCTTTATCTCCTCTACCTTTCTTTAGTAGTTTTCTGACATAGTGGACTATTACAAAATATAGTATGGGTGGCCAGCTGTGTAATCGAATTACCATCCTCTGTTCTTTGTTATCCTTTCTCTCTTTGCAAGTATATGCCGTATGTTTCATAGACAGCAGATATTTCCTTAAAGAATCCCTAAGTTCTGAATTTATTTGTTTATTTGTTTGTTTATTTATTTATTTATTTTTGAGTCAGAGTCTTGCTTTGTTGCCCAGGCTGGAGTGCAGTGGCGCAATCTCGGCTCACTGCAAGCCGCGCCTCCTGGGTTCACGCCATTCTCCTGCCTCAGCCTCCCGAGTACCTGGGACTACAGGTGCCCGCCAGCACCCCCGGCTAATTTTGTTTTTGTATTTTAAGTGGAGACGCGGTTTCACCGTGTTAGCCAGGATGGTCTCGATCGCCTGACCTCATGATCTGCCCGCCTCGGCCTCCCAAAGTGCTGGGATTACAGGCTTGAGCCACCACACCCGGCCGCTCTGAAATTATTTTTAAGATAATTGTGTTATTATGGTCATGTTTAACATGTATATTGTTGTATTTTTTTTTAACCTCAAAACTCGCTGGCTCCATCGTAATCTGACTGTATACATTTCCTGAGTTGTAAATACTGTTATGGTGCCAACACAAATGTCAGCGTCAGTTCCCAAACTGTCAGAGCCAGCTGGCCATTCAAATCTTCTCTAAGGAACAGAGTCTGTCAACAGCAACAGGTACCGTGTTTGAGCGAGAATCATTAGAGGAGCTTTCTCTCACCAATCTGCTGGCTGATCGGAAGGATACCAAGATAGCAGTGGGCAGCAATAAACAGTCACTGTCCACCAGACTAGGGCTAGGGGCTATGGACAGATTTTTATTCATCCCAATCCTGAAGAAAGAAATCCTGAAGAAAAATAATGACTTGTATGTCACTCACAGATTTTTGAGACATCACACAGTCTTGCCAGTTTCCCACTGGGATGAAGTTAAAGTGCATATTTCCTAGGGCTACATTCTTAAGTATAATTACATACCTTTACATGTATACAAATGTAATATGTATATATTATAGCATACATAATATGTAGATATAATTACATCTAATAGTGCAATTATATATACGTCTCTGTTTCCACAGATACATATGTGTGATACATATATACATACATACAATCTTGCCCTGAAAAACTTGTAAGTACAACCCGATGGGTTTATGCTTACAAGTTTTTAGGGTCAACATGATATGTATGTATAGGGTATACATATATACAACAGTATATGTATAATGTTTGAGTTATATCTGTAACTGAAACCTGAGTTTGGGGCCAATATTCACTCTTCCTGTGTGGCACTGAAAGTCCTGGGTCTGGGATGTTGTTTAATGCAGTCGGTCATGAGTTGTAGTCCTGGGTACTGGGCTGAGAGTAGCCCAAATCCTCTAGGAGCCCTGTCTTTCAAAGGAGTCCTGAAATGATTTTCCCAGTCAGTATTTTAAGGAACATAAACTAACAATCAGAAAAATCACAAAATATATGTGGAAACAAGCCATGGTGAATAAGAGTGAGCAGAATTCAAAACAGTAAAGAACATAGAAATTGAAATCATCAAGGATAGAGTATAAGGATGCTTAATATGTTTAAAAAATAAAACTGTATAAGACAAAGATTAAAAAAAAAAAAAGAAAACTATTGGAAATATCCAGTCGAATTAAACAAGCACATACACCTGAAATTCTAGAATTATATATAAATTTTAATAATTGACACAAAGTTTACTAAATGGGCTGAACAGCAAATAAGACATAGCTAAAAAGAGAAAATAGAACTTAGATCTGAAATTTGACCTGAAAAAAAATTATCCTAAATGCTGCCAGAACATAAGAGTAGATTTAAAATATAAAAGAGAACTTAAAAAACATGGAAGATGATAGAATTTGATAATACAATCATTCCTCTCTACAGCCATACCACCCTGAATACGCCTGATCTCATCTGATAATACAGTCATTCCAAGTATCTTTGGGGGATTTGTTCTAGGGCACCTTCTGCCCACTTTGGATACCACAGTCCACAAATAAGGGGACTCATAGGCTGTTTGAAGCCATCACAGCTGTCACATAGAGACTTTAAATACCATGGGGCAAGGAAGCCTTGCCCAGAAGCTTCCAGCTGACACCCCTTGATACCCTTGTCCAGATTAGGCCAATTCTGTGCACAGGACAGTCTGGATTCACTCCAGGGTAGTGTGGGTGACACTAGAGGCTGCATTCTTTGATCATGTGGGGGGGGGCAGCTGCCCCACCAGGATGGAGCGGAAGGAAGGCTTCTTCCCATCAGCCCTATGGGTGACAACTACCCCTGGGTTCCAGGGAAGGTCAGATAGTACATCATTGTCCCCGAAGGCCTCACACCTCTGTGGCCCTTGAGGCCACCCCATGGCCCTTGGCACGGGTGCTCTGGACATGGGGTTGCATCATGACCAAAGGCTTTCTCACAAAGGCCACGCTCCTGCTTGCCTCTCAGGTGGGGGCACATTGTTCCTGAACAAGGATGAGGAGGCACGTGCATAGCAAACCTAAGACCATGTGTGGTGTGCACTCCCGAGTGTGTATCTGCGGCGGAAAACTGGCTGTGCTCATGAGGCCTATTAGCCTATGAAGTTCCCGGTGACAAATGAAGCTTCTTCACACTCATTGCACTCACCAGGCATCTCTCCAGTGTGAGCATTCATGATGCTTAAGGCCTGAGCGTGGCTGAAGCGTCTCTCATAGGTGGCCTCTCCTGGGTGTGAGTTCTCCATGCTGAGTGAGTGGGAACTTTCTCAGCCTGGCTTCCCCAACAAATCCCTTCTGTGGTGTGGACTTGGGAATTCTGAAGGAGGTGACAGCTTTGGCTCCAAGTTTCTTCATCTTCCCTGCACTCAAAAGACCTTTCCTCGCATAGAAGATCCTGGTGCCAAATGAGGGGGGAGTTTTGGACGCTTTCTTGTCTTTGTAGCACTTGTAGGACATGTATAGTTCCTCACACTTGTAACACATATGGGACTTGCCTGGTGAATTTTCTGGCAGTAAATAATGGCTGCTGCTTCTCAAGACCTTTCCAAACACCATGCGTTTATAGGTTCACGGCTGGGCCTCCCTGTCTTCGCTGTATTCGAGTCCTTGCTGTTCAGTACCCTGGCCCCTCATCAATTCCAGCTGTGTGGCCACAGTGGTTGCGGGGAGCGGGGAGTGGCCTCAACTCCCAGTGAGGGCTTGAGTTCAAAAGTCTTCAGTACTCTGCATGGACCATGCTCCTCTGGGCCTAGTAGAAAGCCCCTTCTCCAGGAGAGCAGCCAGCTATGCCCTCAGAGGTCATGGTCCCTGTGCCAAGGTCATTATCTTCCTCACCCTAATTGGAACCTCAGGCTGGGGACCTCCTGGGAAGCAATTCCTGGACCAGTCACCTGGTTAGTCTAGTCATTGTCAACATTAAACCCTCAAAGTTAGAGGTGAACCTCCATTGTCTAGTACAACCATTCAAAGGATTGAACTAAAATACAAAATGCCAAATTGGGAGACGGAAAAAAAAAAGAAAAGAGAGGAGGTGAAATATAGGAAAGTGGAACAACTTAAGTAGCACACACAAAAATGGCACAAGTAAAACCTCATGTAACAGAAAGGAAAAGAAATGGAAATGCACTAACTGAAGTTTAAAAGACAATGACTCTTAGACTGGGTTAAAGGAAGAGAATCTAGCTTTACGCAGGTTACAAAAGACATACCTAAAAGAGGTGAGCAGAAAAACATCAAAAGTAAAAGAATGGAAGGTAATAATCTAGGCAAGTATTAACTCAAGGATGCTGTTGAAACCGTTTTAATTGCACATAAAATAGATTCTTAGGGGAGGGTGGAAACATTACTAAAAAAGAGACTTTCAAGATTTTGAGGAAAAATATGTTCAGAATCCCAGGAAAAAGAGACTTTTGAGGTTCTGGGGATAGAAACGTTTAGTAACCCAGGAAGATAAAGCAGTTTAAAATGGTATGATCTTAGTAACACGGATTCAAAATGTACTAAGGAAACATTGTCAGAATTAACAAAATACGTGGATAAATGTAACACCATGGTGGGAGAGAGAGTAACATAGCTCTCTGCAGAGTTGGAGGCTCCTGCAGTACAAGCTTAGGAAGGATGCATCTGGTTCATACTACCAGTGAGCCCACGACATCAGGATAGAGTCACTTGGCAACTGGAGGATATCAACAACTGATCCTGTTTTAGGACCTCAAGAAATTTAAATATCAATAGCAAAAATATAACTCTAAAAATCTGTTACACGTGGACATGCAAATCACTGAGTCAATGTAAAGATCTAAATGGAAATAAGGGAACAAGCAACAATGAAAGGGTACCACAAAGCAGATATTTTGGAGTACAGCTAAATTTGTATTTAAACAGGGAATTCAGCATCATAAATATCTCAAAGATATTTTTATCAAGGTAGGAAAAGGAAGCATCATATCCACCTATATTTTTTCTGCCATATTTAATAAACACCAACTAAACGTCTGTGAAGTGAAGGGACTGAGGGTGACCGGACTAACCATATCAATAGCTAGCCCAAGTTCAGTGCTTAGTGTGAGCTGAACTCTTTCACTCTCTCTTAAAACCATTTTTCTGGATCACGTTTTCCCAATGCAGCTAAATATAAACTCTGACTCCTGTATTTTCTAAAGTCAAGGTTTTGACGGTATTTTGGACCCTATATATAATTTATTTTATGTATTTTAAGTTTATTAAAATTTTGAATTTCTATCACTTAGACAAAATATCCATGTACTTAGAATTTAAAATAGCAGCAATCCTAATATATTCTTAATTAATTTTTATACACTTAAAGATAATCTTAGTAGATCATTTTAAATAGCAGTAAAATTTACCCTTGGTTTTTAAGAGTGCAAATACAAACTTGACCCTAACTCTCCTATAGACAGAGAAACCTGAACCCAATTCAGCTGTACGCTAATCGCTGTTATTTTAGGAGGGCGCATACTATTTGTTCTTATCTCTTTATAAAAAGAATTCCAGTCAGCTCAAAGGATATAGGCTTGAGATTAAAAAGGGGATGAAATCAATTAGGATTTTCTCCATTAGTGAAACTAACTTGACTTCAGATATGGCATCAGACTTTAGTTATTCTGTGTCAATCTTCATTTTGTAATTTACCTATGATACCTTAAACCAAGCTTGTTCAACCTGCGGCACTGTATGTCGCCAAGGATAGCTTTGAATGTGGCCTGACACAAATTTGTAAACTCTCTTATGAGATTTTTTTTGTGTGATTTTTTTTTTTTTCAGTTCATCAGCTATTTTTAATGTTAGTGTATTTTATGTGTGACCCGAGACAATTCTTCTTCGTCCTATGTGACCCAGGGAAGCCAGAAGATTGGACACACTGTCCTTAAGAACTTCAGAGCAATAATTTGTGTTTGCATGTGTACTGGGGGATGTGTGTTTCTCTTACTGGGGCACACAGAGACTAAGGAAAACCCCAGAGTTCTAGTGTCTGAGCATTATTTCTGAGTTCTGAATCGTAACTTGTAACACTGAGCTCCGCTGTCATCAAACGCTCCCCTCCGAGACCTCTGGCTTTGGCTGTGCTTTTCTGGTAATGAGGAGCCCGTTAGCCAAGCGCAGGAACCTTGCCTGTTCTTTCACACCTGACAGTCAGTCACACAGTAGGGCTTAGGATGGGGGAATTTCCTCAAATAAAAAAGAAAGAAAATTTAAATGATCTCTTCAAAGTAATAAATGACTTTAAAGTTCATTTCAAATAAATTCTTGTGGAGGGGTGTTGATTTCCTACTGCACAACCTATCATATTTTTTATATATCATATATTTTTGAGAGGCAGAATTTACCTGAAGTGTTATGTAAAATAATATTTTCTTTTTTAGATTATTTGATTTTGACTGGAGTTCAACTCTTATACATCAAACATTTTTTTTTCTTATCAGAAGCAGTAGCGTAGGACCTCTTACAATAACTCCAAGATTTATTTCAAATGAAATTAGATACTTAAAACTATCCCCTGAACTGTAATAAATAATGTAGGTATTAAACTCAGTATAATAAATAGAGTGTTTTCATCTTATTCAACATGCAATCTATTTTTCACACTTTCTCCCTCTTAGGCTCAGTATATGCCAACTGGAACATTAGTTTGAATACAAGTTAATATTCATGGTCTGTACCTCTGATTTCATGTTCTTGAGAGATGTTAACTGAAACAAAATTAATAGCAAATACGTCTCCTAATACTGAGCAATTTTGATTTATGTTAGAAGTCATTTCCATATTTTATGTCCAAAAAGTTTCTTAAACATGTTTTAGTTTGATCAAATTACTATCCTCCAAGGAGTCTGCATTTCTTTTGTTTGTTTTTATTGTTGTTTTAGACTTCATTAGAATCACCGAAAATGAGACTCAGAATTTCTCAGGATGGTTTCATGTGTGAACTGTATGTTTGTTTCTTTGTTTGTTTGTTTGTTTTCTGGTATCTAATAACAATAAAAGGTTGGTTTGCTTTTGTTTTTAAAAAACGACCTTGGATTGAAAAGTGTCCCTGAGATAGTCACAAATGACGGTCTTTAATTGCACTTCGTGGGAGCTGTGGTCTCCATATTCTCATGTTGCCCATGCTCGTCTGCACTGTGTAATAACTATCAGCACAAACATCTCCAAATATATATTTAAGCAATTCCAGCTTTTGTGACTCTTCAGGGGTCCCATTGTGGTCAAAGGGCAACTGGACACTTAAATGTAGAGAGTAGAAAATGAAAACAGAGGCAAAAGACAAATGGACTCATTCACTCCCCTTTTCCTTTGTGCCCTGGTGTTTGGCTGAAGAGAAATGCTCTGCCTGCCCTTACATTGTTCTCCACAGTCATATTTTCTTAATTCCAAACAAAATTGAATTGGAAAAACTTTGAAGTTAAACTCAGATTATGATTGAATGGTGTCTAAGCGTGACAAAGTGTTCTCTGTTGTCTGACATGCAATTTGGGGTGACAAACTAGAAAGTTTTCTTAGAACATTTTTCAAAAACCCGATCCAGCATTCAGACTCAAGGACAGCTTATTTCTAAACCAAGTTTTGAGTACTTGATAACAAAAAGTTTCTTGTTCTTTTTTGAATGGTTAAGGTTAAAATTAGAAGATAGAATTTTTTTTTTTTTTACAGAATTAGTTTAAATCTTACAAATCTGAATAAAAATTTCATTGATATATGAAAACATATTAGTTGCCATGAAAAACAGTGTCCATTTTTTAAGCGTGCTATAAAAATTAAGGTAATATTTTAAGAACTTCTGAAAATCTTTGAGGGTATGAACCCTAACCTCAATTTAGTTCTCCTTTTTCTGTGAGATAACCATGACATAACTTCTTTTTCATCAGGGCTCTTTTATAACTTGGTGGAAAACTGAATTAACAGCCATCTTCATGGTAGTGTTAAGACTCCTTGTAAACTGCTACATGAAAAATTAATCTCCAGAGAAAGAAAACCAGGTGCCGGAATCAGTGTGCCTGTAGCAGAGAATCTGCACATGTCAAATAACAGTGTCCACACTGCTATCACAGAACACGACCTTGGTTTAGTCTATGACGCCATCTTTCCTGCAATATGCAGCTTCCAAAATATGTTTTTTAACTGTCGAAGATGCTTCTTGCTTCCCTGTTCCAGGAAACTCCTAGTCAAGGTGAATGTCAGCTGTTTTTTACACTTGATAATCTGTGATTCTCTATTCTATAGAATACTTTGCATCATACTTTATATACAGTAGAACAAAATCATGCATATTACTACAACATACTCAAATATGAGGAATTCAAAACCTGTTTATAAACCCCAGAGGCTTCAAAAGTCTTACTTCTTCATTTGTTTTGCCTTTCCATAGAATGATTCACAAGTCAAACGTGTCAGTCCGAGGCTGTATTGATGGTTGCACTGCAGGTTTAGACAAAGGCCCTGACAACAAAGAAACAACCAATCACTTTATCTCAATTACTCAGAAAGAGGTGTGCTTCTAGACCACTAGGTTTTAGAATAGGAGAGAGTATATATCGATCTACCGGAGAAGATAGCAATAGATACAAAAAAAGATAATTTCAAATAGATTTATAAATGAGATTCTGAGACCCAGAGCAAAGAAAGATTAAATACTGCTGTAAGCATTCCCGAATGTTTCAATCGGGATGGTAGATTAGACCCAGATGGAAATATCAGGGATTAGAGATAGGAGGTCACTCTGAGATAGCCTCAGTGCAGATACACAGGAGCCTAATGGAGTGAGAAGAATAGAAGGAAGACGTGAGAGTAATGGGCCAAGAGATTGAGGCCTGCTTCTTGGCCGGGAAACAGCCCTCCTGGTCCTTCCAGCAGGTGATTGATGGCTCCCGGGGACGCGTACTTCATCATGCCTTGATGGCGGTCATTAAGAAGCTATCATCTCTCTTACTCAGGTCAAACTAGCTCTCAAAAAGTTATCAAGAGCCACAGTAAAATTTAGTTTTTAAGATATATGTGGCAAAAATCCTTTAAAGCCAGTTTACCATACTTTAAATTTAGAATGGAAATTATAAGCATATGGAGAATCAAATCACAACTGAGACGATGTCATGTGCTGTTGACCCACATGTGGTGAAACACTCCTTTCCACTAATGTTTCTTGAAGAAAGGACCATAGTTTGGGATCTTCGGATCATCTGAGCTTCCTCAAGTAGGCAGTTGTCATTCCCCTTAATACTCAGGGCTTGGGAAAATAACTTCAGTGGTGATCATCTTACGTGAGTATTATTTACAAGGTACAGAGAAAGTGTTTATGTTTCAAGAGTGGAAAAGCAAAAGATCATTTTTAAAATTTGCATCTTTCCATTGAAAGAAATGTAGATAATTTTTATAACACATTGATTTGTGCTAGTCACTATGCAGAAAACAAAGACTGACCTTCAGGATGTAGGAATCTAGCTGAGTAGAAAAGACTTCACAGAAATCACTGCAATTCAGATTCCGCAGAGCAAGGAAAAAGCTTACCAAGCATTTCTTCTGTGCCAAGCATTAGGATAGAAAAATGAGTACTGAATTCATTGCTTTCATAGTGTTTGGGAAAAATTGGGGATGGAGTGAAACATGTAAGCAAACGATGATTTTTATACCAGGACCTAAATGCTGATAAGGCTGGATGTGAAGGACCGTGCAAGGACTTCCCTGTGAACAGGGCAGAGAAATAACACAAGTTAGTATTTCATAAGTGACATGAAACATGCACAGAAAGTGCTTATGGGGTTCAGAAAACACAAAGGTGATCAAAGAGGACTTCATGGAGGAGGTGAGGCCCAAGGGGTGGGTGGTGGGATTTTCACAGGTGGTGATGTTGGCAAGGTTGGAAACATTTTGTGAGGTACAGGAAATGACAGGAATAAAGGAATAGAAAATTAAGGTTGATGCATTCCCTAATCCTACTGGCCACTTGTTCTGTGCCAGACAGTCCTCTCAGCTCCAGTGTATAAAATCAACATTCCCTGCTTTGATGGAGCTCTGCCCAGTCCTGATGACCTTGGACTTGTCAAGAAGGAAGATGAGAAAGAAAATAGGATGTTAAAAGGCCGTGAAACAGGGCGGCTGCCTGGAATCTACCCTGGGGAAATTAGAGGCTGAACTGAGATGCACAGGCTGAGCTACATTGATGACTGGGGGTTGAGGACATGCCCAGCAGGGAGGAGGCTCCTACAGGAACTCCGCAGCAGCCAGCAGGGAACTGCTCTGGGAAGCACCCGGGAGGTGCTGGTGGCTGAGAAACAGAGGTGGTGCATTACTTCCTTTTCGTTTGTTCGTTCCTGTTTGGGGGTTTCTACTAGAAGTTCATTAGCATAATAGACGTAATCTCAGCATGTTGAAGTTGAGGTGTTTTGAAGGTTGAGACAGCAGTTGCGCAGTCCGTAGTGTGGCTGTGGAGGAACAATGGCCTAAGGAACAAAAAGAGTAAAAGAGGATCTTAAAGGGAACAAAAACAAAAGATTATTTTGTACAATTTTTTCTGCCTTCCTTGCATCCCTGGCAAAGTGTGAATAAAGGTAAATTAGAATTGGCATTTTGCCTTCCCTGAAACTCAGAACACAACATACAAATGAGGTGTTCATTTAGAACTGGGTAGAAGTGCCACTCTTGTCTTGTATTTATTGGGTTATTCACATCAGCCATCTGGTGGTCTTCTGTCTTGACAGTTCGTGTTTCTCCAGTGTGTTCCTCAGTGGGAATCTGCTTAGTGGTTGATTGAAATTCTGTCTTTATCAGCAACTCTCTGTTATCTATAATCGCTGGAAATGGACGATCCAGTATGAAGGTTTTCCTGCCTTTCTCTTCCTACTGCTTCCTTCTTGTCAACCTTCCTAGAAAACTGAGGACCCTTTTTTGTTGCCATTACCTTTTCAAAATATTAGAGGGGTGACAAAATGGGTTACTATGTAAAGTGAACTTTGAGACTATCTGAGATTTCATCCTTTCCAAGGGACAATTGAGTCGATAGCAACTATACGCTGGACAGTTTGAGAAGCTGGATTGAGAGTTCAGGAGTCTGTCTGTAACTCCTTCTCCTTCTAGGTCCATGTCCATTGACCTCTGTTCATCTCCATTTGTCCATTTGTGAAGGAAAGACTGCACATCAGTGAATTTTGAAATGCCACTGATCATTTATGCAGAAACAGGACTCAGTGAAGCTTCCTTGGCTTTCAAAACTGAAGGATGTTCTGTTGGGATCATCTAACTGTGTATCTGAAGATTTTTCTTATTCAAAAACGTCTCTATTTTCTGAATCCTAGCATTGTCATTTTTTCCTCAGGGTTATTGATATGGTTTGGCTATGTCCCCACCCAAATCTCAACTTGTATTGTGTCTCCCAAAATTCCCATGTGTTGCTGGAGGGACCCAGGGAGAGGTCATTGAATCATGTTGGCTGGTCTTTCCTGTGCTATTATCATGATGGTGAATAAGTCTCATGAGATCTGATGGGTTTATCAGGGGTTTCTGCTTTTGCTTCTTCCTCATTTTTCTCTTGTCACCGCCATGTAAGAAGTGCCTTTCACTTCCTGCCATGATTCTGAGGCCTCGCCAGTCATGTGGAACTGTAAGTCCAGTGAAGTCTCTTTTTCTTCCTGGTTTCGGGTGTGTCTTTTTCAGCAGCATGAAAATGGACTAACAGTTATCTAACTTACTAATTTCTTACCTGCCTTATGGAAATGAACTATTTTAACAATCAAAGAACCATTTCTCCATGTGCTTCCATCATTTTATTAAAACTTATACTGATGTTTACAAGAATTATAAGTGCCATTAAGTAATTTTATATTAAGCAATTAGAACTCATATTACTTAGCACAATGTACAAAATATGAAGATCCTTTAGAGAATCAGTTCTAATTTAGTATTTAATAGTGAGTAGTATTAATTATTATAAGGCATGCATTTAAATGTGGATATTTTGTTGATAGAACAATGAAAATATTTTAAATGCATTCAATGCTTAAAAGGGCTATGGTTCAGCCAGGCACAGTGGGCCATGCCTATAACCCCACCATTTTGGGAGGCCAAGGCAGTAGAATTGTTTGAGCCCAGGAGTTTGAGACCAGCCTAGGCAACATTATGAGACCCCATCTCTCTGAAAAATGAAAAAAAAATTAGCTGGGTACATGCCTGTCATCTCAGCTATTTGGGAGGCTGAGGTGGGAGGATTGCTTGAGCCCAGGAGGTGGAGTTTGTAGTGGGCTGAGATTGGCCTCTGCACTGCAGCCTGGGCAACATAGCAAGACTGTGTCTCAAAAAAAAAAAAAAGGACTATAGTTCAGTCATGAACCATAGTCAGTGCATTTTTCTCCATTTATCTTTGCTTTTATTTAAGTAAAAGAAATGTTTATTTCATTTATGTTATTATAATTCTTGTGAACATCTTACAAATGCATATTTGCTTTTATTTAAATGAATATATTTCATTTATATATTTATAAATTTCTTAATTCATTTCATCACTGTTATATTTTTTAACTGTTGAACTTTTTTATATTACACCTTAATCCTAAATATA
>NW_012114488.1:14545060-14546696 GCF_000951035.1 Colobus angolensis palliatus
AAGGGAATTCATAGTTATGAATATATATATTCATTAAATGAAATATATTCATTTAAATAAAAGCAAATATAAATGGAGAAGAATGCATTGATGCATTGTGAGGTTCATTACAGCTGAATAATTATGGCCTATGGCTCTATGAGAACTAAACCACAAAACTAGAAATGCAGACTACACTGCATGGGGGCGAAGCTTGAGAGCCTTCTCAGCAAGACCCTGTGTTTCCTCTTAGGGAACATGCAGGGTCAGTAGAAATGTTCTAAACAAGTAGCCACTCTAGGATAGAGTATGTCAGCCATACGTATGGGACTAAATGCACACTGTGACTGACAGATCGCGAGAAAGTAAATAATAGAAAGGTTACCCAAACTGGAAGATGCTTAGGAGTCTACAAAGTAACAATTGCTACAATTTAGGGGCTATAATCCATTAATACTGGTTATCATGCACTGTTTAAATTGTGGTTCCTTAGAAGCTGTGCAATGATATACCGAGAACTACGGGTTAGCCTGATTTCACCGTATTTTCTTCCCAGTGATCATAACTGGAGTACCTCCTGCAGATTCTGTCACAGATATGACAAGTGGACCTCAAAACACAAAGCAAAGCTAAACTAAACCTTAATAACAACCTAAACCCTTTGAAAAGGTGAGAACCAATGTGTTTAGAAAGAGAGGTAGGGGAATGGGTGGGGACTGGAGGCAATTGGAGCATTAAGAGGAGCTGAAGAAATGGAACGCTGTTACTCTCTCCATCAAATAGTGCTTTGTGGCTAAAGACATGTTGAAGAGAATGGCCACCATCTGGTAAGAATTGCCGTAAGTCCAAATGTTTACAGGTTCAGGAACTAAATTTTAGCAGCTCAGTTCTTGAAGAGATGAACTCATGAGCTATCTAATACAAAATAGATTATGAACCATGATGTTCATTTATTGGTTTATACTCTGAGGACAGCTCCAATTCCATGGTATTCATTTTTATTTTTTATTTTTTTGAGACAGAGTCTTACTCTGTCACCCAGGCTGGAGGGCAGTGGTGTGATCTTGGCTGGTTGCAATCCCCGCCTCCCAGGTTCAAGTGATTCTCCTGCCTCAGCCTCCCAAGTAGCTGCGACTACAGGTACATACCATTATGCTGGGTTAATTTTTGTGTTTTTAGTAGAGACGGGGTTTCACCATGTTGGCCACGCTGGTCTTGAACTCCTGACCTCAGGTGATCCACCCACCTCAGCCTCCCAACATTCCATGGTATTCATATCTTCCCTCAGCTGCATGACTTTCCCTCTTGCCCTCTACTCTGTCCTTGTCTCATTCTTGTTGCTTTCTTTCATCACTACTGTTCTTGGGCAGCTCCCCACTAACTTCACCTCCCTCAATGTTACCAAGCTATTCATCCTTGCGTGGTTGTTTAAAAATGTGCCTGCAGGTTCATAAGTACTCACATCTAAAATGTGGTTCTAGGCCGGGCATGGTGGCTCACCCCTGTAATCCCAGCACTTTGGGAGGCCAAGGTGGGTGACACCTGAGGTCAGGAGTTCAAGACCAGCCTGGCCAACATGGTGAAATCCTGTCTACGAAAAATATAAAAAAAAAAAAAAAAAAAAAGTACTCACATCTAAAATGTGGTTCTAGGCCGG
>NW_012114488.1:14546746-14582055 GCF_000951035.1 Colobus angolensis palliatus
TTTTTGTGTTTTTAGTAGAGACGGGGTTTCACCATGTTGGCCACGCTGGTCTTGAACTCCTGACCTCAGGTGATCCACCCACCTCAGCCTCCCAACATTCCATGGTATTCATATCTTCCCTCAGCTGCATGACTTTCCCTCTTGCCCTCTACTCTGTCCTTGTCTCATTCTTGTTGCTTTCTTTCATCACTACTGTTCTTGGGCAGCTCCCCACTAACTTCACCTCCCTCAATGTTACCAAGCTATTCATCCTTGCGTGGTTGTTTAAAAATGTGCCTGCAGGTTCATAAGTACTCACATCTAAAATGTGGTTCTAGGCCGGGCATGGTGGCTCACCCCTGTAATCCCAGCACTTTGGGAGGCCAAGGTGGGTGACACCTGAGGTCAGGAGTTCAAGACCAGCCTGGCCAACATGGTGAAATCCTGTCTACGAAAAAAAAAAAAAAAAAATAGCCGGGCATGGTGGTGGGTGCCTGTAATCCCAGCTACTTGGGAATCTGAGGCCAGAGAATCACTTGAACCTGAGAGGCGGAGATGGCAGTGAGCCAAGATCGTGCCATTGTACTCCAGCCTGGGCGACAAGAAAGAAACTCCGTTTCAAAAGAAAAAAAAGTGATTCTAATTCCCCTCCCCACAGACCTAGGTCAGACTTAGTGACTTGTTTCTAAAGAATAGAAAACAGTAGAACTTATGCTGTTACTTCTGAAGCTAAATCATAAAAGGCAAAGTAGCATCTGACTTCCTCTCTTTTGGTGACCTGTGCACTAACAGGCCCCAAATAACATTTTAAACGCCCGGGTTTCCTACCGCTTCATGCTGGAGAGACCAGAGGAAAAGGCCACATGGAAATGGAGAGAGATGGCTGAGGAACCCAGGTGTACCAGCTCCCAGCAGTTTGTCTTTGCATCGACAGCAACCGTGTTTGGGAACAAGTGAGCTCTCAGACAATTCCACCTCCCAGCTTTTAAACCTTCCCAGCTATTGCCAAGCAGAGCAGAGGCAAGCAGTGCCCAGCAAATGCTGCTTAAATTTAATCCTGTTTAAATTTACCGGTAAAATTAATTTTAAAAAACTAAAAAATATTTAATCCGCTAACATTTGGGGTGGTTTGTTGAACAGCAGTAGGTGACGGGCACACCCTCCACAGTGTTCTCCGTGATCAGGCTGTTCTACAGAAGACTATACACACTTTGATATATACATCTGTCTGTCTGTCTGTGTGCATGTATGTGTGTGTACATCATAGTTTTATTGAAAGGGGGCTCAAATGGGGAACAGACAATGATAATTGTTTAGTCTGTGTTGCTATAAAGGAATACCTAAGGCTGGGTACTATATAAGGAAAAGAGGCTTATCTGGTTCACAGTCCTGCAGGCAGCACAAGAAGCATGGCGCTGGCATCTGCTTCTGGGGGAGGGCCTTGGGCTGCTGCCACTCATGGTGGAAGGTGAAGAGTAGTCATCTGGGCAGAGGTCCATGGGGAAAGTGGAAATGCGAGAGAGGAGGAGGTGCCAGGCTCCTTTCAACAACCAGTTCTCAGGAGAACCAACAATGAGAAGTCTTTCACTCCCTTGAGAATGGCACCAAGCCATTCATGAGGGATCTGCCCCTGGGATCCAAACACGTCCCACCAGACCCCACCTCAAACAATGGGGATATAATTCAACAGAAGACTTGATGGGGCTGAATGAACCATATCCAAACCATAGCAATGATCAAAGCGTCCCAAGTAGAGTTATGTGATCTTTAAAGAAGTTCATTCAGGCTGGGCTAGAATTATTTCTGTATTTAAAGTATATCTTTGCATCAAATGGTGTCAGAAAAACAATAGCAAGCACTTTTTGTTTTTTTTTTTTTTTGAGACGGAGTCTCGCTCTGTTGCCCAGTCTGGAGTGCAGTGGTGCGATCTCGGCTCACTGCAAGCTCTGCCTCCCGGGTTCACACCATTCTCCTGCCTCAGCCTCCCCTCCAGGGACCACAGGTGCCTGCCACCACGCCCAGCTAATTTTTTGTATTTTTTTTTTGGTAGAGATGGGATTTCACAGTGTTAACCAGGATGGTCTTGATCTCCTGACCTCGTGATCCACCTGCCTCGGCCTCCCAAAATGTTGGGATGACAGGTGTGAGCCACTGCGCCAGGCCAGGAAGCACTTTCAAGTCAACTCCTCCTCTTAGTGGTTACTAAATGCACAACTTGCTCATGCCCAAGGCATTGAAACGAAGTTATATATCTATCCAATGTAATCCTATCATGTCTACCTGAGGTTATACCCTGGTCTCTTAGATTTCTAAGTACATATTTTCCAAGTCAACATCAGTGACTTATTTACAAATGATTTTATCTGATGGTTTATTTTTCTGTAGTTTTCCTTTAAAAAAAGGCCAAGCTTAGTACGTAACGTAGTAGACAATAGCTCAGACAGTAGAGAAACTTGATTTGAACTTTTATTATGGTACTTACAGGCTGGTGGCCCCAGATGAAATCCTTGTAACCCTAAGAGCATCCACATTTTGATACAGATGTATCAGTGACTATTATACAAAGCTGTTTTAAGCATTATCTGATAAAGGGTATCAAGTGCTTACTTCAGAGCCTGTCACTGTAAGGGATCAATAAATTGTAGTTATTATGACCACGGTTGTTATAATTATAATGTGTTGACTTTTACTAGGTTTGATTTCAGAAGGTGGCATTCTCCAACCTTTCCACAAAGACTGCAATCAATTTGCCATAATTTGTATGCCGTCGATTGCCATTTCTACAAATAACATGTATTCAAATTAAGTGGTTCTGACAATAACTTTGTAGCAAACTGTAACATTTGTAATTTTCCTAAATAAAAATGTGCTTAATTTACATTTTATATAACATTATTATGACATAGATAAAAATCTATACCAGTTGATCTGGAGGAAAAAATAACATGGTCATAATGGCTTAGGAAAAGCTTTATTATTGGTTTCTATTTTTTTTTTCAGAACTGTGTGCCAGTATGATTATTGCCATAATATCACACATTTTAAAATATCATACTAGATGTGTAATTTAGAACTATTATACCTAATTTTCATTGAACTATTTTCATAATAAATGTTGCATTTTCTGATTATAAAAGCATAATGTTGGCTGAAAAAAATTAGCCAACATACTTTCATATAAACAGGAGGGTAAGGCCGGCCACAGTGGCTTATGCCTGTAATCCCAGCACTTTGGGAGGCTGAGGCAGGCAGATCACAAGGTCAAGAGATTGAGACCATCCTGGCCAATATGGTAAAACCCTGTCTCTACTAAAACTGCAAAAACTAGCTGGGCATGGTGGCGCACTCCTGTAGTCCCAGCTACTTGGGAGGCTGAGGCAGGAGAATTGCTTGAACCCAGGAAGCAGAGGTTGCAGTCAGGCGAGATCGTGCCACTGCACTCCAGCCTGGTGATAGAGCAAAATTCCGTCTCAAAACAAGGAAAAAAAAAGAAAAAAAAGCAGAGGGTAAAACCTCTTGCAATCAAATCATCTGGAGATAATCACTGTTAACACTGTTAACACTGGATGCATATTCTTCCAAGTCTCTTTTCCATGTGTGTGTGTGTGTGTGTACACATGAAAATACACAGACACATACATATACACTTGTTTTTGTGTCTCATATATTATTTTATAACTTGCATCTTTTACTTCATGTAATGTGCTCATTATCCGTATCAAGAGATACAGGTCTCTGTGAGCACATTTGGTGATTGATCCTATTTATTTTGTTGAAGAGTCTTGCATTGATAAGTTTATAGGCTGCTCTACATTTCGTTATAAAAACAGCACATTAGTGATCTTCCTTAAACACATCTCTAATAATTTGTCTAGTCACATTTTTGAAATATAATTTTGGGAGTAGAGTTGCAAAGGGCAAAATATTTTACATGTAAAGTGTTAGGGTCCTTAGTTCCAAAAGGTCCCCTGGAAAGCTTCCATCAATTTCCAGTTTCCCCTAATCTACATGTCAGTACAGTTTCTTTGCATCTTCTAACACTGGGTGCTTTTATTCTTTTTAATTTTTGCCAGTTATTTAGGTGAAACATGACATCTTATGTAAAATTGCCTTTCTCCAATTACTAGGAAACTTGAGTAGATTTTCATTATTTATTGCTTACTATTATGGTTATTTTCTTTTATTATAATTGCACAGTATAGATAAACATTTCTTACAGTAAGTATAAGGAATTATTTCTTATAGTTTGTTTCTTATGACCATTTCATATATTTTTATGTGAAACCATTTCTTGTCATACATGCTGAAAATATTTTTACCAGTAAGTAATTTAATTTGCAGGTCTTTTTAAGGTGTTTCAAAATTATTTAAGATGGCCAGGCACGGTGGCTCACGCCTGTAATCCCTGCACTTTGGCAGGCCCAGGCGGATGGATCACTTGAGGTCTGAAGTTCCAGATCAGCCAGGCCAACATGGCGAAACCATGTGTCTACTAAAAATACAAAAAATTAGCTGAGCGTGGTGGCAGGTGCCTGTAATCCCAGCTATTCGGAAGGCTGAGGCAAGAGAATTACTTGAACCTGGGAGACAGAGGTTGCAGTGAGCCAAGATCCTGCCATTGCACTCCATCCTAGGCAACAAGAGTGAAACTCTATCTCAAAACAAACAAGCAAATAAAAAATTATTTAAGATAGATAGATAGATAGATTTTTATTTTTATTTTTTTTTTTATTTTTTTTTTTGAGACGGAATCTCGCTCTATTGCCCAGGCTGGAGTGCAGTGGCCGGATCTCGGCTCACTGAAAGCTCCGCCTCCCGGATTCACTCGGTTCTCCTGCCTCAGCCTCCAGAGCGGCTGGTACTACAGGCGCTGCCACCACGCCCGCTAATTTTTGGTATTTTTAGTAGAGAAGGGGTTTCACTGTGTTAGCCAGGATGATCTCCATCTCCTGACTTCGTGATCTGCCCGCCTTGGCCCCCCAAAGTTCTGGGATTACAGGCGTGAGCCACCGCGCCCGGCCGTATTGTTTTCTTTATAAGGTTATGTGTCTGTTACCATTTTTAGGAGGATCTTCTCTACACTTGGAGATATTTGCTGAAAATCTTTTCTAGTTACAGTTTCACTTTTTAAAACATTTAAATATTTGATTCATATAGATTTTATTTTAGTGTGAAGGGTTTCTATGAATCTAATGTTACTTATTTCTCACCAAAAATCTACAAATTACTTTTTCCTGCATCATTTATTGAATAAAACATATTTCCCCACTGACTTGAAATAAATCTCATCTTTTTATTATATTCACCTCGAGGGTCTTACCTCTCAAGTCTGTTCTGTTCCATTCCTCTGCTCATTCTGCCTTGAAAACTATATTATTTTGATCCCTCTAGTATTTAATACATTGTAATATCTTTAATATCTGCTACAGTAAATTCTCCAAATTGCTGTCACATTTTCTTTTACTAGTCACACGGATTAATTTTTCCACACGATCTAGAATATTTTAAGAAGTTTGAAAATAAATTAGATGGACTTGTTTTTAGTATCTAAGTTAAGCATATCATCCTGGAGAAATATGGATGAGAGAGAATGTAGTTTAAACACAGATCATATAATGCCAAGTTATATCTCATTTTTTAGGTCCGAGCTGTGTCTAGAAAACCCAGCACCCTCAAAATTAATTCTTTACTTGATATAGTTTGGATATTTGTCCCCTTTAAGTCTTTTGTTGAAATTTAATCCGCAGTGTTGGAGGTGGGGCCTCGTGGGATGTGGTTGGGTCGTGGGGACAGATCCTTTATGAATGGCTTGCTGCCTCCTGAAGGTCATGAGTTAATTCTTACTCCATGAGTTCTTGCAAGAGCTGATTGTTAAAAAGATCCTGGTGTCTGTCTCTCTCTCTCCCTCTCTCTCCCTCTCCCCTCCCCTTCTCTCTCTCTCTGTCCCACCTGGGCCCCTTTCCCCTCTTTCTCTCTGTCTCTTTCTCTTCCCACCATGTGATCTCTACATGTAGACTCCTCTTCACCTTCCATCATGAGTGGAAGCTTCCTGAGGCTCTTAAGCTTCTTGTACAGCCTTCAGAACCATGAACCAACTAAACCTCTTTTCTTTTAAATTACCCAGCCTCAGATATGCCTTTATAGCAATGCAAAACTACTAAGACATTAACATTTTGTTATATACATAGTGCAAGCTCTCGACTGTTGTTCCTCGTGGACCAGCAATTTGAAGTTGTTAAATCATAATTTTATGATAAAAGGTTAACATTCCATATGGGCTATGTTTTTCCTGACTGAAAAAGGTAGAGTCTTGGACAAAGTTAACTGGGAAGAATCTGTTCTCTGAATTATGTGTATCCAGTAGGTTTCAATTGGGATGAAGTATGTTGAACAGTTAGGGTTTTTAAAATTATTATTTCTATTTGATTTATAAGGCTACTTAGAAAACTGTGTTAACAAAATTGGTACCGAAGTATTCTTTATCATAATGAATTTTTCTAAGCCTAATGTCTCCTTGCAAGTATTGTATAATTTTTGTCAGTGAAACTTTACCCAAAAACAGATAGGCAGGAAGGAAATGAATAATCTATGGGAAATATCCTTGTTTTTACTTGCCCCTACCTCTTGTGGATCAATTTATGAAGACAGCAAAGTATAGCCCTAAAGGCACTGAAGCAAGAAACAGCCAGGATCTAGTTATTTTACCAACACTACTTTTTGGGTGACCTTGAAAACAGTTTCTGCACTTTTAACATAGGGAATAATAATAGCATCTTCCATAAGGGTTGTCTTCAGCAAGCTCTCAGGTGCTAAACATATAAAGTAACTAATACAGTACCTGACACATAGTAGGCACTCTATATTTTGGCTGGTTTTATATATATATACATATATATATATAATATATACGTATACGTGTGTGTGTGTGTGTGTGAGTATATATACACAATCAAATGACCCTGTGAGAAAGGCCAGTTTTGTGTATAGCTTTTAAAAATGCATTATATTTGCTGCTGCCTTTTATTTTTCATACCTTTCAAACATTCTGATACTCTGTTCCCAAACATTGTGTATACTCCATTGTCTGAATTGATTTAGTGAGGACCTGCTACACCAAAGGGCAGCGTCCACGTTATACTCACAGGGCTAGGTCAGAATTCAAAGAAAGACCCTTTTTATAATTTGCATGTTGATTCATGCATTCTACACATATTTCTTTTCAAGGCATAATTCTAAATTCTGGAGATTAATAAACAAGATAGAAAAGATGGAAGGAAAACATACAATGAACAGTTACGTGAGTGAGCAGCTTAATTTCAGTTGATGATAACTGACACAGTTTTCCAAATGCCTGAAAAGTAGTTGTATGATAAAAATGTCTGAAAATTAGTTTTATGATAAAAAAGAATTTCTAAGACAAAAGCTAATTAATTAAAAAATCATGCTTTAACTACAAGAGAACCTCTGGAAATGATTGGAACTCAGGAACCTGGCTTCCCATTCTACCTCTTTAAAGAGATACTGACCAAATTCCCCTAGGAAATGATATTTTGGGGCTAGATGATCTTTAAAATTCCTTTAAACATTAAATATCGTTGATGTCTATTATTTTTAAAGAAAAAGCATATTGGTTATAACTGAGGTACATATATATAAGCATGCATTGTGAATTACAGAGCATAAATTATGATAGTTGACCAATGATGTGCATTCCTTATAGTACATGTGTAGCACATTTTAAGGTTTAACATGTTTAGCAAATAAATGTATAAAAGTAAAAAATTCCTCTTCCAGTTTCCTGTTCTTCTATGCCAACAAGTTTTTAAGACCAAAGGTATCAATGAATGTCTTCCATGAAAAGAGATGTTTCAGAAGGGTGAAAGCCAGTCATATTTCTGTAATGTAAACACATTGTCCTAAACCCAGATACACTCGAATATGATCCATGGTCAGCACTTGTAAAGTGCTGTGAAAAGTGATGGAGGCGAGATCATTCATAACATATGAGACAGCTGATAGAGGAACCAGTGTCTGGAATAAAAGAGACAGAAAGATTGGGCAAGAATTCTCTAAACCAAGAATAAAACAAGAGTGTCAGGTTAAGGGAAAGCCGGGAGCTCAGAGAAATTGAGTCAAGCTTCTTGGATATTACAGTCCCAATCAGGAATGTGATAAAACATCTTGGAGAGTACTTCAAACATGCAGCTTTCTTTATTTTGTCATATTTATCTCTTGTTGGATCACATGTGGGAGCATTGGGTTCATTTCAATGGAAGAGTGATGAAGATACCACTGTAAGGGTGGTTTCTCATTCTGCCACACATCACAGAGATGAGTCATTGTCTCTTGGGGTTTTCTGGGACTTTCAAGACCCTCTAGCCATGCTTTCTCCGAAAAAGGAATCAAGAGCAGTGACCATTAGCTATACTACAGAACCTTGACACTTTAACCTCTCTCAGCTTCACTTTTTTCGTCTATATGAAGAGATAATCATGCAGTATTTTTAAGGAGAAGGAATGAGATTGTATATGTAAGATATCCAGCACATAGTAGCTAGCAAATGTGACATTATTTTGTCCACTCTAGAGGTGGTTGACAGACAAACTGGCCTTGGTTGCAAAGTGGCCCCCAAATTTATGCCAGTGTAAGGACATCTGCCTGAAGATTCAGACATGTTTTCTGTTTTCTCCTGATTTTAAAATGTTCTCTCCTTCACTCCCATCTCTGCCTTAGAATTCTTTTTCTATAGAACAAAATAGGTACGGTTTTTAGAGAAAAGTGTATGACTAGGTAATCTTATGATCATACTTGCCTTGTTTTTGCTTGGTGGTTTTAAAATATTATTTTCATTGGTAAAAATAAAATTCTCCAAAGAATGGTGTGACAGCAGCAGAAATACATTTACGCAAGATGGCTGATGGATATTGTAAGGGGAAATGAATATACTTTTTAAATATAAACATTTAAATGAACCCTCAAGAAACTCTGTGCTGCTTGCGCTGTCGGCTGAAGCTGTTTGAAAACCTTGCAGCATTCGTAGGGAGCTCTTATGAGCCAGATAATATTGATGACACAGTTATGTTTTATCCATGAGTACAAAGGCAATCAGAGGGTGTAAACAATTTTGAATTTGGAATTACAGCTGAAGTAACTAGAACATTACTTCACATGTAGTTAGTACATCAACTAACTGGGTTCTCACTTATCTTGACATGGTATTTCTTTCTGTTGCCTGACTTCATATATCCTTAGGACATGCAACAATCCACAAAAAAGTAACTCTTAGTTGGGCACCATGGCTCACAACTCTAATCCCAGCACTTTGGGAGGCTGAGTGGGGTGGATCACCTGAGGTCAGGAGTTTGAGAGCAGCCTAGCCAACATGGTGAGACCCTGTCTCTACTAAAAATACAAAATTAGTTGGGCATGGTGGCGTGTACCTGGAATCCCAGCTACTCAGGAGGCAAGAAGAATCGCTTGAACCTGGGAGGTGGAGGTTACGGTGAGCCGAGATTGCGTGATTGCATTCCAGCCTGGGCAACAAGAGCAAAATGCTGTCTCAAGAAAGAAAAAGAAACAAACAAACAAACATACAAAAAGTGACTCTTTTGGCAGCCTTTTGAATATAATCTTATTTTGCATCAAAATATTTGTAAATAAGCTTTGACTATAAATGCTATTCTTGCCTATGAGAGATAAAAAAAGGATTAGATGCTGAGAGGGGTGCGGAGGATGGGACTCAACCAATAATGACAGAGCACCTTCCATACCCACAGCAGCAGATGGACACTCTGGGGACTTATTTCAAACATGCAGTCCAATTTGAATGATAACATATATTCTTGCAAACATTTGTTATCATTAAAAAAAAATAGGTGAACTTGGAAAGGTGTGTGCAGAAAGAAGCCAAACTCTTTCTCACCCTTCCTAGTTCTCTAGAATTGTCCTTCTCAGGCTTTGGAGGAGATCCGAGCTGGACTCCTCAGCTGTATTGTTTATTTTCTGGTATCAAAATGGCTAGTTGGCCAATATCAAAGTGTTACTTATGTAATGTCAACTTCTTCCTCTCTCACCGCTCAGTCTTATCTTAGAGGAGGAAATGCGCAATAGTTTCTTTTTAATTTCTCTTCTTTGTTCTCTCATTCTTCCTTTCCCATTTACTCCTTTTGTGGCTCCTCCAGAATTAGGGTGGAAGAGCTGGAGTGAGTTGAGGAGAGGTAATGATCAGAAACAGTATTCATGGACTGCACACTTGAAGAATGTGCTCTTGATAGAGATGTTTTGTTAATTGTCCAGGAGGGTGTCCATCACCTGTGCATCCACAAATTCTGGTACCTAGAGCTCTTTCCCTGCGGCACTCTTAAAGCATCTTGCTCCCTTGTCTTCAGGGTATGAGCCCAGGGTCTCAGGTCTCTCATGTCATTCTCTGTAAGTGCCTAGGACCAATGATTCTCAGAGTTAGAGCCTCTGCCCAAATTCTGAGATAGCAGAAAATGTTGCACTTAGAACAGGGAGTGTGCTGGGAAGGGTTTTAGCAAGTGTTGGAAAGGCCTTAAACCATGAAGCCTGGAAGAAGGCTTGTAACTGTACAAGGTTTGTAAAAAGAAAGCTTGATCCCAGGAAAGGAAGGGGCTTCATGCAAAGGTGCAAAGACGCAAATCACTGTGACATGTTACAGTGATATTAAGAAGATCAGCCAGATGAGAGCATGAGGCAGCCATGACTAATGACAGTTTCTGAGATCTTTCCAGTAACTGGGGCTGTTTTACATTCAGAGTGCTTCTAATTCCCAGCAGTGATTTCTTCAATGGAGATGGGCAGATAACGGGGAGCTGCAGTAATGTGGGAGGCAACATCCTTTGTCAAGGAGTGGGAAGAAAGTGGCATTGTTAGTTGTAGGGATGTATTAAAAGTTTCAGCCAGCTGTGTGGGAAATTTCAGGAGTTCAGGGAAAAACATGGAACAGAAAGTTGCAGCAGCTGGGCACAGTGGTTCTTGCCTGCAATCTCAGCACTTTCAGAGGCTGAGTTGAGAGGATTGCTTGAAGCCAGGTGTTTGAGAACAGCATAGGCAACATAGAGACAGCCCATTTCTACAACTTTTTTTTTTAATTAGCTGGGTGTGGTAGCATGCACCTGTAGTAATAGTTACTCAGGAGGCTAAGGCAGGAGGTTGACTTGAGCTCAGGAGTTTGAGGTTACAGTGAGCTGTGATGATACCACTGCACTCCTGCCTGGGTGACAGAGCAAGATCCTGTCACAAAGCACGGGACTAGCATTTGCTATTTTCATAAATTACTGAGATGTCATAATTAATGTGTTTTTATATTATGGTGTATACTAGGAAGGAGTTGTTAACACCTTCCAGTGATACCAACAACAAAAATGATGTCTAAGATAATCCTGGACAATTAAGCAAATACAAAGATATGGCATTTATTGGGAACAAATTGGGCAGGGTCAAGGTTGAGAATTAAGGATGAGGCAAAAGTCCAGCAGAGAGGGAACCGGACCTCATGAACAACTTTGCTCAGCAAAGCAAAGAGGGCTGGCATGGATGAACTAGAGTGCGGTGCACAATGACATCGAGGATCCTGCGATAAGTAAATAGGCTATTTCAACAGCACAAGTATGCATTTCATTTCCCCACACATGAAGACTATGTTACCTCCTGTGGGACGTACAAGGAGGTGAAAGCCACATCCCGTACCTTCAGGAACTTACCTTACCAATGAGTGAGAGACATAAAATGCAACCTTGAAGAAATGTCCTTCATGGTAAATGTTTGATGATGCGTATCCCCAGTTGATTTCTGCAGACTTTAACCCAGTTATTAATAAAAGTATCTGTAAGACAGAATTACCTAGAAAGTTTTCTTTTTTAAAAAATAGAAATGTCAGACCCAGTGACTGAATTTCTGTGTGTCATGTGTGGGGGTGGAGGTGGGTGGGTTTGTTTTTGCAGAGCTCTCTGGGTGATTGTGAAGTACAGGGAGAACTGGGAGCTACCAGTAAGGGCAGGGCAAATAACTGGCATGCCACAGGAGTTCTGACTGTATTTGGGTACAAATACAGTCTACTTTAATGGTTGATGCCAAACTTCCAATGACATATGTTTCTTCTTCCTGAATTTCTGGTACATTCCATCCTATCATTCTAAACATCACCATAGTAATAATTTATGGGATTCTCCAAAGAGCTCATCAAATGTGCGCTCACAGCACCTTTTTGTCTTTCCTCATGGCCTGTGCCGTGTCTCATTCCTGAGCTCTCCTCCTGGGCGATGTCCACTGTTTGCTGTCACCCTGAAGCCAGTCAACGCCACCCTCTTGGCTTTGCTAGGGGTCCCCCATGTGAAAACACCAACATCCACTTCCAGGTTAGCAGCTCCTAATATTCCCAAGCCAATGTCTGTGGGTGCCCAGACATGCTGGGCTCTGTGTGGCTCTGGGCAATGTCCTTCCCTCCATTTACTGCTCCATTTTGTAGCCAGCGCCCTAAAGCAATAATGCTTGTGCCCACAGCTCCTCAGAGTCTCTCAGAGGAAGCAGCTTCTTCCACCTCTTGTCTACTGCTTATTTCCTAAAGGAAGATTTCCGTGCCCCGAAGTTTCCATGCACACCTCCACAGGAGCACACAGCAGCCAGCCCAGGGCTCCATCGCCAATGGAGATAGAACCAGCAAAGATGCATCTGCAGCTTGTCTTCCCCTGCCTCGCCCCAAACCTCTTCGTTTCAGAGCACAGGCTTCACTTTCACTTTATCTTAACTAAAATGTGCATTTAGCTGGTTCACTGAAAACATTGACATACTTGTTCCAAAGGGGAATTTAAGCCTCCACATTAAGGAAGATAGAAAACTGACAGCAATGTTTAAATGGCAGCTGTTCTAGCTTCTACCTGTCAGATTAAAAACACGCACGCACTTTAAAACCACATTTTAGGTAAAACACATCAATAAACAACTAAGTTTTTATAATACCTGGCTTTTCTAAAAGAGCACAGTTGAAGCCTTATAGAATTCTCCTGGAAAGCCTAATGACATGATCGTTTTCAGTGTTTCTGACCATCTTTCTTTCTGTTCTTTGGAATCTGGGTCAGAGGCGGTATTCAGAGTGTATTTCTTAAGTGATTTTTTTTTTTATCCTGGCAATATGGGAAATTAGAGAAAAATCAAAACATCTAGTATGTATATAAACCACACACCAACTTAATGTAATTAATCTATTCCTCCTTCCCCACCTTCCTTCTTCCCTCCCTCCCTCCCTTTCTGCCTCTTCTTCCTCCTGTCCACTGCTTTCTCCCTACTTTCCACAACCATGTATTCAGCACCAAGGCAACCTCAGCAACTGTGCTAAGGTCTGTGGATATAGAAAGAAGCATGCCCCTTCCCCCCTTCAAGTATTTATTGTCTTATGAGAAAGGCAGATGTATTAAAACATTGCAGAGTATAATAACATACAGTGTCACATGGAATATTCTGGAAACACTAACTTGGGCGTGGTTAACTTTACCTGGCATAGTCAGGAAGGATTAACAGAGGAAGTGACACGCGCTTTTACTCTTGAAGAAATTGCTGATATTTCTTTAGTTTTCTAACAGGATAAAGGTATTCCTTACTTATTCTACTCCTGCCTGAGGACTGGTTTTTCTACACAAGAATATACAGAAGTTTGTCATACTCGCGGGACCTGAAAATAAGTGGAAATGAGAGCAATTCTCTGACAGGATAGATGACCAGAGGGACCATAAACATGGTTACTTTATGGGGATGGTGCAAAACATCAACTTAGAGTGTTCTATGATTATAACATTGAAACATGTCATGATTAATATAATGGTTAAGCATACAGATGAGGATATCCAAAAACATAGGAATCATAGGAACTCCTATGAAGTATGGAGACTAAAAATACAGTCAGTTTCTTGATATAGAAAGAATAATGCTTGGAGTCTTGAAACAGAAACAATTGACATGGATTTAGGGGAGAGTGGAATTTGCAGAGAGGTTGTAAGTGAGGGTTCTGAAGTTAGAAGCCCAGATTTGAATCCCAGTTGAAGACTGCAGCATGCCACGTGACCACAGGCAAAACTGTTTATCTCTCTTTTTTAGTTTCATTATCTATTAACTAGGAATTCAAAGTGGTTTCTAGTTTATAGGTTTGTTACCATGTTTAAATGAGAAAATGCCTGAAGTACAGTCCATTACACACACGGTAGACTCCATAAATATTAACTCATCACCATCATTATTTTATGAAAAGCAAGCTATTAAGCAACATGACTCTGGCAACTTAATCCTGATTGCCAACAACATACCAATAATTTGCTCTTCATGTGATCTGAAATTTTCCAAGGTTTGTTGAATGTACACAGCTGGAGAACATACAAGAGCACAATTATGTTTTAAGCCATTGCTATTTAACTTATTTTGATGAATGCCATTTGTGGGGGAAAAAAAGCAAAGCAGATAAGTACATATTAAGATGCCTTTTGGGAGCTCCACTTTCCCTACTAAAAGTATTTTTCTAAGTAATATAGCTTCAGAACATCTTGACTGAAATAGCTTTAGAATATTTACAGCAAAAGCATCTCTTTTCAGAAAGTTGAGGCGGCTGAAAGTTAATGTGTCTTAATCCATGAAGAGCTTACAGGTGATCTGTCCACAAGATTGCAGGACATATGTGTTCATGAAGCCAGTAGAAAGTCAATAGGTTACAGTACCTACATTCTGATTCTTTCCAGGAGAGTTGATGTAGAGCTGGAGTGGCTTCATCTGCCTCTATTTACAGTAAGAGATTATGAGTCCATAATTGCAGTGTTAGCAGAAGGCATCACGTGTATCTCCACATTTTAAGGAAAGACAAGTTGCCTTCCATTTATCATGTGTATATGAATACGTGAATACATGTAAGAGTTCTATTTTCACAGAGTGGCAGAAGTGATAGCCCACAAAGTTGAATAGATGTCAATATATATCAAAGCAATTCACTGAAAGAACTAAGAAATGAAGAAGCTCGGATTTCTGGCTTCCAGGCTATTGAACTATTCTGCATGTAGCTATGTTGACAAGTAATTTCATTTGACAGGACCTGTGAGCTCATGTCTGTTCTACTAAGAAAGGATTGTTAACCTTTCCCTGAATGCAATAGTGGTTTGCAACTGCATGTTTGGCCTTCATCTCCCTGTCTACCAAGCCTTGATTGCTCCTGTACTTAAAAGGCACATTAAACACACCATGGGCCGGGCACAGTGGCTCATGTCTGTAATCTCAGCACTTTGGGAGGCTGAGGCGGGTGAATCACTTGAGGTCAGGAGTTCAACACCAGCCTGGCCAACATGGTGAAACCCTGTTTCTATTAAAAATACAAAAAAAAATTAGCCGAGTATGGTGGCACATGCCTGTGGTCCCAGCTACTTAGGAGGCCAAGGCCGAAGAATCGCTTGAACCTGGAAGGTGGAAGTTGCAGTGAGCTGAGATCATGACACTGTACTCCAGCCTGGGCAACAGAGTGAGACTCCATCTCAAAACACACACACACACAAACACACAAACATCATGGATGTGACCACTGGGAGATCACAGGATTCACTGACAAGGTTTCCTTAAAAAGTTGACACTGCAAGAAAGGGTAGGCAATAGAAGGAAGTCATTAAAAAGATGGAATGAATTGGACAGTATGTAGGGAGAGACATGGCACTGATTAGAAAAGGCTCACTTTCTGTACTGCACAGGAAGGAAGAAAACAAAAGTATCTTTGCAGATTCAATGGTCAAATGAGAGTATACTAATCTTCTGAAATTATTTATAAATAATACATAATTTAAAAATACAATCTGGACATGAACACAGTATAGCAACATATAGAAGTTATATACATATATAATAAAATATATAATAAATATGTTTTACAGTTTGAAAAAAAGACTTTTATTTGGTGCATGTGCTGACTATAAACAACAAAGGAATGAAACACTGGACTTATTTTTGAGATGCTTACAGTTTAGTCTAATTTATAAGACTGCTTTCTACTTGTTGTTGCAAATACTTCAGGTCTTTGATAAATTCAAAATTCATTCTTAGGTGTAAAAGTTAGATCTTTGTTTGGGACTGCACCAAGGTCACTAGAGTTTAGAATGAGCATCTATGTGGTTTTAGAAGTTTCTGAGTCTAAAAAGTGTTCACTATAGTGAGACAACAATTCGCTTTACAAGAGCCTTATACACAAAAAGTAGTATTTCTAGGAATACATTTAAGCAAGGAGATGAAAGATCTCTTTAAGGAGAACTACAAAACTCTGTTTTAAATTTTAGCAAAAGAGTGGTAAATGTAAAAATTTTAAAATAGAAAAAAATGGTCTGGGCACTGTGGCTCACGCCTGTAATCCCAGCACTTTGGGAGGCCAAGGCAGGTGAATCACCTGAAGTCAGGAGTTCGAGACCAGCCTGATCAACATAGTGAAACCCCGTCTCTACTAAAAATACAAAAATTAAGCTAAGCGTGTTGGCACATGCATTTACTCCCAGCTACCTGGGAGGCTGAGGCAGGAGAATTGCTTGAACTTGGGAGGCAGAGGTTGCAGTGAACCAAGATTGTGCATTCTAGCGTGGGGACAGAGTGAAACTCTGTCAAAAAAAAATAGAAAGGAAGGAAGGGAGAAAGGAAGGAAGGGAGGGAGGGTGGGAATTGTACCTGACACAAACAAACTGAAAAATGTCCCATGCTCATGGATAGAAGAATCAATATCATTAAAATGACCATACTGCCCAAAACAATCCTCAGATTCAATGTCATTCCTATCAATATACCAATGCCATTTTTCACAGAACTAGAAAAAACAATTCTAAAATTCATATGGAACCAAAAAAGAGTCCAAATAGCCAAAGAAATCCTAAGCAAAAAGAACAAAGCCAGAGGCATTACATGATTTCAAACTATACTACAAGGTTATAGTAACTAAAACAGCATCATGCTAATACAAGAGTGCTGGAAAGGGAAGAGCATGGTTCTTTTAAATGATATGGAGGGAAGGGAAGTGCTGGGTAAAGGAAGGTGTGGTCCCTGACTAGGGCTCCACCCCCACAGATCTAAGTGAAGACAGGCACTCCTACTTTCCCACCCAAATGTTGCATTTTCTAAGACCACTCTGGCCCGCCACGCCCCTATCCTGGGCCTGTAAAAACCCGAGACCCTAGCAGGCAGACACACAGGCGGCCAGACTTGGAGAGGAGCACATCGGTGGAAGAAGATGCAAGCCACCGGTCATGGAGAGGGTGAGGAGAGGAGCAGGCTGGGAGAAGAGCACACTGACAGACACCTGCAGGCCAGGTGACCAGCAGAACCACGTGGAGTTTGACTGGGGCAGTCAGGGAGAGCTCTGGCCTCCAAGCAGCCTGACTCCAGGGGAAAACCATCTTCCTTCTTACTCCCCCATCAGCTAAGAGATACTTCCACTCAATAAAACTTTGCACCCATTCACCAATCCAACGTGTGTTCTGATTCTTCCGGTACACCGAGACAAGAAACCTGGGATACAGAAAGCCCTCTGTCCTTGTAACAAGGTAGACGCTGTAACTGAGCTGGTTAACACAAGCTGCCTATAGGCAAACTAAGAGAGCACCCTGTAACACATGCCCACTGGGGCTTCAGGAGCTGTAAACATTCACCCCGAGACACTGCTGTGGGGTGGGAGCCCCACGGCCTGCCCATCTGTATGTTCACCTAGAGGTTTGAGCAGCAGAGCACTGAAGAAGAAATCCACACCCCCACCGCATGCCCTGCTAGGGAGACAAGGGAACCTTTCCCGTTTCAATACTGGTACAAAAATAGAGACATATATCAGTGGAGCAGAGTAGAGAACCCAGAAATAAAGCTGCATACCTGCAAGCGACTGATCTTTGGTAAGATGACAAAAATCGACAATGGAGAAAATACACCCTACTCAATAATTGGTGCTGGGAAACTGGCTAGGCACATGCAGATGAGTGAAACTGGAACACTGCCTCTCACCATATGCAAAAACTAACTCAAGATGGATTAAAGACTTCTGTGTAATGCATTGATTTATTAAAATCCTAGAAGAAAACCTAGGAAAAACTCATCTGGACACTGGCCTAGGCAAATAATTTATACTAAATCCTCAAAAGCAAATGCAACAAAAACAAAAATAGACAAGCTAAAGAGCTTCTGCACAGCAAAAGAAACAACCAGCAGAGTAAACTGACAACTTACAGAGTGAGAGAAAACATTTGCAAAGTATGCATTGGATAAAAGACTAATATCCAGAATCTATAAGAAACTTAACAACAACTACAATAAAGACCCATTAAAAGGGGACAAAGGACGTGAACAGACACTTCTCAAAAGAACACATACAGGCAGTCAGCAAACATATTTTAAAATGTTGAACATCTAATCATCAGAGAAATGCAAATCAAAACCACATGAGATACCTACTGGCTCATACCAGTCAGAATGACTATTATCAAAAAGTAAAAAAAAAAACCACGTATTGGTGCAGATGTAGAGAAAACAGAATGCTTATACACTAAGAACTAAAAATAGAACTCCCATTCAACCCAGCAGTCCCATTGCTGGGTAACTACCCAAAGGAAAAGAAATCATTCTATCCAAAACTCATATGTTTATTGCAACATTATTGACAATAGCAAAGTAATGAAATCAACCTAAGTACCCATCAATGGTAGATTGGATAAAGAAAATGTGGTACATATACACCATGGAATGCTATGCAGCCAAAAAAGGAACAAAATCCTGTCCTTTGCAGTGACATGGATGCAGCTGCAGGCCATAATCCTGGGGAAATTAATGCAAAAACAAAAAATCAAATAGTTGCATGTTCTCACTTATAAGTGGAAACTAAGTGATGGGTACACATGGACATAAAGATGGGCACAATAGACCCTGGGGAATTCTAAAGTAGGGCGGGAAGGAAGGGGGCAGGCATTGAAACACTACCTATTGAGCACTATGTTCACTATTTGGGTGATGGGTTCAGTGGTAGCCCAAACCCCAGCATCACACGATATACCCATGTACAAAACTGCACATGTACCACCTGGATTTAAAATGTAAAAAGAAGAAATACAAGACCTCAACCCATCCCAGAATTAAGGAATCAAAATCTGCATATTAGCAGGATCGTCAGGTGATTTGTATGCACAGTAATAGCCTAGAAACTTCGGATGAGAAATGTGTTTCTTATCTGAGTATGTGGGGATATTTTAGTCATGAAGGGACTTCAAAATATTCCTGGAAATGAAATTAAAAGATAATTTCTAAAAAGAGCTTAAAGTAAAAAAATAAAATAAAATATTCTGTGTAATGCCAGGACATCAAAGAGTATGAGAGGAAAAGATTCTAGTCTTCATAAAGCATAAAGGGATTGGATGACCTTGAATTTGTACTGACCAATTATTCGAAAGCCTTTGTTAAAAAGCATCAGATTTTTAATCACTTAAGTGTGGTTTTATATGATAGTTTAATTATCTGTTATATCATAGTTTAATTATCTGTTTTCTTATCAATTAAGTACATTACATATAATATATGTATGTAATATATATCACATATTGCATATATATGTAATATATATAAATACATATTTATATATATATATATATATATTTTTTTTTTTTTTTTGAGACAGAGTCTTGTTCTGTCACCCAGGCTGGAGTGCAGTGGTACGATCTTGACTCACTGCAGCCGCCACTTCCCGGATTCAAGCAGTTCTCCTGCCTCAGCCTCCTGAGTAGCTGGGATTACAGGTTCACGCCACCATGCCCGACTAATTTTTGTATTTTTTGTAGAGATGAGGTTTCACCATGTTGGCCAGGCTGGTCTCGAACTCCTGACCTCACGATCTGCACTCCTTGGCCTCCCAAAATGCTGGGATTACAGGCGTGAGCCACCACGCCGGGCCCATTACATTATTTAACAGAAAATTCAAAGAGAGCTATTCTTGTTAGTCATGGCATTCCTAAATTTTAAAATGTAGAAATATGGGGAAAATCTTTATTAGTCCTATATGTGAGGAAAAAAATCAATTTCTGAATTCCACTACATATTAACTGTTAACTCCCCAATTTCAAAATTTAAGATGTTTTTTGAAATGCTTTTCTCAAGTAAGTAGATACTGATAAGCTTGAATGTTTTTGTTTACCTCTATATATATCTGTCTCTTACCAACCACTTTGAAATTGTAAAAGAACCAAGATATGTATGTTTAGCCTATCAGCTACATCCAACTTAATCAACCACTTTTGATATTCAAATGAAAATATTTTCAGTATCATGTACAAAAGAGTATCTAGAAAAACATTCATATCTTTAAATAGGATTTTGCTCTTTTCAGACATCATTTGTATTTTTCTTTGCTTTTATCTATTTTTTCTTTTCTTTTCAATTCATTGGTCACTTAGTCAGCATTCTGTCACTAAGGATTCCAGTTCCATCTAAGCTGTCCCTATATTCTGTCCATGTTTACTGCAAGTCAGAAGTGCGCTGCAGTCACAGATTTGCAGGGCTGAGCCTAATGAGCTCTGTAAGCCTGACCAAGCTACAAAAGCACAGTTGCTGTCCGCAAGGAGAGTGTGCTGTCCTTTCATCCTCTCAACCTCGCGCACAGGTTACAAATGCACATGCACTGACAGGTGCTGCTGCTGTTACACCAAGGCTGAGCAAAACCACTTTGTGATCTTTTTTTTTTTTCTTTGAGACGGAGTTTTGCTCTTGTCGCCCAGGCTGGAATGCAATGTTGCGATCTTGGCTCACTGAAATCTCTGCCTTCCAGGTTCCAGCAATTCTCCTGCCCCAGCCTCCTGAGTAGCTGGTATTACAGGCGCCTGCCACCACACCAGGCTAATTTTTGTATTTTTAGTAGAGACGGGGTTTCACCACATTGGCCAGGCTGGTTTCGAACCCCTAACCTCAGGTGATCCACCCACCTTGGCCTCCCAAAGTGCTGGGATTACAGTTGTGAGCACCGTACCCAGCCATGATTTTTAATACATAAAGTTATCTAGCATATGTGCAATCACAGATTAAAGGCTTGTTGTCGTCTGTTGTGCTAACAAAGCGTGGACCAAGGACTCCCCAAGTGTTCTTCGGCATGCCAGATCTTAAAAGCTTCAGAAGCACTCTTCAGCTGGGTCCTGTCACTGCTCAGCAGATTAATTACACATCAGCGCAATAAGCCATAAGCGTTCCGGGGGAAGTTATTGCAGTATATCATTTCAATGATCTGTAGATAGCAGACTGCTGGGAGACTTGTTTTGAAGAGTGCCTTTCAATCCGTCTCTGAGCTTGAGGGTGCACCGAGGCATGCTAGAGTTGGAAACACTTCAGTGCCCCTCCAAGTATTCTTTCGGCTTCTTAGCCCATGTCTTACATGGTTCTGGAGATTCTAATGACACTCTAACAGCTATAGCACTTATTATTTACTTATTCAACACACAGGCATCCAGGGCCCAATGGAAAGGTGAATGAGGAAGACGTTTAGGGAGAGACTTGGCCCTTAATGCTTACGTAATGAATAACCTTGTTGGTCTCTGTGCAGCTCATGTTTTTCTCCATAAAAATGTAAATTTGGTTATAGAATTTTGGCCCTAGTGATTATGATTCTGATAGTAGAAAGGAAATACCTTGGTAGCCCTTCCTGAAATGTTGTATGAGTCAGTAAACCATCTAAATATGATTGATCATCAAAGTTCTAGAAGGAAGCATGTGATGCTTTACATAAGAATTTGCGATATTTAAATGTAGCGATATAGCAGTCAAAGAGTGATGTGGTATTCAGCTAGTGCACCAAGGCTAAATTATGGGGAAATAATAATAAAAAAACAGGTGACTTGCTAAGTGTAGTGCTCTAGATTTTATATTTCACTTAGAGTTTCAGATAATATAAAATCATTACATAGTAATCTCATTATTGCAGAGCCCACTCATGTAGGTTTTATTTAATGCTAGAGAGCTATACTCAATACAGGTTTTGGCTCTCGGGAGGCCAAAAAGCATCCTAAGTATATAAATACAATTAGAGATTATTATAAAAAGTTGAGCACACTGAGAAATCACTTTGAAATGATCATTTTGCACATTATACTTTTCTATATTAATTGTAAACCATTCATGTTGCTTATTTAAAGCAAGCCCTAAAATACATCTGTCAAGATTATGGGAGCTTAATTTGTATTAGCATAAAAGACTAAAATAATAAAAACATGCTTTTCTTGCAGAATATTTCATAATTTAAACTCCTAAGTAATTCAAAAATGGCTCCTCTCATCGTTTGTTTTTCTTGTTTTAACCACATCTCCCAAGAATAAGATAGGAGCACGTGTGCATTTGTTTTAAACCAGCTATTGAGCCTCAAGACTTTGACTACGTCTGTCTAAAAGTTATGATGGCCTGTGTTCTTCATCTCTGTTCCAGATCTTTCCCGAAGGGTCATGGTGCTCGTTGCATAGACAGCCAGCTACCTCAGCAAGACACATGGGAGCAACAGAGGCTCTCTCTCGGGGTTTCTTTTCTCATGCTTGGTATTGGTTTATTTTAAGATGAATGCAGCTTGTCTTATAGAAAGCAAAAAAGAAATAGAAAAGCTAAGTGACAGAAAAGGTTAACTATGAAATTTTGAAGCCTATATATAGTCCCTTGCTGTGACAGGCGACGCTTCAGAAGACGATGGATGTGATTTTCCCAAGGGGATCTTTCACTGTAATGGAGAAAATATCTAAATTAACTAGATACAAAAGCCAATGCTGTTGAGCCTCTGCTGAGAAAAACTATATTTGTCGTGAAGAATGATCACATCAAATGTTAAAACAAACCATGGTTTTTCAAACATTCTTGAAATATTTAGTTAGCGTTTCAATGGATAAAATTTTCAGCGTTACGTTGAATGTGGTGATTTTCTATCATTGAGTCCGAATTTGATTTTTTTTACAGTATTTATGACATGGCAATAATGGATATGATTTATGGGGCACTTAATATTGTCAGGCACTGTGCTACATGCCTTCTATACACATATTGGATCCCATTTAACCCTCATGGTTTCTGTGTGGTAAGGGTCATTTTCCTCATTGTAACATGTACATGCATGTAAACTAGGCCTAGATTAGCAAACATTTAATGCTACAAAACTAGTGATTCCTAGACCTGAATTTCAAACCAGTTCTGATGTATCCCAATTACAGACTCTTAACCACCTTATGGAGCTGACTCCATGAGATTTATCTCCCTATGGAAGTTCTAAAAATAACTATTTACAACATTTTCATAAAGCTACACAAAATAATGAAATGAGCTTCACAAAATGTAAAACAGAAAAAATTAATCCGCATGCTATGATCTTAGATATTTAAGACAAACTCTTTGTTGTAAGGGGCCGTTTGAGCAGGCCCAGGAGGGAGGCAGATATTTGAGTTGGACACACAGTTGATTGAGAGGAAGTGTGTGAATTTCAGAGCCGCATGTGTGAGGTTTTGGAAGGCGGAGTTGGCTTGTTGGGTAGGCATCCATCCTGCCCATCACCTCTTGTTACTGCATGATCCTGAAAGCATCAGATGCATAAGGAACTCCTGTGAGATGAGCAGTGAGGGCCACTTTATTGCCAGGGTCCTCTGCCTAAAGCTCCGTGACATCTCCCTGGTAAAGGCGAGGTAAGACTCCATGGTCTGCTTGGGCTTGAGACTGAAGACAACCTTCAGGCTCTCACCATATATAAATTGTGATCTCCAGGTTGTTACTGTTGAGTGACCAGTGGGGATGGGTCGGCCACGAGGAAAGTATTCCAGGGTAACTTGCATGATCATCTAATACCTTACTTCTAGTTGGCCCTGCTAGCAATAGACATAGCCCAGCTAAGGAATCAAATGTTGGCCATCATAAGAACCCTCTCGTTGTGATGGGAGATGAAACTTGGCAAGGGGTAGTCAGAGGACCTCAGGAGTCCTGTGCACTTTCTACCTGTCCAGATAAGAAGAAAGACAGGAGGAGCATTTTATCCCCTTTCCAAGAGGATGTTTTGTCCAAGGGGCCGTCTGCGGCGGTTCCAAGGCAAGTTAGGTTCTGTGTATGGAAAGTGAGTGATGGAAAAAATGCTCAGTAATTTTCTAAACTGCCTGTATTTTCAAGAGTCTATTATTAATTTGAACTAAATTCATGTATGTGATTCGTACGTATGACTAATGTGGCTTACAGAAAATACATTGGAACAACAACAGATGTGTCACCTTTGCTATGGATTCAGCTTTTTTATTTTTTTTTATTTTAAACAAGAATTAGTCCCACCTTTTATTTCTTTGGCAGAAAATTGCCCTGTAACATAAAACTGACTTTCATAAAATATCAGTAAATTTGAAATGCCAGATGGGGAGACCTTCATCTTGGCAGTTTTGAACTGTTCTTTTCCATTTTAGAGTCTCAGAATGAATACTTATCTTGTCAGTTTACGCTCTATTGTACAAAGGGTCTGTTTCGTGTAAACGAACTTCAGTCAATTTCGAACAAATTGATTTCCATCTCTAAGAATATCTTACCCTGCAAGTAGATACTTTCCATGAATATGTCATTTACATTTGATTTCTGACCTCAGCCTTATGTATTGATTGTAGCATATAAGCATTCATACTTTCAGTCTTGAAATTTGAAAGTTCTCAGCTTCCCATTTTCTCACCGAAGGACTTTCCTGTATTATGTTCTTTATATCTGAATAACTCCTTCATTCTTCTAGCTGGAATGCTATAGAATACATTGCAATTTGCTTCAATTTCAGAGAGTAGAAGGGTGAGCAGTGGAAGGTGACAGGGGAGAAAGTAAGGGAAGAGGGATGCATTGAAAACAGGCTTCAGCAGCAAGAGCGTAGCTGACAATCTCCAGCTTACAAATGCCATTCCTGTTGAAAATTAGGCTGTGGCTGAAACTGGACCTTAAAGGGGAGAATATTACAGACCTGAATTGAGTTGGTTCTGTGCTTCTGACTGAAAGCTGAGATTGCCATACTACTTTTCCCTTTGCAATTTACCTTTGATACATTTCTTTCTTTCTCAAGCTTCTGATCATCATCCTTAGCCCATATACTTCTTACTGCAATTGAGGGAAAAGAAACCAATCATATGATCTCAAAGAAGCCTTTTTTCTCCCAAAAGAATGAAGCTCAGCAGTGTACTTGTGTGAGTTCTTTTTCTCCACTGCCACAGTTTAGTGATTTGTTAGCCTAACATTTCAGAACTCACAGTCAGAGAAACCTTCCCCACCACTTCACTAGAGGAAACACTTGACAATAGATTTGAACATTTGGCTTCTAGTTTTCAAAAGGATAGATTGCAGAGGTTCCTGTTCTTAAAATCATGCTGCAGGTTTACTCAAGATAATAGGTTTTAAATTTCATGTTTTCTACAACGTGAACACGTTATCTTTCAACAATATATTATACAAAAGGTAATTGTTAATTGAACAATACCAGAAACCACCTAGGAGTTGCCTAAACGGGGAGAGTACAACCGTTCAATGGAGTACTATGCAGCTGGGAAAAAGGTATGAGAAAGACCTCTACACACTGAGGTGGAGTAATTTAAGGACTTCCTTACTGAGTGAAAAAAAAAAAAACACACACACACAGAAGATGATCTGTATTGTGTTATCTTATTTGCAGGAGTGAAGGGAACTGAGTGGAGTGGAGTAAGGAGCTCCCCTCAGCTGGGAGAGCGAGCCAGGTGTCAGAGTAGCCATTTAAAACAACAAGCCCTTAATGAGTTAAACCTGTCATCACTCACTGCAGTATATAGGGAGGAAGCCCCAGCTCCCTCCAGTTCCCGTTTCCTCCATGGAATGGTGCACTGGTCAAGGGTCAGGTGGATCCGTGCGGACACAGGTAGCCCAACCAAAAAGCTCCAGCAGTTTTATGGACCCTGTGGCCAGGTGAAGAGAGCTCAGAGTGGACTGAGTCACAGTGAGGAAGCATGTCTTCAAGATTTCCCCTCCTCCTCCTAGAAGGAGGCCTCTGCAGAGGTGCCTGAAGAGGGCCTTGCCTAAAGCCTCAGCTAGAGACCTAGGTGAGTACGTTAAAAAGCCTAACTGGCCGGGGGCTTCGAAACCTTGATTGCACAGGGCTCTGGCTGTGCTCCGAATCCCGTGTGGGAGGGCAGCTTCGCTCAACTGCCCGTGCTCAGACCTGAAATATCACACATGGGTTTGTAACCAGGACCCACACTGAAAGTATGCATGTCTGCTGATTTTTATCAAAGACATGGGAAGAATAAACCAGAAACAAAGTGAGATAAATTTCCCTGTGGAGGGTGAGTAGGAACTGAGTGGGAGGTACGAGGAGGTGGCGGTGCCTGGCCAAGGCCCAGGTTAGGAGAGTGAGCGTTGTCTGAATCTTTTTGTATAGCTTGACTTTTGGAACCTTGTTAATGTATTGTGTTAAAAAAAAATCAGCAAGGACACAGAGTAAGACAAACTAAAACCAATTATAAATGCAAGCAAATGAACTTAGTAGTATTTCAAATAGATAATATGGCACAGGGAAAGGGAAATTTCCAAATAACTTTACACACAGAATTATTTACTACATACCTTTAAGTCAGAACTCAATATAAAAATGAATTTAATAAGTAGTTTTGTTTTTGTACTGAGTTATCGTTTCTGTAACTCCTTTCTGTGTATTCTAAATTTGATAAACTGAGCAAATATTGAGATAACCAGAGTCAGATTTATCCGTGTCACAGAAGGAAGCTACAGATACTGAAAAAGATAAAGATAAATAAGATAAAGATATTTTTGTGTATAACACACACATTTCCTAGCTTTGTCTTTGAGAATATGTGGAAGCAATGACATCCCACTAGGAATGCATACACCTGGCACTCAGTTTCTGAGCATTTTCTCCACTGAAAATACTAGGGCTCCTCAGAGAAATGGTTGATTCTGGGATTGGAGCAGGGAAAGTATAATAGGTGTCTGGAATATTTTCTTACATCAGAAAAGAAAGAAGGATGCATGTAACAGCAAAGACGTACCCAAAAGACAAGAGATTTAGCTTCAGAGGGCTCCCATTGGCTAATCCAGGGGAATTGAGTATCAAACTAAATAATGATATTATGACCAATAGATGTTAACCCAGTAAAAAGATAGGAATCCATGGGTCTGTATGATATAACCAAATAAATGTATAAATAAATAAATGTTAGACATCTCTTCCTCTCTGTAAAATTCCACATGTAGAAGGATTGATTCATTTAAAAAAACTGCAGTTTGGCAACCATCATACTAATAATTTATTCAAGCGGAGATTATCAATGGATAATTGATTTCTCATCTCCACAGGGTGACATGGTCAAAGGAAGTACCCACATGGTAGAGTTGTTGAAGACCTTGTATTTAACAATGCATGGAAAGCATTTTGTAGGTCATTAAAATATGACATAGCACAGTGTAGTGTAGTATAGTCTATCTATACCTATCCTCTAGCTAGCTAGCTATCTAAATATCTATCTACCTAAACCTCTGTTATCCATCATTTATTTCTCCAGAGTGAAGTTCTTATAGCATTTCTAGTACAATTTTCCTAGTCAATAAAACTAATTCTCTGGGTAGAAGTAAAATAATTTGATAGCTGCTATTTTGTAAAGGTTTATGTACTTTTAGTTATTTCTTATGGTTAGAATACCCAGAACTTTGAAAAATTTAAAAATATACATTTAAAGAACGGTCATTAGCCCAGAGTGACCCTCTGAAATACAGCCTTTTAAATATGCACTATAGAACAAACACTGCTATCAGGGTTTTCGCTGTAACAATAAAGATGGTTATTTTAGTCATCTGTCAATTATTCATAGCACTGGAGAACAAGTGAAATAGAAAATAAAAACATCCAACCAATCTCGGTCTGGCAAATTTTTGTATTTTTATAAATCAGAAATTTATTCCAAAGCAAATGGATTGATTCTGTGAGGGATCTCCCTGAGCTAACACAAGGCAGAGGAAGTGGTATCTGCAGCAAAGGCAAACAGGAGACATAATTCCTGTTTCTAAAATGTTCCGTTGCTTCGTCTGAAAGATTTTTGTTTGTTTGTTTATTTAAATAGCAGCTCCAAGCATAGGTGAAGTTAGCATGCAGGTATTAAACTTATAAACAATATTTTATAAGTACACCTAGTCATGAACCAGAAGACTTTTTTTTTTAAGACAGTCTTGCTCTGTCAAACAGACTGGAGTGCAGTGAGGGGATCTTGGCTCACTGCAACCTCCGCCTCTCAGTTTCAAACGATTCTCATGCCTCAGCCTCCGGAGTAGCTGGGATTTCAGGTGCCCACCACCGTGCCCAGCTAATTTATGTATTTTTGGTAGAGACGGGGTTTCACTATGTTGGCCATGTTGGTCTCACTCCTGACCTCAAGTGATCCACCCGCCTCAGCCTCCCAAAGTGCTGGGATTATAGGCGTGAGCCACCATGCCCAGCCGCGAAAAGACTTTTATTTCACTACATACATCCTGTGTGCCTGTGAAGGGTGATTTTTATCTTCAGTGTGCAAACGTTACAAAAAACCTCCGAGTCTGTGTTTGAGCTTCAGCTTTTCTTCCTTGTGGAAAATGACATCTTTTTACCTCCTTTTTTGCCATAAGTTATTGAAGAATAGTGGTTCTGACAGTTGTGGTTTGTGGGGTTTTTTTGCGTTTTGTTTGCTGAAATTGCCATATAGGTGTTTCCTTAGCTTGTGCAATTTGATAATTTCTCTACAGTGTTCTGGGAATTCATTGCTTTGATATCGATTTTTTCCAAATTTTTATATCCAAATTTCCATTTGCCTTCCCAGGTTGAATCTAGATAATGTAGTATCTCACCTCTTTCTTTCCTTTGTTCTCCAAGACAGAGTCTTGCTCTGTCACCCAGGCTGGAGTGCAATGGTGTGATGTTGGCTCACTGCAACCTCCACCTCCCAGGTTCAAGCAATTCTGCCTCAGCCTCCCGAGTAGCTGGGATTACAGGCTCATGCCACCACACCTGGCTAATTTTTGTATTTTAGTAAAGATGGGGTTTCACCATGTTGGCCAGGATGGTCTCGAACTCATGACCTTGTGATCTGCCCGCCTCGGCCTCCCAAAGTTCTGGGATTACAGGCATGAACCACTGCGCCTGGCCACAACTCGCCTGTTTATGATCCTTTTTACATAGTTATTTTGTTCCTGAACCCACGTAACTCTTTCAAGGGTATCCAGTCAGATTCCTTTGGTTCTCAAAGATTGTTAAATTTTTCTCTACTGTAGTCATATTCCTTTGTCTTTCCTGTTAAAATCCCCTTCAGATATTGTAAAGCTAAATAGATAACATTCCTATTCTAATGCCAGGATCTAATTCATTAGGGTCATGATGTCTTTTTCCCGTATTCACTGGGGTCATGGTGTCTTTTTCTCATGTTTTTAGGATGTATTCTTCTATTCTCATGGTCTATTTCCTTTTATTTTAAACTGGGAGGTGTTCCATACAGAATTTTCTTTTAAATCCAAGGAAGACTGATGAACTGAAGTGTGATATCCCTAGCTTTTCCAGATTCTACTTGGGTTCATTAACCACCAGACTTTGTTCAAGTTCCTGCTGCAGCTTCTATCTGGTGGTAAATGATTGTGGAACAACAACGCTGAACATGATGCATTTTGCTACATTGTTCTCTTCTCAGCCTTGGCTTGTGTACTTAGTGAGACCTGAGGAATACTTTTCTCTTTTTCCATTTTCTTTTGTAGCTGCTACCAATTGACGAAAACCAGTAAGAGGCTCACGTAGCCCATGTAGGGGTAGCGTCCTAGGGCACCCGGGGCAGGAAGCGGGTGGAGAATGGTGGGAAATGGGACTCAAGAGACAAATAGCAGGCATTCTGCTTCCAAGCACGTCTCTTGTGTGTCACTCTCTAGTGCCAAATGTTCATACACACATATATATGCATCTTTCTCTAATTTCTGGACTTCTATAGTCTCCTGAGAGTTTACAGTAATTTTCATAGTAAACTTTGCAGCTCAGCTTTCCTGGATACCCTCAGGAGGAATTCAATTTTTTGGTCTTAGATAATCCAGTTATGCCCCATCTCCCTTTGCAGTTTTTTCAGTTGAACTTCATTTCTTATGTTAGTATCTTGCTTAACTGTGTGGTATCTTATAAATGCTCCCCATAGTGGCATCTGAAAATATATCCATAGCTATAATTTTCAAACTTGGGTTGAATATGAAAGCTTTTCATTCTGCTATATCAGAATGACATGTAAATAGAGCACCTGCTTGTTTTGGATGTATATTGATTCTGGCTTTTTAAAAAGGTATTCAAAATTTAGTGTTTGTGGAATGAAGTTATTACAGAGAACTCAGGATAGCTGTAAATTCAAATTGATTTGGAACCATATTGCATGCCTTTGGGAAATGCTAAACCATTTTCCTTATTTTTTTTCCTTCCAATATCATATCATTAAGGTAATAATGTTGTCTGCCAGAATTTGTTGTGATGAGCAGATGGATTACTAATACTTCGTTGATTGATTTCTTACTCAGCTCTGCTATAAAACATAATTGATGATTCTGCCATCACCAGTTTAAGTGGTACCTATTAAGTTTAGACTTGGAGACCCTGCAAAACTCTTGCCCATTAAGCTTGGTTTTTCATTATCCCTTTTCATTTTCAGAAATAGATTCACAAAACTTCCCCTATCCCTAGCTCAAGAAACATGTGTCATGCTATCAAATTATACTCTGGGATGGTGAAGTTTTTTCAATAGTTTTGATTTCTTGCCTGAAATGTGTCTGCTATTATCCTTGTATTGTTGTTGTTAGTGAATATTTCTCTAAATTCTTAGCATGAAAGAATGAACCCCATGGCCTTTTTAAAACGTAATACAGTCAGATTTCTATCAGACACCTTTTACTGTGTGTTATTTCAACATGACCACTCACTGCACTGTATCCTGAGAGCAGTGACATTTCTTTAAAGGCACAGCCCTTCATTAAATATTGAAAAATGACTAATCGCAACCTTGCTTTTTCAGGCAAAATTAAAACTTTTTTTTTTAATGTTCATTTTCCATTGTTCTTCTAAATAATTTTTGGATATTGGCTGATAGTATATTTCCCATTTGTTTATTCATTCAGTTATTCATGGTTTGTTTATTTATATATTTTTTAACTGTATATATAGATAATGAAGGCATAAAATGCGCCTGTAAGTTCTAGAGTACAATAGTAAAAAGGAAGGGGTCACTGGACTTACGGAGCTTGTTTTCTGGGGTTCACTGGGGGCAGCATGTCAAGAGAAATAAATTTCTTAGTTAATATTAGGTAGCAACAAGTGCCATGATGGAGATCAGTATGGGATGCCATCATGCAAACAATAGGAGAAGGGTGGGAGGCTGCTTTAGGACCCTGAACCTAGACCCAAATGGCAAGATTGAGCCAGGTGTGCAAAGGACCAGGGGACAGAGCTCTCTCGGCTAATGAGACAGCTAGTGCAAGGCAGTAGAAGCAGAGAAAGAGCTTGGCCTATCTGAAGAGCTGAAAGTAGGACAGTGCTTTGAAGAGGGCAGACAGGAGCAGAGTGCAGACTGGGCCAACTCATGTTGGTCTTGTAGACCATGGCAAGAAATTTGGATTGTGTTTTCCAAGTGGAATGGAACGCTAGAGGATAGTCATTAGGGGAAGAATATGATCTGGTTTACCGTGTTGAATGTGGAATCTGGTTTACAATGTGGAATGTTAAATTGAGTGTACAATGTTGAATGTGGAATCTGGTTGACATTGTTGAAAGACTCATCTTGTTGTGTGAAGAATATGGGGCAAAAGCATCAATTAGTTGTGTAAGAATTTTTCCATTCAATGTTTATATTGAATGGAAATTGAATTGGACTCCCAGTAATTGTCAGTGGTGCATTCAGTTTAATCAGCAAGTGTTTACCAGGCAACTACTGGGTGCTGGGAACAGTGCTAAGTGATGGGAAACAAAGATGGAACAAACAAGTCATTAGACAAAATAAAATCACGCACATATATAACTTCATTTTAAATGTTTAAAAGTTCTGATGTACTTTATAGTAATTCTGAGAAATGCAGGTTTACTTAATATTGTTCAAATAAGATAGTAATTTTTAGTATACTTTTTAAAAAAATTTAACAATATCACTATCAGCATAAAGTGTGAGTATATGTATATATATATACACTATCATTTTATATTAAATTCACAAATGGCTATAAAATTCTACAAGTGTTGGACACAGATTATAGGATTAAATAATTTAGATAATAGAAATAATACACAGTCTTTTCTCCTTACCATCTTCTACCCTGACATCTAGCACCAGTTTCTAAAGTTAACTTTTTTTCCCCCCAAAAAAGGTTAGGTTTGATGTATTAGCCAAGACCCTGCAGTTCTGTATCTCAACTACTTTAAAGCTACCTTGGAAAAGTAAACTGAGCCTAAGGAGCTTTTATCATGAATGAAGCCTTGTTTCTCTCTAGCCTGAGGCAGTCTAGGCAGGGCAATAGGTTCAAGCTGTCAACACTCAAGCAAGAACACAAATAAGAGTTTCGTTCCTTTTTTTTTCCCCCCTAGTAATTTAATACTCCTGCAGAGAAAGAGAGAGAGAGAGAGCACGCATGTGCAACAGTCAGAGGTGACTTGAGAATTGTATTGAATCTTTTCCACTACAGCCTTTCTCCTGCTTAATCCAAGTGAAGAGGTCAACTTAATTTTTAGTGATATGATAAAATGTCTTACTATATAGCATATATTATGAGTCAACAGTCTTTGTTTCAATTTTTGGACATATTTCTTACGAAATTCCCAATTTGGACAACTTTCATAGTATTCTATATTGTCCTATACTTTATTTCTTTTATTACCAATAAAGAGTCAAATGCAGACCAAACTAAAAGTCCCCAAATTGAGACTTTATCCTGGAAGAAGCACATGCTTAAGATATGTTGTCATTCCTCTTTTTCTAACTTAATTGTACTAACTTATTTAATATTAAACGTTAGCTTGATTTTTATATTAGCTCTTTGTTTTTCAGGCATATCTTATGATTTCAAAAGCTATTACTCTGAGATTCATTTCATTTTAATTTAAGTGCCTTTTCAGGCAAGTCTTCCTTTTTGTCCCTACAGACAATTAATTAATATTTTCCTATGGAGAGAAAAATGTATATGTTTAGTATTTTGAAAAATAATGCCAATACAAATAGAACATTATCTTCAACATTTTCCTTAAATATGATTTATCCCACTGAGCCCAACATCAACACTATTTCCTTGAAATTTTCTTTCCATTCCTAATCATACCTGAATCTGAGGAGACACTTAGGAAGTGAACCTGATCAACAGCCAGTTAGCAAAAGCTGTTGCTCATCACAGGGGAGGCATACCATCTGCAGTGTGGTAAATGAGTTTCCATGTGGATTCCAAGTGCTCCCAGTTCTAAGAGTTCATTAGTTTCTTTTTGAAGCTACAATTTGCAACCGGCATCTTCAGAAAACTTTTACTGCTATCATTATGTTTATATTACCTACACTGGCATTGAGGAGTTTGTTAATTGCTACTGCAACAATAAATGCTCATTATCTTCAAATAATTAAGCAGTAAGCACCAAATATGAACTATTGGTCAGTAGAGGTCTATGGTGGCCTGTATTAGTGCATTCCTGCTCTGCTATAAAGAAATACAGAAAAGAGATTTAATTGACTTTATAAGAAAAGAGGTTTAATTGGCTCATGGTTCTGCAGGCTATACAGGAAGCGTAGTGACTTCTGCTTCGGAGGAGGAGGCCTCAAGAAGTTCTAATCATGGCAGAAGACAAAGGGAGAGTAAGGTATCTCACACAGCAGGAGCAAGAGAAAGAGGGGGTGAAGCAGCAGGTGCTACAAACTTTTAAGCAATCAGAGCTTGTGAGAACTCACTCACTTCCTATTCCCTAGGACAGTGCCAAGTGGGATAGTGCTAAGTCATTCATGATAAATTCAACCACATGATCCAGTGACGTCCCACCATGCCCTACCTCCAACACTGGGGATTACAATTCAACATGAGATTTGGGTGGGGTTACAGATCCAAACCATATCCCAGCTTTTCAGATAAACTCCTAACTTATCTGTGTGAAGAGACCGAGGCTGTGTTTCAGACCTAGAAACAAGTTGCTGCAATGTACATACTTTGAAGGTGCAAGATAAAATGATAAATCCATAAATCAAGTTTCAGATTTCAGTACATCTCTTTCAATAATAGAACGCGTAGGTAGAAAATCAGTAAGGATATGGAAGATTTAAACTATATTACCAATCAACAGGACCTAATTGACTTTTATAAAATATTGTACAAAACAGCAGAATACATATTCTTTACAAGTGCACCGGGCATATTTACCATGGTAGGCTATATTGTGGGGTAGTCCCATTGATCATTAACAGGTCAATAGATAAACAAGTTATGGTATATTTATACAGTGATATAGTAAACTGCAATAGAAATGAACGAATACCCTCTTTCCGAAATGTACATTTTCAGCATGTAAATCATCAGTAAGGACATAGTTGAACCCAGCAGCACCACTGTAGGATGATGTGTCTGCCTCCCATCACTCAAGGGTGTATGTCTACCACCTAAACCTTGAAGATCAGGCAGCGAGCCAAGGCCATGAGGCTCAGCCAAGTAGCAGGTGTTCCTGAGAACCTAAGCATCCTAGAAAGTATCTGAGAACCTAGCGAGAAAAATAGTCTCCACACTTAAACAGAGTATACAAAAATTCAGAAAATTGGCTTAAGAGTAGTTTAAGAACAAGAGGTGATGTGGATCTCTAAGGCTGTCCTGCTGCCATGCAGGAGGTCCTCATACGTAAGTCCTTATAACTCATCTACTTGCCCAGCTGGACTTGTCCAAGTCTTTTTTTTTTTGGTTAGCAATCTCCCAATTTGGGTGAAGATTTTTCTGTATGATTCTGGGGTTTTCTCATTACAACCATTGATCAACTGGATGTAATTGACCTCTACAGACCACCTTCACCACCACCAACAGAATACATATTCTTCTCAAGCTATCATGAAACATTCACCAGGACACAGAACATTCTGGGCCATAAAACAACCACCTTAACAAATTTGAAAGAATAGAAATCATACAATATTTGCTCTCGACTACAGTGGAATTGTGTCCGGAATTGGTGGGTTCTTGGTCTTGCTGACTTCAAGAATTAAGCTGCGGACCCTCGCGGTGAGTGTTACAGTTCTTTTTTTTTTTTTTAGACGGAGTCTTGCTCTGTCGCCCAGGCTGGAGTGCAGTGGCCG
>NW_012114488.1:14582235-14594305 GCF_000951035.1 Colobus angolensis palliatus
CGTTTCACCGTGTTAGCCAGGATGGTCTCAATCTCCTGACCTCGTGATCCGCCCGTCTCGGCCTCCCAAAGTGCTGGGATTGAGTGTTACAGTTCTTAAAGATGGGGTGTCCCGAGTTTGTTCCTTCAGATGTTCAGATGTGTCTGGAGTTTCTTCCTTCTGGTGGGTTCTTTGTCTTGCTGACTTCAGGAGTGAAGTTGCAGACCTTCATGGTGAGTGTTACAGCTCTTAAAGGCGGTACCTCTGGAGTTGTTGGTTCCTTCCAGTGAGTTGGTGGTCTCGCTGGCCTCAGGAGTGAAAATGCAGACCTTCGCAGAGAGTGTTAACAGCTCATAAAGGCAGTGCAGACCCACAGAGTAAGCAGCATCAAGATTTATTGCGAAGAGCAAAAGAACAAAGCTTCCACAGGTCGAAGGGGACCAGAGCGGGTTGCCTCTGCTGGTTCTGGTGGCCTGCTTTTATTCCTTTATCTGGCCCCACCCGCATCCTGCTGATTGGTCCATTTTTACAGAGAGCTGATTGGTCCATTTTGACAGTGCTGATTAGTGTGTTTACAAACCTTCAGCTAGACACAAAAGTTCTCCAAGTCCCCACCGGATTAGCTAGACACAGAGCGTTGATTGGTGCATTTACAAACCTTTAGCTAGACACAGAATGCTGATTGGTGCATTTACAAGCCTTTAGCGAAACAGAAAAGTTCTCCAAGTCCCCACCCATCCCAGAAACCCAGCGGGATTCACCTCTCACTGGCACTCCCTGCGGGACTTTGAGGCATGTAGCCCAGGCACTCCGGCAGCCCAGGGGGAGCTCGTCTCAGACAACCAAGAGGAAAAGAGGGGAAGCAAGAAATAGAGGGAGAACCGCCATCGTGGCCAATGACCTCGCCAGGAGGGAGTGGACCCAGCCTCCGATCAAGCCCAGCAGGCACCAGCCGGCCGTGCCAAGTGCGGGGCCAGTAGAGTCCACACCCACCCGGAACCCATGCCAGCCCCCGAGCGCCACATGCAGCCCCAGCTCTCGCCCGGGTCTCGCCCTCCACACCTCCCTGCGAGCAGAGGTAGCTGGCTCTGACCTCGGCAAGCCCCAGAGAGGGGCCCCCACAGCTCAGCAGCAGGCTGAAGGACTCCTCCAGTGCAGTCAGAGCAGAAGCCCAGGCCAAGGAGGCACCCAGAGAGAGCGAGGGCTGCTAGCACGTTGTCACCTCTCAGAATTACACTATAAATTAATGACAGTAAGACAGATGGAAAATCCCCAAATACTTGGAAATTAAACACAAACTTCTCAGTAACACATGAGTCATATAATAAATCACAAGAGTATTTGAAACCAGATGAAAATGAAAATATAACTTATTAAAATGTGTGGATGCAATGAAAGCAGTGTTTTGAGAAATTTATAGCATTAAATGCATATATTAGAAGAGAAAAAAGACCTAAAATCAATCATCTCAGTTTCTATGTTAGAAAAGTAGAAAAAGAAGAGCAAATTAAATCCAAAGGTGGAAGACAAGTATTAAATTTAGAGCAAAAAATCAATGAAATTGAAAATAGGAAATCAATAGAGAAAAATAAATGAAGCAAGAAAAAAATGGTTATTTGAAAAGATTGAAAAAAATCAGTAAGACTGTATCCACGTTAAGTAAGAAAGGAAACACGAATTAACATTGGAAATAAAAGAACAACACAATAGATCTCATGAACAATGAAAGGCTTATAAAGGAATATTATGAACAAATCTGTATTTACAATCTGATAATGTAGCTAAAATTTCCTGAAAGGCACAGCTGGTAAAATTCACATTAGAAGAAACAGATAATCTGAAAAGAATGGTAACTATCTTAAAAATTGAATCAGGAATTAATAACCTTCCAAAGAGAGAGCACCAGCTCCAGTTAGGTTCACCAGTGAATTCCACCAAACATTTAAGGAAGAAATTTTACCAGTCGTATATAATCTCTTTCAGAAGGATGAAACTGCAGAAATTCTTTCTAATTCCTTCTATGAGGCTAGCATTACCTTACTACAATAAAACAGAGAAAGACATTACAAGAAAAGTACAGACCAAGATCTTGCATAAATATAGATTCCTCAACAAAATATGAGCGAATCAAACAATGTATTGAAAAATTATAACATGCCACCAACCGAGATCTGTGACAGATCTGCAACGGTGTTCAACATTTGAAAATCAATTAATATAATCCATCACATCAGCAGGCTAAAAAAAGAAAGATCAAATGACCATATCAGTAGATGCAGAAAAAGCATTCAACAAAATCTAACACCCATTCATGATTTAACCAAAAAAGCTCTTTGCAAACTACAGATAGAGGGGAACTTTCTAAACTCGATAAGGAATATTTACGAAAAACCTACAGTGGGCATCATACTCAATGGTGAGAAGCTAGAATCTTTGCCATTAAGATCAAGAACTTGCAAGAATGTCATTTCTTACCACTGCTTTTCAACATTTGACTAGAAGGCCTAATTAATGCAAGAACACAACAAAAGGGGAAAAAACGTATAAAATTGGGAAGGAAGAAATAAAAGTATCATTGGTAGCAGATGACATCATTATATATGTGGAGAATACAAAAGAATTGACAAAAAAATCCCCAAACACTGGAACTAGTTAGTAATTATAGCAAGGTTGCAGGATACAAGTTTAATGTGAAAATGTCAATTGCTTCCCTCTATACCAGCAATGTACAAGTGGAATTTGGGATTAAGAACACAGTAACATATTAGCTCCTCTAAAAATGAAATATTTAGGGAAACTAACAAAACTGCCCAAGATCTGTAAGAGGAAAATTACAAAACTGTGATGGGAGAAATTAACTAGATAAATGGAGAGATAGCCCATGTTCATGGATAGGAGGACTCAGTATTGTCAGAATGTGAATTCTTCCCAATTTTATCTATAGAGTCACAATAAATGCAATCACAATAAAAAGTCCAGCAGGTTAACTTGTGAATATCAACAAACTGATTCAAAAGTTTATATGAAGAGACAGAAGACCCAGACTAGCCATTGCAGTATCAAAATAGAAGTATAAAGTCAGAGGACTGACACTATCCAATTTTAAGGCTTAACTATACAAAACTACAGGAATCAAAACAGTGTGGTAATAGTAAAAGAATAGACAAATCAATCAATGGAACACAGTAGACAGCCTAGAAGTAGATCCATACATAGTTAAATGATCTTTAACAAAGAAGCAAAGAATATACAATGGAGAAAATGTAGTCTTTCAGCAGATGATACTGGAACAACTGGATACAAACATGCAAAAAAAAAAATCTAGAAACAGATCTTGTACTCTTTACAAAATTAAAACTTTCATAGTCCTCACTGTTAAAGTGCGGAACTATAAAACTCTGAGAAAGTAACATTGGAAAAAACATAGATGACCTTGGGTATAGTAATAACTTTTTAGACACAATACCAAGTGCATAATTTATGAAAGAAATAATTGATAAGCTAGATTTTATTACAGTTTAAAATCTCAGCTCTTTGAAAGGCAACCGTCAAGATAATGAAACAAGCCACAGACTGGGAGAAAATATTTAAATAGACATCTCTAATGAAAAACTACAATCCAAAATGTAAAAAGAACTTTAAAAATTCAACAATATGAAAATAAAACCTGATTAAAAATGGGCAAAAGACCTGAACAGATACTTCTCAATGAAGACATACAAATGGCAAATAAGCATATACAAAGACGCTCAACATCTTACCATGTTAGGGAAATGAAAATTTAAACAAACAAAAAAAAAACCAGTGAGATACCAGTACGCATCTATTACGATGGCCAAAATCCAGAACACTGACAACACCAAATTCTGGGGAGCATGGGAATCAAGAGAAACTCTTATTCATTACTGATGGGAACGCAATATGGTCTCATCACTTTGGAAGACAGTCTGGCAGTTTTTTACAAAACTAAGCATATCTTACCACACGATCCATCAATTTAACCTCTTGCTATTTACCCAAATGAATTAAAAGTTTATGTCCACAGAAAAGACTGCACATGGATATTTACAAATATCCATATATCGCTATAGCGACTTTATTCATAATTGCCAAAAGGTGGAAGCAGCCAAGATGTCCTTCAGTAGATGGATGGAAAAAGTCTTTAAATGTAAAGTCTTTAAAACAAAATTTTGTTCTAAATTAAGAATTCACGCATAGTTAATTTTACTATTAATATAAGCATCTTGTTACTATTAGTAAGAATGAAATATAATCATCAGTATTTTTAAAGTTGCCAGTAACTTAGTTCATCATTTATTATCATTGTTATTGCTATTATTATTATTTTGGTCTGTGAAATCTAAAACCTGGCATCCATATGCATCAAGTAAAAAAGTCCTCTAAAGCTTGTTTGCGGAAATTAGCTGACCAGAATGTCCTGTTTTTCCACATACATGTTTTGGTGCATTAGTCTTAATAACAAAAGTAATTCCATTTCATCATTCCTGTCTGTGCCTACCACTGCAGCTAACAATCACTGTAGTACAATCACTCTTCACCTCTCAGCTGGGGCATTCTGCTTTATTTCATGTGACTCTTGGACCTCGCACATTGCTTAGCACATAGAAAATGCAAAATGAATGCCATCGCATAAATGGATGTGCCATGAAATATTCACCTGTGCATAGATGGGGATTCACTGCTCATGCTTTTACCTTTTCACTACAAGACACTTTTTGTTTTTCAGGAATCGTGGAGCAATTCCGAGGTAGGGACAGTCCCTCTTTTTAATGTCACAGCAACAGTAACAAGTAAAGTCCAGTGTCCAGATGGGCACAAGAGGAATTCACTTCCTGAAATCAATTGCAGTGGCATCTCCCCCGCCCCACCCCAAGCAAGTTATTTGTCAATTTCACATGTATCCAGACTGCCTCTTTTCTAGGCAGTTGACATTGATTTTGTTTGTTGTTATTGCTGAGACTTGATAGCTCACTATGGCAATGATTCTGAAAGGTGTGAAGAGGAGTTTATATGAGAATCCTTTGTGGTGGAGGCAAGCTATGTATAATTCTGTGTTGTGGTTGTTAGAAATCCTTCTTCACCCTTTGCTAAATCTACTGAGAATCTACATATCTTTCTATCACATGCTTTTGTGTGTTAAGAGGACAAAATAAAGTAGAATTCTTGTCATTCTCAAAAGACTAGAAAATGATTATGGTATTGTGAGGAAAATTACCTAAACACACATACTCAGTTCGCACTACTCTTCTTTGGAAACAAACTGACACCGTAAATTACTTATTTCCACGGTATGATTTCCCTGAAGATCCCATTTATATTGAGGCATTTGGGAGGTTAGGAAATATACTGGAAATTGACCCGATGGACAAATTTACACTGCAAGTATGTATAAGGGGATTGGATTTCTCTGACACTATCTTTTATTCTCTCAAGACTTTCCTGGAGCCCAGGAAATTCACTGAAACTTCCTCTTATTGAAAGTGTAAATAAATATTGTCGTTTTTTAGGAACAGCAGTCTCAGCCTGATATGCAAACTGTAGCTAATGGAACTAATGGAACAGTGGCTACCTGCTACCAGAGTAGAAAGCTATAACTAGGATAACTGGATGGAGCCCTGGCCACATGTGAATTGCTTGCTGAGGTTACACTCATTTTATCTTTGACTGTCAGACAAAGATAGAAATTGGACAAAACAAATAACATTTATTTATGTGCAAATATATGGGAGTTTTCATATGTGTAGATAATAGATTGTTTCCAGGTTCATAAAAGGAGATTATAAAATATTTAGCAACACATGACTTGGTGCCAATTATGATTTACTGATAATTGAAGCATTTCTTAGCAACCATCATAGCACAAATAAAGATTGATGACAGTGTATCTACTATGTGTGTTTGAGGAGTTGAGGCTGATAAATAGGGCGAAAATACTCAACTCATTATTCTCATATCCATAGACTATCCAAAAGTGCTATAGTTATTGCTTCCTCACTAAATCATAGATGGTAAAACTCATACTTCCCAAAAATCCTTATGAACAAAAGATGAATACTGTATTTAAAAGGGCTATATAATGACCATGTAAATGTATATTTTATGTTATTTTAATATATTTTGCAGTATATGCGGTTCTTTATTTCCACATTATTGCCACATAAACCATTTCTGTCAGCTGTCTTTCCCATGGTTATGAAGGTCATCAAAGCTCGTCATTGCCTGGCTCCTATATTTTAGGACACAGGTCTGGCCAACTATGAGCAGGCTCTTGGCCATTTTTGCACAGATGGGCTTATATATAACCAGCCAAGTAATGATACATTCATTGAGCACCAGGTGTTGGTGATGAAAGAAATGTTTGCAGCTAAAAAATATTGACAACTCTGTCCAACTTGAATTTAACCTCATATATTTTGGGTGGGGAATGGTGTTTCTATAACTGCTGGTTTTCTGTAAAGAAACTAGATTTGTACATGTAGAGTGAGGAAGAGTATTTCACAATCACCACAGAATAGCAGGTGCCTGATATCACTTAGTATGTTCTGAGTAGACAGATTGACCCAACTGATTTGAGAAGTGTAATATGAGTAACACCCACCATGCTTCTACCACAGTGCCTTGAGAGATGCCATCTAGCTGGCTGGTATTGAGTTAGGTGATTGGGGAAAAGAAATTACTTGCTTATGTGATTGAGTCCCCATGTAGGAAGACACAGAGACACTGCACAAAACCCACAAGTTGTAAATGATGGCCAGTTATGTGGAATGGCTTAGATCAAGTTCCTAGCAGTTCACAAGAATTAGCAACAGAACCCCAGGAGGCTGATTTTTATACCTCCTGTTCTAAGGAGAAGGCTGTAGTTTGTACTTCTGAGTAACATAAAATTAATGTTTTCCTAGGCTTCTACTGCAGGGTAGAAATAAATTTTTTCACAGAAGTCACTATATTTAATGAATATACAGATCTGTGTATATAAGGAAAGTAACTTCATTTCATTTAATGCACCAAGAAGTAGAATGGAATTGTCTATGGAATAGAGCACGTTATGTCGAATGTGCTAGCCACTTAGATCTCAGTTTATTATGTATTTCATTGTACATACTTACTGTCATTCGAGAACTCAAATTGAAGCTTGCTCTTTTATATGTATAGAGGTAGACTAGGTTTGCAGGATTTATGGGTCATTTCAGTTGTGAGCTAGCTACCTGCTGATATGAGTCCAATGTCAAGGGGCACATCTAAGTGGTTGGGTTGTTTTCAGCATGATTTCCTTTTGAAGCATGATGATTTAGGTACTTTCTCCATGTTCATTAAAGAAAAATTTCCCCTAGAAAATGTTTACAACCTAATCATAAACTTCTTGTCTATCTAAAAATATATTTTGGGGGTAGGCTGTTTTTCATACCTATAATATTCCCTTCACACATACTAACTAATGCTGAATAGTATTGTTATCTATGTAAACATAAAAGTATTGAAATAGCAATACATGTTAATGTAACTGTATTAAATTTATGACAAATAGACTCTATTCCTCATTTAATTAGCTGAATATTACTTATACCAGTTACATGTAAATTTGATTAAGAGGAGCTAAAAATTGGGGAAAATAAATTAAAGAAAGGCACAAATTAATTTCAGTAAATTTGGAATACCGTTAGAGATTACAGTATTATTTTTGATCAATCAATCAACTATATTTTGGCAAATCAGCCAAAAAGAAAATAAGCAGGGTCTAAAGTAAAGTATGTAGATACTGCTGGCTTGAAGAAACACATAGGAACCTTTTATATGGGTCAGTTTACTAAAGGTGCGGTAACCAGAATGGGATTAATGTTCACCGTTGACTTTGGAAAGATATTTGTCCCGTGCCTGGCTTTTTTTGCTTAACATAGTGACTTCTAGTTCATCCAGGTTTCTGCAAGCATAGGATTTCACACTTTTTATGGCTGATTAGTACTCGTGTGTGTGTGTGTGTATGTGTGTGTACACACACCACATTTTCTTTATCCATTTATCTGTTGATTGATACAGGTTGACTCCATATCTTGACCTACTGTGCTATAATAAACATGGGGGTACAGGTATCCCTCTGATATGCTGATTTCCTTCCTTTGGATAAATACCTAGTCGTGGGATTATTGGATCATAGGATAGTTCTAATTTTAGGAAATTTTTGATTTTTTGTGAAAATGGGGTCTTGGTATGTTGCCCGGGCTGGTCTCAAACTCCTGGACTCAAGCAGTCTTCCCACCTCAGCCTCCCAAAGTGCTGGGATTACAGGCATAAGCTACCTTGTACTTTTAGTTTTTTGAGATGCCTGCATACTCTTTTCCAGAATGGCTGTACTAATTTACAGGTTACAACAGTGTATAAGAGTTATCTTTTCTCCATATTCTCACCAACATTTGTTATTTTGTGTCTTTTTGATAATAGCCATACTGAGGTAAGATGATATCTTATTGCTGTTTGGACTTGCATTTCCTTGATGACTAGTAATATTTAATTTTTTTCATGTACCTGTTGGCCATTTGTATGTCTTCTTTTGTGAAGTGTCCATTCTAACTTTTTGCCCACTTTTTGTTGGGTTTATTTGTATTTTTGCTTTTGAGTTTTTTGAGTTCCTTGTATATTCTGGATATGAGTCCTTTGTTGGATGAATAGTTTGCAGATATTTTCTCCCATTCTACAGGTTGTTTCTGTTGATTGTTTCCTTTGCTGCACAGAAGCATTTTTGCTTAATATAGTCCCATTTATATACTTTTGTTTTTATTGCCTGTGCTTTTGAGCTCGTGGCCATTAAAATCTTTGCCTAGACCAATGTCCTGAATGTTTTCCTTGTTTTCTTCTAGTAGTTCTATACTTTGGGGTTTTATGTTTAAGTCATTCTGCCATGATTTTTGCATATAGTGGGAGATAGGGGTCTAGTTTCATTCTTCTATATATACATCTTTCCCAACAGTTTTTATTGTCCTTTCTCCAATGTGTGTTGTTGCTACCTTTGTTGAAGATGGTTGGCTGTAAACACACTAATTGATTTCTGGGTTCTCTATTTTGTTCCATTGCTCTATGTGTCTGTTTTTATACCAGTACCCTACTGTTTTGGTTACTATAGCTTTACAGGATATTTTGAAGTCAGGTAGTGTGATGCCTCCAGCTTTGTTCTTTTGCTCAGGATTGCTTTGGCTACTCAGGGTCTTTTGTGGTTCCATACGTATTTTAGGACTATTTTCTATTTCTGTGAAGAATGATATTGTTATTTTAGTAGGGATTGCATTGAGCAGTCATTTTAACAATATTAATTTGGTTAATGAGCAGAGCATATCTTTCCATTAGTTTGTGTCGTCTTCAATTTCTTTCATTGGTGTTTTGTAGTTTTCCTTGCAAAGGTCTTTTACCTCCTTGGTTAAATTTATTCCTAAGTAGTTTTTGGTAGCTATTGTAAATGAGATTGCTTTCTTGATTTTTTTCAACTATATTGTTATTGGTGTATAGAAACACTATTTATTTTTCTGTGTTGATTTTGTGTCCTCCAACTTTACTGTATTTATTAGTTCTAAGAGTTTTTTGGTGGAGTCTAGGTTTTTTGTATATATGATCATATTGTCTGCAAAGAGAGACAGTTGACTTTCTTTTTTCCAGTTTGGATGACTTTTCTTTCTTGTACCTGATTGACTTGGCTAGTACTTTCAGTACTATGTTGAATTGGAGTGGTGAGAGTGGGCATCCTTGTCATGTTTCAGTCCTTTAGAGGATAGACGTTAACCTTTTCCCCATTAGGTATGTTCCTTCCATGCCTAGTTTGTTGATGTTTTATCAAGAAGGAATGTTGAATTTTGTCAAAAGCTTTTTCTGCATCTATTCAGATGATTATATGGTTTTTGTCCTTCATTTTCTTTTTTTTTTCCTGCACATCATGCTTCTGTATGTCCTTCATTTTCTTGATGTGATGTATCACATTTGTTGATTTGTTTATGTTCAACCATTCTTACATCCCTGAGATAAATCTCACTTGGTTATGATATGCTATTTTGTTGAGGATTTTTGCATTGATGTTCATAACGGGTTGCTATCGTTTGGATATTTGACCACCCAAACCTTATGTTGAAATTTCATCACCAGTGTTAGTGGTAGGGCCTAGTGGGACGTGTTTGGGTCATGGCAGCAGTCCCTCATGAATAGGTTAATGCCCTCTCTCAGGTAAGGGGCTGTATTAGTTCTCATGAAAGCTGGTTGTTTAAAAGAGAGCCTGGCACCTTCACCTGCTCTCTTGTTCTCTGTCGTGTCACATGATCTCTGCATATGCTGTTTCTCCTTTGCCTTCTGCTGTGATTGGAAGCAGCCTGAGCCCTTCACCAGAAGCAGGTGCTGGTTCAATGCTTCTTTTACAGCCTGCAGAACCATAAGTCAAATAAATCCCTGTTCTTTATAATTTATCCAGTCTCAGGGATTCCATTATAGCAAGACAAATCGACTAAGACAGTGACCTTGGCCTGTTGCTTTCTTTTGTTCTTGTATCCTTATCTGGTTTTGGTGTCAGGGTAATGCTGGCCATGTAGAATGTGTTAGGAAGAATCCCTTCCTATTCACCTGTTTGAAATAGTTTAAGAATTGCTTTTAGCTTTTCTATATAAATTTGGTGGAATTCTGCAGTTAATCCATCTTGTCCAGGACCTTTCTTTGTTGGGGGACTTTTCATTCCTGCTTTAATCTCACTACTCATCACGGGTCAGCTTAGGTTTTCTTTCTTCCTGGTTCATTCTTAGTAGGTTGTATGTGTCCATGGTTTATCTACTTCCTCTAGATTTTCCAATTTGTTAGCATGCAGTTGTTTATAATAGTCTGTAATGATCCTTTGTATTTCTGTGGTGCCAGTGGTAATGTCTCCTATTTGTGTATGATTTCTTTATTTGAGTCTTCTTTTTTTTCTTGGTTATTCTAACTAGTAGTATGTCATTTTTATCTTTTCCAAAAACCAAGTTGTTATTTTTTTTAATCCCTTCTACATTTTTCTTGTCTCTCTCTCATTTAGTTCCAGTCTGACCTTTATTATTTCTTTGCTTCTACTAACTTCAGGTTTCTTTTGTTCTTTCTTTTCTAGTTCTTTAAGGTACATTGTTAGGTTGTTAATTTGAAATCTTTCTACTTTTTTGATGTAGGTGTTTATTGCTATAAACTTTTCTCTTAGCACTACTTTTGCTCTATTTCATGGGTTTGAATATATTATGTCTCCATTTTTAATTCTCTCAAAAAATTTTTTGGTTTTCTTCTTAATTTCTTCCTTGACCTAATGGTCATTCAGGAGCATGTTATAAAATTTCCATGTATTTGTACAGTTTCCAAAGTTTCTCTTCTTATCATTTCTAGTTTTATTCTGTTGTGGTCTGAAAAGATATTAATATCTGATATGATTTTGATTTTAACAAATTTCTTGAGACTTGTTTTATGTCCTAACATATGATCTATTCTGGAGAGTGTTCCATGTTCTGATGAGAAGAAAGTATTCTGCAGCTTAATAATATGTTCTGTAGAAGACAGTTCCATTTGGTCATAAGTGCAGTTTAAATCCAGTGTTTCTTTGTTTCTTTGTTTCTTTTCTATCTCATAGATCTCTCCAGTGCTGAAATACGGGTATTGAAGCCCCCAACTATTGTATCAGAGTCTATCTCTCCCTTTCAATCTAATAATGTTTTTTTAAAATACATCTGGGTGCTCTGATATTAGGTGCATATATATTTACAGTTGTTACATCCTTTTGCTGAATTGATACATGTTTCATTATGTGATGATCTTTGTCTCCCCCCCCCCCCCGTCTCTTTTAAAGACAGAATCTCATTCTTTTGCCCAGGCTGGAGTTCTGTGGCTTGATCTCAGTTCACTGAAACCTCTGCTTCCGGGTTCAAACAGTTCTCATGCCTCAGCCCCGATAGTAGCTGGGATTACAAGTGCCCACCACGCCACCCAACTAATTTTTGTATATAAGTATGGCTACTATTGTCCACTTGTGGTTTTTATTTGTATGGAGTGACTTTTTCCATCCTTTCATTTCATTCTTTATGTGTTTTTTTTT
>NW_012114488.1:14599555-14632019 GCF_000951035.1 Colobus angolensis palliatus
CAGTTCAAAATGCAGAAATCACCGGTCTTCTGTGTCCTTCGCGCTGGGAGTTGGAGACTGCAGCTGTTCCTATTCGGCCATCTTGCTCCACCCCCGGGATCTGCCTTTTTTTTTTTTTTTAACAGGTGAAATGCTTTTCTTGTATTTATATAGTTGGGCCATTTTTTTTTTTTTTCCTTGAGATGGAGTTTCACTCTTGTCACCCAGGCTGGAGTGCAGTGGCATGCTCTTGGCTCACTGCACCCTCCACTTCCTGGGTTTAAGTGATTCTCCTGCTTCAGCCTCCTGAGTAGCTGGCATTACAGGCACCCACCACCACTCCTGGCTAATTTTTTGTATGTTTAGTAGAGACAGGGTTTCACTATGTTGGGCAGGCTGGTCTCAAACTCCTAACCTCAGGTGATCTGCCCGCCACGGCCTCCCAAAGTGCTGGGATTACAGGCGTGAGCCACTGCACCTGGCCAGTTGGGTCATTTTTTAAAATTCATTCAACCATTTATCTTTTACGGGGGAAACTAATCCATTTACATTTAAAGTTATTATTAATGAGTAAAGACTTATTTCCATCATTTTGTTAATTGTTTTCTGGTTGTTTCGCATATGCTTTGTTCCTTCTTTCCCTTTTATTCATCATTGTGGTTTGGTGGTTTTCTGTAATAGTAACATTTGGATCCTTCCTTTCTCCTTTGTGTGTCTGCTCTACCAGTGAGTTTTGTACTTTTGTGTGTTTTCATGAGGGTACATATTGTCCTTTTCCTTCCAGATCTAGAATTTCCTTGAGCATTTCTCATAAGGCTTGTCTAGTGATGAATTCCTTCTGTTTGTGTCTGGGAGAGATTTAATTTCTCCTTTGTTTTTGGAAGATAGCTTTGTTGGTAGAATATTCTTCACTAGCATATTTTTTCATTCAGCACTCCAAATGTATCATCCCATTCTCTCTTGCCTGTAAGGTTTCTGTTGTGAAATCTGCTGTTTGTCTGATGGGGATACCTTTATATACGACATGACACTTTTCTCTTACTGTTTTTTGAATTCTGTTTGTCTTTAACTTTTAACAGTCTGAATCTAATGTTCCTTGAAAAAGACATTTTTGAGTGGAATTTATTTGGGATTCTTGGAGCTTCGTGTATCTGGGTGTCTAAATCTCTTGCAAGACTTGAGAAGTTTTCAGATATTATTTTGTTAAATGGGATTTCCATGTCTTTGTTCATCACTTCACCATCTGGAACACCCCAAATTCCAACATTTGTTTGCTTTGTGGTGTCCCATATATCACATAGGTTTACTTTATTTTTTAATAATTAAAAAAAAATTTTAACTGGATTTTTTCAAATGATCTCTTTTCAAGTTCAGAATTTTTTTTTCCTCTCCCTGGTTTCATCTTTTTTTAAAACCCTCAAATTGTATTTTTATTTCATTCATTGAATTCTCCAGATCCAGGATTTTTGTTTGGAAATTTTTAAAGATATCTTTTTCTTTGTTTAGTTTTTCTTTCAGATCATGAATTGTTTTTCTGACATTTTGTATTGTTTATTTGTGTTCTATCATATCTTACTGAGCTTTTTACAGTGCCTCTGGTGTAGCAGTTGATTCTTCCAATTTTATGGATTGGCTTTTTTAGGACAGACTACCTTTTTTCTGTAGATGTATTTGTAATGTTGCTTGGGTAGGTCACTTTGGCTTTGATTCTAGTTGGGCACAGCAGTTCAATGTCTGAATGATTTCTTCAGCTGTAATCAGCATCAGTTGTGTCTGTGGTCTGTCCAGTGGCTCAGGTAGCGCTTGTTAGTAGAGGTTGCAGTGAAGCTTTTCTGGGGACAGGGACACCAAGTGGGCTGGTCGTCAGGCACAGCGGTGGCACCAGTGGGTTGGGTATGCCAAACCGTGGGCCTCCAGACAGCCTGCTTGTGTGCCGGCAGTAGTGGCAGTGGGCTGGGAGGGCAGGCTGGTCCTAGGGCTCCTGGGTGGTGTGTGGCATCATTCATGGCAATAGTAGTGGCAAGCCAAATCTCTGGTTCCTAGTCAGCATATGTAGGCACCAGTGGTGGTGGTGGCAGGGTGAGCAAGCCAGTGCTCAGGCCTCCAGGTGATGCATATGGGCAGATGGCTAGCAGTGGTGATGGCAGCAGGCTGAGTGGGCCCATCCTCAGTCCTCTGGGAGTTGTGTGTGAGCTATGGTGGTACCAGACAGGGAGGGTCATTCCCAGTCCCACAGACAAAGTATGTGGGCACCAGCAGGCTGAGCAGGCCCATCCTCCGGGCCCTGGAAGGTGCTCATAGCCATTCATAGCAGTATGTGGGACAGATCAATCCCCAGGTCTGCCGATGAAGCATGCAGGCACTGTCAGTGGTAGCATTAGGTGGGGCAGGCCTGTCCTCAGTTCCCCAACAGTGTATGTGGGTGCAGACTGTAGCGGCTGGGACACATTGGTCCCCAGGTCCCCATATAGCATGCTTGGGTGCCAGCAGAGGTGGTGGGGGGCATAATTGACCAATCCTCAAGCCCCAGATGGTATGCCCAGGCATCATGGACAGGGCAGGTCTGTTGACAGGCCCTGCAATGATACACAGTTGCCAGTGGCAACAGGTATGGTAGGTTGATCCCCAGGCTCCCAGATAATGGTATATGCATGCACTGGTGGGAACAGCAGCAGGAAGGCAGACCTGTCCTCGGGACCCCTGACGTGCATAGGCACCAGCTGTGGCAGGTAAGGCTGTTTGATCCCCAGGCCCTGGATGGTATGCTTGGGTGGTGACATTGGTTGCAGCAGTAAGAAGGGCAGACCTGTGCTCAAGCCCAGGTCACCACCCAGGTGGGCCAGTTTCCAGGTCTCCTGAAGATGTGGTTCACTTGTGGTGGCTTTGCTGCTGCAGGAAACAGCGTTGCTGTTAGTGGCAATGGCCCCAGGCAGGTAATTCTCAGGCTCTGTGGAGCGATGTTTCTGTTCCTTTTATCCTGGCAGTGGCCACCTCAGTGTGTTGTACTGCATATGATACAGTATGGGCACAAGAGATAGAGACCTGGCTGCATGGTTGGATCCATCAGCATTGAGATGCAGCAGCCCTCTCAAGATATTTTCTAAGAGTATCTATATTCACCCTTTATGCACTATGTATTCTGTAAACATTTTTGTCATTTTTCATTGCTGAAATGTTTGAAACACAGAACATTGTCCTTTATATAGACAAAGACTTAATTTGTATCTTTCTAAAGAAATGCTGCCCACCAGCTGGGCTCAGTGGCTCACGCCTGTAATCCCAGCACTTTGGGAGGCCGAGGCAGGTGGATTACCTGAGATCAGGAGTTCAAGACCAGCCTGACCAACATGGTGAAACCCTGTCTCTACTAAGGATATAAAAATTAGCTGGACATGGTGGCTTACGCCTGTAATCCCAGCTGCTCAGGAAGCTGAGACAGGAGAATCACCTGAACCTGGGAGGAGGAGGTTGCAGTGAGCCAAGGTCGTGCCACTGCACTCAAGCCTGGGCAACAAGAGTGAAAACTGTCTAAAAAAAATTTTTTTAAATGCTGCCCACCACACTCATTGCAAGTTTATATGAACTACCACCTATATTTTCCATGTTTGAGATACATACGTGTGTGTGTGTGTGTGTGTGTGTGTGTGTGTGTGTGTATATAGAGAGAGAGAGAGAATTATTTCCAGGCACTGTGAAAGTAGGGAAGGAGTAAATGTTTATTTCAAATTGTCAGGATATCATAATCTTCACATATCCATCAATTTAATTCATGCTATCTAAAGCTTAAAAGAGATATATGTGATTATGTCAATAGTGAATCCAAATCACTTGATCAAACTTAGAAGCTATTTGTAATAAAACTCGATGTAAATATTTTTTAAAAATCAGCTAAATTAAACATGATGAAGAAAGCTACCATAAATTTGATTAAGTAACTTACCAAACATGTTATAATAATCAGGCAGTCAATAAAAATGCTCACTAGTACTGGTATTATCCATTGGGTAGCTTGAACCCACAGAAGATCTTGTCTGCAATTTTTTTTTTTTTTTGGTTCTGCCTCTCTGTGTTTATGATTTATATATTGATGTCCTCACTGTCATGTCCATGGCTCTGAGCTTTCGTTCATGATTTCCAGTTTATTAATAGGTTTTCTCTGTTGTTGTTCTTCTTGTTTAGCTTTTAATTAAATTTTGAAATTTCTATATTCTCAAAGTGTGTTTAAACATGATTGAAACACTTTATTGTATCCTAGTTATGTTTCCTGAAAACTTTTCTTTTCTTTCTTTCTTTTTTTTTTTTTTTTTGGAGACAGTCTTGCTCTGTTGCTCAGGCTGGAGTGCAGTGCGTGATCTCACCTCACTGCAACCCCCGCCTCCTGGGCTCAAGCGATTCTCTGGCCTCAGCCTCCCAAGTAGCTGTGATGCGCACCCCACTACACTCAGCTAATTTTTGGTATTTTTAGTAGTGACGGGTTTTCTCCATCTTGGCCAGGCTGGTCTCGAACTCCTGACCTCAGGTGATCCACCTGCCTCGGCCTCCCAAAGTGCTGGCATAAGCCACCACACCCGGCCCTGAAGAATTTTCTTTAGATTAAAAAAAAATTTTTTCTTTTTTTCCCCATTGGAAGAACTGACTCTTCCCCAACAATGATGGAAGGGCAGGGGCCACTGGCTTTTCTTTCCTGGTGGTGGCATGAGCTGTACAGGAATCTTTTTCCCTCACACACAAACTATGCCCATAGATACCATCTCTTGAGAATTGTTCTATAATGGTAAGTCTGGCTAAGAGGGGGCATTGTTCCCTCTAACCATTCCTCATCTTGCCTTGTGGGATATGTTTGTTTTTACAAACCCCTTAGCAATGGGACAATGCTGCACTATTTGCCATCCTCCATCTTTGTCTCTCCAACACCGCATACATTTCTCAAAATACAGAGGAGAGATGAACAAATAAATAACTTTAATGGTGTCCCTATGACATAAAAGTTTTGATGTTTCCCTCTGTTAATTAACTTTAGATGCAGTATTAATTGGACTCTGAAATTTTTCACTCAATCTATATAACATCAGCCCTCGATATCCACAGCTTCTGCATTTTTGAATTCAATCATCAATTGAAAATATTCAAAAATGAAAACAAAAATGAACACAATAGAAAATAATATGAATTTTAAAAGTAATGCAGTGTAACAACTATATACTTGGCATTTACATTGTATTAGATATTCTACATGATCTGGAGATGATTTAAAGTGATAATTTCTGGATGTTGCCATGGCAATGGTAAACTGACATGGCGCACTGATGTATGTATCTTATGGAGAGCTTAGGCACCAGACATAATTGAGGACTAGCTAAAACAGGGACAGGATCAAGGAAGGCCTCCAGGGTTGAAGACAGATACGCTGAGGCCTGAAAGACACCTAGGGGTTTGAAAGGCAAAACGAGTGGACAAAGCAGAGAAAGACAGATACAGGAGGATGTGCATAGCTTATATGCAAATACTACACCATTTTATATCAGGAACTTGAGCATCTGTAGATTTTGATATCGGGGCGGGGGGCGGGTTCTGGAACCAATCCCTCCTGGATACTGAGGGATGATCGTATATATAAAGCACACATGCCTACACCCATCGATATATATTTTGCATAAGTAGGATGGCTGGTTGAGTTTTTAATTCTTCCATTTGTTATCACTTGTACAGGCATGTTAAAAAAAAAAAAACTCAGTGTAACATTTATTTTCCAGTTTTATTCATCTTAGTTTTCCGGTATATGGTTTATAGGTAAATTTACAAATTACTTTTTATTTTCTTCTTTTTCTAATGAGGAAATAAAGTAAATATATAGAATGTGAGAAGCTATTAAATTGTATTAAGCAGTTGCCTTTGCCCAGTTTGTCTTGAGTGGAATGTTTATGATGGCTTGAGCTGCCTGCAGTAAAGAAGACGTGAATAAAAAGAAGCTTTAAATTCTACTTGCTAAAGAAACAAGGACTTTTGAGCGAAAAAAAGTTTAGATTCCAAGTCTAAAGTCATTTAAAATGTTTTAAAGCTAGGCTGTTTTTTTATTGCTCAGTATTTCTTTTTGCTCATAGCCAACAAGCCAGTTATATTATCGTGTTGTGAATTATTGCTATCAAAAGGTATGTTTCTCTTGCACTTTCCCTGCCCAGACTGGACACTGTGCAGTTGCTGTGGCTGCATTTCTCAGGCTCTGGCTGTTCTGCCCTCACTTGGTCCAGGGAGTGGGGGTGATTTTCCAAATGAACAGCACAATGGAATCAACAACAACAACAGCAGTAAATGTTAGGAGGAATGTGTAGATGACAAAAGCTCTCACCGCACCTGACTTCTCAATGAAATCAGTGACGAACCCTTCCGGTACAAAAACTAAGTGAACTACACCTCCAGCCGTTGAGCCCTCACCCCACTCCAGCTCTTCCCCCTCTCTCAGTTGTCCCAATTGTAACTCAAAAGGTGGAATATCACAGTCTTAAAAAAAAAAAAAAAGAAGAGGACACTGCAGACTAACCAAAGAGCAGGGAGAGAACAGTGAATTACTTAATTCCCAAGAATACTGATGTTGAGGAGGCAAGACTTAAATTGGGGCTAAGCTCAAGCGGGTTTTTAGCTTCACCCGCAAAAGAATTCAAGAACAAGCTGGCTGTAGAAGAAAACCACTTTATTGAAGCAGCAGTGTTATAGCTCTGGTGGTGTTACAGCTCCGTGACTGCTTCTGCAGAGCAGGGCTACCCTGTAGGCAGACAGTAGCAGCTCAGGGCAGTTCTGCAGTCATATTTATACCTACTTTTAATTAGATGCAGATTAAGGGGCAGTTTATGCAGAAATTTCTAGGAAAAGAGTAGTAACTTCTGGGTTATTGGGTCATTGCCACGGAAAGGGGTGGTAACTCCTGGCTGTTGCCATGGCAATGGTAAACTGACATGGCACACTGGCGGATGTATCTTATGGAGAGCTTAGGCACCGGGCATAATTGAGGACTAGCTAAAACAGGGACAGGATCAAGGAAGGCCTCCAGGGTTGAGGATAGATACACTGAGGCCTGAAAGACACCTTGGGGTTTGAAAGGCAAAACGTGTGGACAAAGCAGAGGAAGAAGACATCCTGCTGAGCTCAAACCACAAGCAAGGGGCCAAACTGAAGGGGGAAATCCAGGCCCTCCTTAAAGGGTCTCCATGGCAGGCCAAGGGAGAGGTGGGGAGGCAGTGAGGCAAGGAGGTTAGAAAGTCTATAAGGCCTTACTGGGCCAGTGTGCTTGGTCTGGAAGATAATTAACCTGGACAATGAAATGATTACATAGCTCTTCTACATTATTTGCCATTGTTGATTAGAATAAGCGTTTTTCTCATTTAGAAATAATGTTAATGCTGTCTTCTAGAGACTCCCTAGAAAATGCTAGGAATGCAGTAACTCATCTAGGGATGGTGAGTCATAATAAATTTTCAAAATAATGACCTGTCTCCTCAGTTTCTTGTAAATAATTACCAGCTAACACATGTTTATTTATATGTCCTCTCCTGGAGGTCAAATCATGGAATCGAACAATCAGTGATGGGAGATTATAAAAGGAAATACTCCATGTTAGCAACAAGATATTTTAACATCTGATTTTATTTATCTGAGCGCAAAAGGTGGAAAGCTTGGCCTAAACATGCAACTAGCAAATGTTTTGGGTGCCATTATGTTCTTGAAGCTGACATATTATGAGAGCATGTGAAACCTTTAGCTTCTAAAGGAGAGAAAGAACAGCTAGAATAATAAATGTTATCTTTTATTGTCTGGCTAGGCTACAAAATTGAAAGGAAAGAGATATGCTCGATTTATAAACTGAGCAGATGACATCGCATAAGTAACTGCTATTATGTTGAGGTGAGACAGAAGTTACAATCTCCAAACGTTTGTTGGAATTGGGAGAGAAATGCAGGGTAAGCTAGTACCACACCAGAGCCACTAGTCCATTGAACATCAAACCTAAGGAAAGAAAAAAAAAAATGGCTGCTGTGTTGTGTGTAATCCTGATCCAGATTTCCCTGGAATGGCCTAGGAATGAGTCAGAGATCAGGGAGGGCTGCCTCGTCTGGCCAGCAGGGTCCTCCTGCTTACCCTCAGGGAGCCTGTGCAGTATGCAGTAATTGCATCTTCAACAACTGTCCCTTAGTTCTAGAACATTTGGAGTCAGGGACCCTTCATGAATGCTAACAGCAGGATAATTATGCACAAGTAAAGAAATATCAACAAACATAGTGGAAGCATTTGCTCTAAAAAATTCCCCAGTGATAGATTATCTAGGGGACAACGCCTAAGGTCAAAGCTGTCTCCAAGATAATAAAGATAATAAAGGAAAATCCTTGTTTTGCAGTCTGAAAGATAATATAGAAATTAGTCTTGGAAGTGCCTATAGGCAATGCTAAGTTAAAGAATGAAAAAAATTGGCCAGGGATTACGGTGGCTCACACCTGTAGTCCCAGCACTTTGAGAGGCCAAGGCAGGTGGATCACCTGAGAACAGGAGTTCAAGACCATCCTGGCCAACATGGCAAAACCCCATCTCTACTAAAAATACAAAAATTAGCCCAGCGTGGTAGCGTACGCCTGTAATCCCAGCTACTTGGGAGGCTGAGGCAGGAGAATTGCTCGAACCCCGGGGGCGGAGGTTGCAGTGAGCCAAGGTCACACCTCTGCACTCCAGCTTGGGCGACAGAATGAGACTCCATCTCAAAATAAAGCAATAAATAAAAATTAATAAGTAACTGGGGAAACATCAGGCACAGCTGGATCCAGGGTACAAATGATCTCTGTCTTGGAGACTCTCTCTCTCTCATCAGTTTTTCCTTCTGAGCAGCGGCTTGGTTCTCAGACAGGTATCTCATTGTGGTCACATGTATGAGGCTGTTTTATTCTGACTGATGAGGCCAGAGCTGCCTGCTCGCCCCTGGGCTAGGGAGGGGAAAAGGAGGTGTAGCCATCTGAGCTTGTTGGAGCAAGTACCTTGAGCTAGGAAAGGGAATATTAGTTTTCCTATTTTTCACTCAGTAATGACTGCAAACCTTTTATTTTACTTTTCAGGAATCACTTTTAACATCTTTAACAATCTCCCTTTTGCTCTTAAAGGTATAAACATCAAATTATGGCTGAGTGGCATTACACCTGGAATAAACTTCAAGGCACATTGAAGAACTTACAGTCAGGCAGAGAAGGGCAGGATGTGGGTTGTTATATTAGTCAACTTTTGTTTTAAGTTAGACTCCTTGAAAACATGTACCATAAACTGACAGGCTTCTTCCCGGCAAAGTTTTGACATGGTTTTGCTTTGTGTGGGAGTATATTGATTTTCTTTTCCCTGATAAACTTTGCACATCATCTAGAGGCTTTATTAACATCTTGAGAGAAAACAAACTTGTAATTGAACATGATGATAGACTCATTAACTTGTTAGGTCTGATTTGTTTGACTAGATGTAACTTAATTGTAAAACTGGCATTGTTAATTTAACAAAGTGTGCATTTATTATACAGTCCTACAACTTGCATAGTTATTTTGTATCAGAACTGATCAAATGAGTTACTGGGTTTATGTAATACCCAGTAAGTCGAACACCTCAGTATGAAGGCTAAAATAAAGAAGTCACAAGCTAAACAGGCTTTGGCATCGCTATTTTAAGGCTTTATTTATGTACTAGGTAGAGAGTGTTGTGGTTATGCTGTATCTGGCATTTTTTGGTTTGTTTTTGCGGAGTTTCTGTTTGTTTTCAAAGACAGGGTCTTGCTATGTTGCCCATGCTGGTCTCAAATTCCTGGGCTCAAGAGATCCTCCTGCCTCAGCCTCCCAAAAAGCTGGGACTATGGGTGTGTTCCACCCTACCCAACTGGCATGTTTTGACTTAGAGAAAATTGAAACTTTATTAGCAAGATTAACAATGACACCTCTGCATGGATAGGAAGACTTAAAACTAATAGTTGTGTCTTAGAAAAGACTCTGTCTCACTAACGAGGAGCTATTCTAGCCTGGATAGTTTCTGAGGAGAGAGTAACTGGGGAATATCTGTTGTTGTTAGCTACAAACAGGATTTTAGGTTTGTGAGAGGCATTTAGATTGATTTGAAATGACAGGCTGTCTGTCTTAACTTGGTAATTGTGAGAACCTTTCTGATATAGACGTAAGATGCTTATTACGAGTTCATCTCATAAGCAGTAACCACTGCCCTGTATCCTGTTAATATCATTGGAAAATTTGGATGGATAGTCTTTTGACGGCTATAGTTGAGTTTAATCTCAATACACAATGTGTATTTGTGTGAGTATTTCTGTATCTTCAATACATATTTCACAGCAATATCTGAATGTATGTTTTTGTTTTTGTGGAGGCTGATTAGAATGTGTCACCACTAACAAAGGGTGACACTTGGAAAATTTTGATCCCATGCAGGGTCTGCCTCGTGGCAGTGCAGCAGTCATCTGCTGGTGGCTTTCAGACCCATGTCACCTTTTCCTCTCCCTGCCCTGTAAGTTGGGACTGACTGTTTCTGGCAATGGGAGGGCCAAGGGAAGGCAGAAGCTGGGGACGTTTCTTCCTCTCTCTCCAGGGGACGTCTCTGGCAGTGGCTTCATCCCATTCATTGTCACACTCCCAACCAGACAGCCCAGCTGCAGAGCTGTGGTGGCTCCAACAGCTTATCTCATTGTCCCCAGTCCCCAGCCCCAGATGGCAGCTGTGCAGTAATGACACTAATCTCAAGTGGCTTCCTTTCCCTGTTTAGTTCTTCTGTGTTTCCGTGCCTCCATAACTAAGCTCATTCAATTCCGTCAGTTGAACTGCCTGGTGTGGGCCCTGTTTTCCTAACTATACCCAGAGCCGTGCAAATAGCTATGCAGTTACGTGTCAAGTACAAACCCTCTACCCATTGCAACCTTGTTAGTGAAAAGTGCGTGTCCCCGTTACTTTATCAAGAGAAGGATAGTTTTTTTTTTTCTTTTTGGTAATATTAACTAAGAAGGATTTGGAGACTAGAATGGAATTTAACTCTTTGTGAAGATAGATGCAGTATTTCGTGTGGAAAACATAATTGTTAAACAATATCTATAAACATAAAATTTAGGATGTTCAATAAAAGCTATCAGAAGGATCATGGGTAAATAAGTCAGGTCTTACTGCTAGTAATTTTTTCAGATTTGACCTTATTGTGACTGTGATAAGCAGGGCTTTCGAGCCAGTTGTCATCTATTTTTACAGTAATTTGAAATCTATCAAATTGTATTTGGGGTTGACTAGCTTCTGATCTTGAACGTGTTTATACAGTTGGATTCTTGGTGTTAATCTAATTTTCAGATTCTGCTGGGTCATTTATTCCATTCTTGTTGCTCTAGTTTTCCTCTTTGTGAGGGGCACTGCTTTTGAGTCATGGGTGAAGGGACATACTCGAGTGAGCAGGAGTGGCTTCCAGGAGTGCCACAGTCCAGCTGACATCTTCATGCTCTTCTCCCCGGGTCCCCCTTCGATTTGTATTGGTCTGGTGTGATTTGGAGGGTCAGGCCTCAACAACAGGGAGGAGAGGGCAACTGAGTTATGATGAAAGAGAAGAATGGAAGGAAAGGATCACAGCCTTGTCCAGAGAAATGGTAAAAGTGTGAGTGGCCTTTCTAAGAACTTGAGGAATACAACTTTGTTGGGTTTTCCATTTAATACTAATAAACGGGCCGGGTGCGGTGGCTCAAGCCTGTAATCCCAGCACTTTGGGAGGCCGAGACAGGTGGATCACGAAGTCAGGAGATCGAGACCATCCTGGTTAACACGGTGAAACCCCGTCTCTACTAAAAAGTACAAAAAAAAAAAAAAAAAAATACTAATAAAGTAGAAAACAGGCCGGGCGCGATGTCTCTTGCCAGTATTCCTAGCACTTTGAAAGGTTGAGGTGGGTGGATCACTTGAGGTCAGGAATTCGAGACCAGCCTGGCCAACATGGTAAAACCCCATTTCTACTAAAAGTACAAAAAATTAGCCAGGCGTGGTGGCACACACCTATGATCCCAGCTGTTCAGGAGGCTGAGACATGAGATTTGCTTGAACCTGGGAGGCGTAGGTTGCAGTAAGCCAAGATCACGCCACTGCATTCCAGCCTGGGTTACAGGGCGAGACCGTGTCTCAAAAAAATAAAATAAATAAAGATGAAAACATTTATGGCATTTAGCAGTGTCACAATATAAAGCCAAGCACATTTTCTAACGCCTTATTTTTTTTCAAGTATCAAAAGAAATCATTTAGGCTATCATCTGAAAACAAAACAAAACTGGTCAATGGCTGTTATAGATTTTAGCTCCCTAGCTGATTAAGATTTCCCAGAAGTGACTATTCATATACAAATGAAATGAGTAAGCCCCTGGGAATTGCAGCTCCTGGTTAGGTGGGGGAATCTTTTTGTAGCTGATTTATCTGTGAACTAGCATTTGGAAGAGGTGGGGTGGGCCACTCTGAGACTCAGTTTACCCACAGTACAGGATTCTGTTCCAGCCAGACTTCCTGATGAAGAGGACACTCCCCGGCTGCTCCCCCAGAGGACTCTGCCTCCCTAATGAGCAAGAAGCAACTTCCGCGGCCAACCCCTACACACACTAGAACTCAAACAATGCCACCTTGAGCAGCCTTGCCTCAGGCATAACCACTGTCTGCTCAGCACTGCTGGAGACGTTTCTTGGGCCACTTGGCTTGGGCCCTGCCATGCCCCAGTGACCTCACAGTGGTGCAGCAGTGCCAGCCTTCTGACCAGTCTTCTTGGACTCCAGCTAGAAAGCTTTCCTGTCTTTGACTTTTTAAATTTTTTAAACTGAGTAATCAAGAGAAACAAAACAGAATTCAGAGACAGTTAATCCCAAAGAATCATGCTGCTGTCAGTGAGATGACACCCGTGTGTGAGCAAAGCTGTCCCAGACACCCAAGGTGAAATTTTCAAAAAAGGCCCTTCCACCTTCTGTTGTGTGTTCCCTTATTGTCTGCTGGTTTTGAAAACAGATTGGAAATGACAGAAAAGACTTCAACAATCCAAGCCTACTGATTGTATAGGAGCAGAAATGACCAGATCGGCCAGGCACGGTGACTCACACCTGTAATCCCAGCATTTTGGGAGGCTGAGGCGGGTGGATCACCTGAGGTCTGGAGTTCAAGACCAGCTGACTAACATGGCGAAACCCCATCTCTACTAAAAATACAAAAAATTAGTTGGGCATGGTGGCACATGCCTATAATCCCAGCTAGTCAGGAGGCTGAGGCAGGAGAATCAATTGAACTCGGGAGTCGGAGGCTGCGGTGAGCCAAGGTCGCACCATTGCACTCCAGCTTGGGCAAAGCTCCATCTGGAAAAAAAAAAAAAAAAAAAAAAACCCCAAAAAAACCACTCTGCTAATTAGCCTGTAAGAAAAGGTGTTATTGAATTCTCCATGAGCCTCTGATGTGTCTGCTCATCTCTGAGGGAGGCACTACCTTGTTCTGACCCACCTTTTCAAGGAAGTTTTAGAGCAAATGACCTTGAAAGTAGAGAAGATAATGTTTCTCTCCAGATCAAAAGGCAAATATGCTTATTGTGCAGTATAATAAAGACAGTGTCTCCCTTCAGGATGAAAGGATGGCTTGCTTAGAACTACTTATAGAAGATTTGGGTTTCCTAAGCTCAGGGTCCTTAGCTGCAATGCAAAACCCCTATACCTGTAGAATCTGACTTAGCCCATCTGCTTCAACCCTGAGAGAGACATGTGGAGGGGAACTGGTGTAATATGATGCTCATGCCTCTTTCTCCCTGTGCTCTGAGTTCTGCAGTCCTTTGTCTCTGATTCAGGAGTCTCTTGTCTTCTATCAGCTTTTATGATACTGCAGCAAACTAATTTGTTACTTGCAAGATTTTGCTTGCAAGCTGGTAGAATCTCACATTCTTCACAGTTCTTGCCAGTTATTCTAGTACTACACAAAAACATTCTTTCATAAAAATTGTGGGAGAAAGCACTGAAATTTACTGATGAGGCATACATATTTAATATAGGGTTGGCAATGTGTGTTTTAGTTTTATCACACTGTATAAATTACTAGAATATTTCAACTATCTGTAACTTCTTATACCATTATCTATAAACACCTACCCCCCAATAAAAAGACTTTTATCTGGCTGAATTTTATCTGGTGTTAGAACAATTTGTGATTTGTTAGCTGAATGTCTACTGCAGCTTTCTGAAGGTAAGAAAAAACATAAATGCTTTATATCTATTTATCTGTATATGAAACACTTTCTCAATAGTCCTGCCAACTCAGCTATTCTGGAGGAATTACTTTATGTTTTGAATGAGGATTTCTTTCATGTCTGCAAAAAACAGTCGTAGCTAGCTCAGTGTATTTCATAAGGGTCAGTCATGTCCTTCAGACTTTTCGTTTTGGTGTTCAGACATTGTTTTAAATCTCTTTCTCCATACCCTTGAGCTGGCCATTGAAGGATTTGTCGCATTTCAAAAGATTGAGTAAAAATAATGGGATGCTATGTTCAGGAAAACAACGTAACCAAACAAAAAAATCAGCAAGCATGATTTCCATGCTGCTGTGGGGAAGGTCCTGGACTCATGGGCAGGACTCCACAGGCATGCCTGAGCCTGGACCCATCACACACACTGGACATCCCGTCCACTCCAGCAAGACTCCACACACACGCCTCCATGGGCTGAGGACTGTAAGTGTGAGGGCCGGTTGATATTCCCCTGCCCCAGATAGGGTAGGTTTAGTTAACTAAATTATACCACCTGGGATTGGTGAGCCTTGTAGTGAAAAACAGCCTGGGTTCCAAATCCCTGACTTTGGGATACTTCTCTTTAAAATGGCACACTCAGCTGGGCACAGTGGCCCACACCTGTAATCCCAGCACTTTGGGAAGCCGAGGCAGGTGGATCACTTGAGCTCAGGAGTTCGAGACCAGCCTGGCCAACATGGTGAAACCCCGTCTCTACAAAAATGCAAAAATTAGCCTGGCATGATGACGGGTGTCTGTAATCACAGCTACTTGGGAAGCCAAGGAGGGAGAATCACTTGAACCTTGGAGGCGGAGGTTGCAGTGAGCCAAGATTGCGCTAATGCATTCCAGCCTAGGCAATAGAGTCAGACTCTGTCTCAAAAAAAAGTAAAATGGCACACTCCAGATTTTTGAGAGTCACATATTTTACGTAAGATGTAGCATTATTTTCAGACATGGTAAGCGACCTGCTGCAGCATCGGTCTTACGAGAGAGTAACTGGAGTTTACTCACTGTGCCTCTGACGTTGGTGGAGCTCAAGGTTTCTCACGGTGTGGTCCCCTGAGCGGCAGGAACAACATCACCTGGCAAGTTGTTAGAAATGCGAATCTTGATGCCATCCCAGAATTTACAAAATCCCAGGGTGGGTTCAGCGATCTCTGGTTTAACAACCCTGTGCCCTCTCCTACCCAAGTAATTCTGATGCACACAACAGCTTCGGACCAAGGGGTGTTGCTCAGGGTGTCACATGTCAAAGGAGAATGAGGTTAGTAAATTATAAATAGGAAAAGAAGAAAATAAATGTTGCTGTCAAACATATAAGGGGATAATATACAGCATTCATTAAATAAATGATAAATAGCAATGATTAAATAGCATTGATTATTGTTTTTCATTTAAGAAGTATGTCAGGCCAGGCATGGTGGCTCACACCTATAATCCCAGCACTTTGGGAGGCCAAGGCAGGTGGATCACAAGGTCAGGAGATCGAGACCATCCTGGCTAACATGGTGAAACCCTGTCTCTACTAATACAAAAAATTAGCCGGGCGTGGTGGCGGGCACCTGTAGTCCCAGCTACTCGGGAGGCTGACGCAGGAGAATGGCGTGAACCCGGGAGGCAGAGTTTGCTGTGAGCCAAGATCGCGCCACTGCACTCGAGCCTGGGCGACAGAGACTCTATCTCAAAAAAAAAAAAAAAAAAGAGAAGTCGTGCCTATCCTATGTCAGTCACTGTTAAGAATACAAATATAAATAAAGCATTCTACAAATGTCTCATCGTGGACAACTGTGGCCTGCAGGGAAAAATCCAACTTGCCACATATTTTGTATAAAAGGTTTTATTAGGACACAGCCACACCCATTCATTTGCATACTGCTTATGGCTGTTTTTAGCTACAAGGCCAAGCTGAGAAGTGTGACAAAGGCCATATAACCCACAAAACCAAAAGCACTTAATATTTAATATCTGGCACTTTACATCAAAGTTTGCCAATACCAGGTCAAGGGTTTTAAGGGAAAATCCTTTCCACATTTCAGGCAGTTAAACACTAGTGGAGTTAGGAGTAAGTGTGGTATGCAGGGGTTAGTCTGTCATCCAGTAATATATATGTATTATTTTTTCAGTAGCAGAAAATTTAGCTTCACAGACGTTAGTATCATGGAAGGCATACAGACTGTGGGACAAGAAGCAGAGCAATTGCTGGCTTGGTGTATGAGTGAACAGAAGGAGAGTGAGAACAAATATAGAAGTTAGAAAAGGAACAAGTGACGAAAAAATGTGGTTGAGAAGGGAGAATATTATCAATCAAAAGAACGTGACCTATGTGAAAAGCTAAAATGAGGGAGTATGTGGCAGGACCTGGCTGGGGAAAGGAACTGAGAAGCAACAAGATACTGGATTGGAACATTCCAGTTGTCTGGCACAGAGGGTGGGTGGCAGAGTCTTTGTGGGAATGCTGAAGTGTTGATGCCAGGCAGAAAAGGGGCAGATTCCAGATGAGGCTGGGAGAGCCATGCTCTGCTGCACTCTTGGCTGGAATGTAGTGGGCTGATCTCATCTCACTGAAACCTCAAGTGATTCTCCTGCCTCAGCTGGGCTCCAGCAGTTTTCCTGCCTCAGCCTCCCGAGTAACTAGGATTACCATCATGTGCCGCCACGCCCGGCTAATGTTTGTATTTTTAGTAGAGATGGGGTTTCGCCATGTTGGCCAGGCTGGTCTCGAACTCCTAACCTCATGATCCGCCCGCCTCAGCCTCTCAAAGTGCTGGGATTACAGGCGTGAGCCAATGCACCCAGCCTCTGCTGCACTTCTGTGTCTACCAGGAGTCCATGTGGTGTACTTATGTGGCTATTTACAGTAGGGCGCTCTCAATTCCTGACTCTGCTAAATGACTAACCATGTAGTGATACTGGAGAAAAAGCACTGGATTTCCCTGCGGGGAGCCTGAGTGACTTCTTGGCTTCACCTCTTAACTGTTTGACCGCGGGCACCTCATTTCATGGCTTCGCGTCTCCCTTTCCTCATTAGTGAGAGGCTTCCTCCCGCCTCCACGTCGTGTGATTCTTCTAGACTCACTTATTATCACTGAAGGGCATGGCTAAATGAAGGCCACAGCGTATTTCTCCAGCTCCCTCGCTTAAAGAGCAAAAGAATAGCAGAGACTCAGGGCCATTCTAAAAGGGAAACGTTGACCACTTTGGCACAGGTCATCCTTTCCTGGGAAAGGTTTGCTGCTGATTTATTTCCATCTCCCTCCTCATAACAGATTTCTTCTCTTGCCCAAAGAGATTGTTTACTGTCAAAATGTTTAGAGGAAAAATGAGCAGCCGGGATTCATGTGTGTGATTATATTTAACTTTCTTTCAGGAATTTTTCTTTAAATGTGGAGCACACCCCACCTCTGACAAGGAAACATCAGTAGCTTTGCACCTGATCGCAACAAATAGTCGGAACATCACTTGCATTACGTGTACCGACGTCAGGTAAGGATCTAAAAATAGTGTCACTCCCACCACAGATGTCAGGTAAGGATCTAAAAAATAGTGTCACTCCCCGCTCCTTACTTTCCCAATACTCCTCTGCCACACGAGCCTTCCTCAGTGAACTCTCTTCCCTGGGGAGTATCTGCTTTATTTTGATGCTTCTGTCCAATTTCGGTATGTTTTAATGTGATGAAACTATTTAAAATGCCAGTGACTTAGTTTAAGTAGGTAAATAGGGTCCTAAGATGGGAGGTGGCATACCTAAAACAGTGTATAGAATCTTAGTTGATATTAAAATATAAGCTCACATATTTGAGTGTAAAATGTAAACTCATCCATTGAGTTCAAAAACAAATAAAAATATGGTGCTAACATTAGGAATGTTAACATTAGGCATGTGCCACCATGCCCAGCTAATGTTTTGTATTTTTAGTAGAGACAAGGTTCCCCCATGTTGGCCAGGCTGGTCTCGAACTCCTGACCTCAGGTGATCTGCCCACCTCAGCCTCCCAAAGTGCTGGGATTGCAGGCGTGAACCACTGCGCCCAGCCAGGAATGGAAAAACAATTTATGAGCACCATAACATATAGCCCATACATTTTATTTTTAAAATGTCTTTTCCATACATTTCAGTTCTCCATATTTGCCTATATTTATGCTGAGGCTTCGCACACATTCATACACTCAAAATGAAAGCATGTAGCTAGTTTGGGACCTTGTTATTTCTAATCCCAGTGATCACAAGAAAAGCAAGCAAATGTGGAGATGGCCCTGTTAGTAAAAAAGGGAAAATGACTCAATGTGAATTGCGATGTAGGAGCCAAGGACAAAGTGGAAGAAACTGAGTCTGTTTGCTCTGCAGAGTAGGCAGTTCAGAGTAGAATTCCTTACTCTACACTTTTCGAATGGACAGAGAAAACAAATTAGCTTCATTACATGTTCGTTGAGGTTGACTAAGAAGCTCAAATTGCAATAGTGAGAACTTAGCCCTAATATCAGGATGAACTTTTTTTTTTTTTTTTTGAGAAGGAGTTTCCCTATTGTTGCCCAAACTGGAGTGCAATGGCGCGATCTTGGCTCACTACAACCTCCACCTCCCGGGTTCAAGCGATTCTCCTGTCTCAGCCTCCCAAGAAGCTGGGATTACCGGCATACACCACCACGCCAGGCTAATTTTGTATTTTTAGTAGAGACAGGGGTTCTCCATGTTGGTCAGGCTGATCTCGAACTCCTGACCTCAAGTGATCTGATCGCCTCAGCCCCGCCAAGTGCTGGGATTATAGGTGTGAGCTGCTGCTCCTGTCCCAGGAAGAACTTTTTAATGAAATGCCAAAATGAATTAATGAATAAAGCCAAAGAATCTATTGTTTCAGACTTTTAAGCAAAAATAGTCTTATACCCTAATCATTTTAAGTGTTGTCTTTCTTTGGCTTTTGGAACTGTATTAGATGGTCTTTTAAAGTTGCTTTAAACTCTGTGATTTCATGATAAGCAAATATTCACACTCCTATCAGGCTATTTCTATTCTCTAATAAATTAAAATTAAAATGTTGATTAATAGAAGCCCAAAAACCTTAACGACATCTGTTGAACAAACCTGTTTCCAAGAAGGAATAAAAATGAGACATGATTTTCTCTTCACTGCATGTTTAGTCACTGCTGTGGCAGGAAGCACCACAATATTGCCTTTAAAATGCAGCGCTTCAGCCTCTCTTGGCAAGGTGAATGATTGCGTATGGCTAACGCTTTCAACATGCAAGAAGAACAGCTAAGATTGGGATTCTGGTGTTTCAGGAAAGGAATTGGAAAGTGCTAAAAGTGAGGGCTTGACTGCTCTGATAGCAGTAGGTAATTAAAGTCACTTTTCAGTTTTTCAAAGGAAAAAATTCCAAATACTCTTCTGTAAGTCAGAAAGTAGCTCATCAGCCAGTGTTTTAAACTTCCCATTACGGTTGGTAAAGATGACATTAAAATATGTGGTGATGATGGTATTATGTTACTAAGAGCGTTGCCCTCCCCGTTTCCTGCTGTTACGCTGTCACTTTCGTATTAATAACTGGCAACATCTTTCAAAGACAATGAGCCACCTCCCAGATACACAGGATGATAATGGCTGGAAAAATAATATTGTCACATTAATTTTGTTCGTAGGATTACTTTTGGGAGAATTCATACATAGAAGCAACTATATGCAGATGCATCTTAAGGGTGTGTGTATATAACCAACCACTTCAGTGAATAAGGCCCCTTCTCGTGTAAGGGAGCCAAGTGCCCCATATGTAGGAAAGAGAAAAGCTCTTTCTTCTGACTTCAAGGGCTCCATGTGTGAGGACATTATGAGCACCTGCACAGACGCTCCATGCAGTTTGGTGACCATTGCGGGGTTTTTCCTGATAATGCTTTCTTTTTACATTTAGAAATCATTCACAATAAACTATAAAAAATGTTATAAGTGACTGGGTGCAGTGGCTCACGCCTGTAATCCCCGCACTTTGTGAGGCCGAGGCAGGTGGATCACCTGAGGTCAGAAGTTTGAGACCAGCCTGGCCAACATGGTGAAACCTCGTCTCTACTAAAAATACAAAAATTAACCAGGCGTAGCGGTGCATGCCTGTAGTCCCCGCTACTCGGGAGGCTGAGGCAAGAGAATCGCTTGAATACGGAGGTGGAGGTTGCAGTGAGCCAAGATTGCACCACTGCACTCCAGTCTGGGTGACAACAGCAAAACTCCGTCTCAAAAAAAAAAGTGTTAGAAGTTATTTTTACCCTAATGTTTAGTAAAATTTCTGTTTAATTTGTTCCTATCTCTTGATTATGCCTAAATATTTGCAGTGTGTGTGCGCTATATAATTATATTGTATATAGTTTTATATCGTGCTTTTTCCATTTAGCATGACATTACGATAAATTTTCTCTGTGCCTGGCATGCACGTGGTGGCTCATGCCTGTAATCCCAGCACTTTGCGAGGCCAGGCAGGCAGATTTCTTGAGCTCAGGAGTTCAAGACCAGCCTGGGCAACATGGCAAGACCCTGTCTCTACAAAAAATATAAAAATTAGCCACATGTGATGGCATACACCTGTAAGCCCAGCTACATGGGAGGCTGAGGCAGGAAAATGGCTTGAGCCTGGGAGGTCAAGGCTGCATTGAGCTGTTTGTGACACTGCACTCCAGCCTGGGTGACAAAGTGAGACCCTGTCTCAAAAAAATAAAAAATGAAAATAATAATAAATTTTCTGTGCCATGAAAACAGTTTTTAAAAAATAGGTACCTAAAATTCTGTTGTGTGGGAATATGCTGTTGTAGGACTTTGTCCTTAGTTCAGCTAAAAATGGGGTCCTTATCACACAACCATGAAAAATTAGGCCCGCAGACTCTTTGAAGGGTGAAAAAAATGAAATTTGTTGGGCAAAAAGGAAAAGAAAAAGGGTAACAGGGCCTCTCAGCAAAGCAAGATGAATATAGATGAAAATCTATAAAGCAAGATGAATACAGATGAAAATAATAGATGAAAATCAGAGGATAGTATTAATTTATCTGTAAATATAGTTTCTGTGTACTCCTTGTCATACTGGGAAATAAAATATTAAGCCTCCAACTGGCTGAACAGACTCCTCCTGGTTAAGGGGACCGTGGAGACACCTTGGAAGCTGAGTTTCAGCCATGATGGGGTGGGAGGTCAGACAGGCCTGTTATGCCCCTGCCCTCGCCACCTCTAGGCTTCCTTTCCTAGGGGCTAAACAGAAACCAGGCAGGTTTTCCCACATCACCAGTTGAAATCCCAGGTACTATCGGATCAGGAGAGACCAGGCTCCTCCCCGCCGCAAACAGGGTGAACTTCCCAAGGCTCCACCCCTTTCTCCCAGTGCGCAGGCTGGTCAGTTTCTCTGGGTACCCCCTTGGGTAGCTTGGCTGTCTCAGTTCTATTTAACAGTTTCCCCACTTGAGCATTTACTTACAGTTTTTTTAAAAAACAAATAAGACTGAAAACCGTATTATTTTACAGACATCGTTGACTGCATGCGTCGGCTCTAAGAACACAGTCATAACAGTGGCTGTAGGTGCACGGTAATGGACATTTGTTAGGTTCTTGATCCATGTCGTCACCTTCCTTTCCAGAAACACTGCTCCAGTTCTGATCTGGCTTCCCAGGTTTGAGAGGGCTCCCTCCTGCCTCTCTTTCAGTATTGCATATGCCCATAATTTTTGTCTTTGCCTATTTGATAAAGGAGATTTTTTATTATTATTGTTTTGTTATTTATGAATTCAAGAATTTCTCACTCGCATATTTGCATTTTTTATTGTGAGAGAACAATGCGAAACTTTCTCCATACGAAAGCTATACAGAAAGTCTACAAAACAGATCTGGTTTCAGCAATTGCTTTCTCATTCACTATTCATAATATCACGGTGTCCTTTATAAATAGACAGTTTACTGTCTTTTGAATTTATGTTTAAATATATTACTTTGGTCTTTAAAAATATTATATTTTCCTGAAGATAAATCAAATTCATAATTATGGACTTAAAAATAAAAGGGTGTTTTAAATCTATTTTTATTTTATAATTGTTTTACTTATGTATATATATGTGTATTAATCATACATCATTAATCAAATTAGACATAATTAACCACACAATAAATGAAAATCTGAGGATAGTATTAATTTATCTGTAAATATAGTTTCTGTGTACTCCTTATACTGGGAAATAAAAATAGAATTGTAAGCCTCCAACTGACTAAACAGAATCCCTCCTGGTCAAGGGGGCCATGGAGACACCTTGGAAGCTCAGTTCCAGCCATGATGGGGTGGGAGGTCAGACAGGCCTGTTATGCACCTGCCCTCACTAACCACCTCTAGGCTTCCTTCTCTAAGGGCTAAACAGAAACCAGGCCTTCGAAAAGACTCCACACTGAGGCCAGGCGTGGTGACTTACACCTGTAATCCCAGCACTTTGGGAGGCTGAGGTGGGCAGATCACTTGAGGCCAGGAGTTTGAGATCAGCCATGGCCAACATGGGGAAATCCCATCTCTACTAATAATACAAAAAAAAAAAAATTTGCCAGGCATGGTGGCACGTGCCTGTAATCCCAGTTACCCGGGAGGGTGAGGCAGGAGAATCACTCGAACCTGGGAGGTGGAAGTTGCATTGAGGCACGATCACACCACTGCAGTCCAGCTTGGGTGACAGAGTGAAACTGTGTCTCAAAAGAAAAAAAAGACTCCACACTGATAATGTCGATCACTGGCTTATATCTTCCCAGGTACAGAACAAAGGCAAGATGAGATAAATCAGTCCTTCACCCTCCCTGAGACAGCTGTTTCCTCTATTCTGATTTTCTTTAAATGTTCACCTTATCTTATGTAAAATGTAGGTTTACCGGGCACTAACTAAAAGCTCACAAGTATATAATCATCACAAGTGTGTCTCACTGCCTCCTCCTTTTAAGCACAATGCATAAACGCTAAATCTCCTGAGAACCTGTTAGGGAAAAAACAGCCACAGATGTATCTATGACTTGCATTTTTCCCAAGCCTGCTCTCAAGCTGGAATAATAGACCTTGATGACTGAGCCTTCTACCTCAGTCCCTCATTGCGGTTGTCAATACTAATGAAAGTAAGAATTTTGTTTTTGTACTTTACAAATATACTTCTATACAGTAAGAGACCCATCACTCTTTCATTTACCTTTTTAATAATAATTCAAATGCTCTAATGCCAAAAAGCTAACTTTTTGACCTTAAGAGAATAGCACAATTTCTTTGGCCTTCGGTTTCTGTGCAAAATCCAGGATTTTAAGTACGTCATCTACAAGGCTCTGACTGGTTCTAAGGACTGCAGAAGGGAGGAATAAGATTTCTTCATAGCTTATGAATTGATTGAGACAGTTGCAAAAATACTTGCATTTAGTCCTGTCTATTGACAAATGCAGAAATCAAAGATGAAGTCTGCAGTGATGCTGCCTACCAAATCACACATATGTGATTATAACATGTAGGCAGATATATAAGAGGCATGTGTGACTCCTGGCCAGATTTTAGGCTTACAATTTAATTCAGATACATGATTTGCGTCCTTTGAGTTTACATTTGACATAAAATATTTTACTCTTTCTTAGACCAGGCGCGGTGGCTCATGCCTGTAATCTCAGCACCTTGGGAGGCCAAGGTGGGCAGATCACAAGGTCAGGAGTTCGAGACCAGTCTGGCCAACGTAGTGAAACCCCATCTCTACTAAAAATACAAAAATTAGCTGGACATGGTGGTGTGTGCCTGTAGTCCCACCTACTTGGGAGGCTGAGCCAGGAGAATCGCTTGAACCCGGGAGGCAGAGGTTGTGGTGAGCCAAGATCGTGCCACTACACTCCAGCCTGGGAGACAAAGCGAGACTCCGTCTCAAAAGAAACAAACAAATAAAATATTTTACTCTTTCTTAAGGGAAAAAGTGAACTATCTGGGAACCAGAATGTCCTGAGGTGTCTTGTGAAGCCGCAGGTTCCCTTCTGACATCAAGCCTTGCTTCTCCTTTCCTTACCAAAAGTAGTGACTTGATCTTCGCCCTTCAGGCTTGTCAGTTGATAGTTTGAGGTTTATGAATATAAGCATAACAAGCTGAACAAAAAGCAAGAACTAGATTAAGCACAGTAAGTCTAGCACTTGAAGGCAAAATGGCTGCCTTGTTTAGTATTTCCAATAGAAGTTACGACAGAAGGTTCAGAACATGCTTGGGTGCCTAAGTCATATGAAAATGGCATGGGTAAGCCAGAGGGATACTGGAATTCTTTCCCTAAACAGCATGTGTGTCTTGGGGCTCACCCTTTGTCTATGTCTCCCAAACGAAGATATTTCTGCCCCTTCAATCTCCCTTTACAGTACTAGTCTTCTAAAATTTAATACTTTACAGTGCTGGTCTTCTGAAATTTTTAAAATGTAAAATTTGAAAACATATAAAATAGAAAAATCCCTATCATGATATTGAGGACTAAACTCCGATTTTTTTAATCGTACCCAAATTCCTGTCTAAGGGGTCTGCGGAGTCATGTCCTACAGTTCATATATTCTCATCAGATAGGTTTTGTTTAACCCTATTCATTGTGACTACTTTCCAAACTGACGCTGGGATAACATTACGAGACAAGGAAGAAAAACAAAATATTTTACCCCGAAACATGTTTCTTTGCTATATCTTGAAATGGCCCTGCAAAGCTGTCCTTTTTGCATCTGTCACATTGCTAGATATTTTTAACATAACTAGCTAGATGTTTTTCTATGTAGATAACATAGCTAGATATTTTTCTTCCAGGCCCTCCCAATTGTAAAGAGATTAAAAATCTAGCACCTTTTAAAGATCTGAATAGGAGACATTTGTCATCTTTTGTCTCTAAGGGTAGCCATTATAAGACTTCAAAAGAATCTTGATCTCTACAATCTTTTATCTTAACCTGAACATTCCCTTTCTATCCATCCCAGGTCTTTAGACAAACTCAACCAAATGCCAACCAGAAAGTGTTTAAATTTACCTATAGCCTGGAAGTCCCCAGCTTTGAGTTGTCCCGCCTTTCTAGACCAAACTAATGTATTTCTGAAATGTTTTTGATTGATGTCTCATGCCTCCTTAACATGTATAAAACCAAGCTTGCCCCAGCCACCTTGGGTATGTTCTCAGGACCTCCTGAGGGCTGTGTCATGGACCAGTGTCACTCACATTTCGCTCAAAATATATCTCTCTAAATATTTTACAGAGTTTGACTCTTTCCGCCGGTAGAAGGCACCTAGTGAATCTCTGTACTTTCTCTCACCTTTAATCATTATTCCTTAGTTTTCAAAGCTGAAGAAGACTAAAAAATAGCCAGTTTAGCTTAGTCAGAATTTAACCTTCGAGATACATGTCTGAAAACCCAGGTCCCTGTCGGGCATTAAATCCAAAAAGCTGTTCTACCATGTTATTTCCCTCACCTCTTCCAATAAAGACTTACGCTTTTGATGTCATTGTTGTTTGATGTAAATGGTTTCATAATTGCCTTCAAATTTCTCCTAAAATAAAATTCATTCGGCTTATTGAAGCAGTGCCACAATGGATCACAGACTTAAAAGATTTACTTGGGCCTGGGGATTAGCAAAGATTTATCTCAAAGTCCATATGTACTTTCTCCAGGTGTTCCTCGGGGAGAATGATTTAAAGATAATTTGACTGGATTTTGGTATGCATTCATTCCTTCATTTAACAAAGAGAGAGAGGGAATGGAGATCTTAGTTACAATTCCCTTTGAATGCATTTGTTAGGTCTTAGGCTTCTTTTGTCAATTCACATGTTAATTTTGGCTATAGTTGGCATTCTGTTGTGACTTAGAATTACTGTGTAAGTTCTTTGTCAGTCTGATTTTTGACAATACCAATAGCTGCTTTCCATTAACTTAAGATTTTCTTAAAATTTAGGGATCAGATGAGACCTGATACTTTATCCAGTCATCAGGCTCCGAGGAGCATAGTGAGAAACTCAGGTATACGTACAAAAAATTTAACTAGAATCTTTAACATAGCCTTTTACAGTAAGTGGCTTTCTTTCTGTAATGGAAATTGTTGGAAGGTTTTTATGTGTTGTAGAGCCAGTGTTTGTGCACACAGAGCTATATATTTCTCCCATTAGACTCAAATATGTTTATATTATAATAAACAGGGATATGTTCTAGAGTCGAATGGAAAATCTTACAACTTTTTAAGATGAAAGAGAAAACTTCAAAGATATATCTTCTAGCTTGAAACAGGCTACTTCACACCGTGCTCCAGGCCCCATAGGAGTAAATTCCATCTCCGTATGCCAGGAGTGATTCTTTTCTGAAAAGTGTGACACACCCTCATCTAATCCAGTCTTGAGGGAGGGCTGCTATAAACCCTTCCAGAAAGAATCTTTGCACAAAGCCTCCAATAACAGGTGATCACCATGCTCCCTTGGAGATTCAGATGCAGTGCTTAATGACCTGAATTTTTTTAGCTACATTGATTTAAAATAATTCAGGCTTCCATTATAAATGAAGAAATTGAATGTATCACATCAAAAAAATTACATCTGATCACACCACAAGGAAGTGGTTAAGCCAGTCTACAAACCAAAGTCTACATGGCTTGCATTGCTTTTCTTTCATTGCACCTTCCCCTCCACCCTGCATGGTCCTGACTTTCTCTGTACAGTAAAAAGCAAGGCTATCTGGTGAGGCCAGAAGGTGGATTTGTATGTGAAAAGGAAAATGTAGCAGTAAAGTGAGATTCAGAGAAAAGAAAAAGTTGAACTCGCTGTTGTCCTGTGTGTCTGCCTTTAAAAACCAGTGAGAGTGGAAAAATACAGAGCTACCTCCAAGTCTGCTGCTCTGCAAAACTGCAGGCTGCTTGCAGGGCAAGACCCAAATTGACTGACATGCCAGTGTGATTGGTCCTCCCCACAGTGGCCAGCACAAGACTGTGCATCAGAGAGATTTAAATAAATGCTGACTTAAAGGTAAATCTGTTTCACGCAGTGCAACAAACAGAAAGCAAACTATTTTCACACGAAACAATCTCCTTTTGAAAATCCCTTCTGAATTTAATAGACTGAGTTAATTATTTAACTCAAATAAAACAATGAATTGGTCAGAAAGCAATGGAGATTTTTAAGGAGGTATTAGAAATCAGGGGGAATGTCCAATTTTGAAATCCAAGTCACAGATATAGATCATGCTGCCATATTATTTGGGTCAGTTACTTATGAAAGCACAGAAGAAATATTTTATCCCCACTGATACTTCGAAATGTGAACCATGTCAGTTTTAATGTCAGTCAGAGGCCTTCATTTCTCCCGTGGTGAACCTGTGGGCTTCAGATCTGAGAAGCTGCGTTAGCAGAGCTTCCTAGAGATGTTACAGGTGCTTGTGCATGAAATTCTTAGGCCTTACCTTTTCATTTAACTGTCATCGCAGATGCGCAGCAACCCCCGCTGGGAAGAGCGGGGGCAATATTGCAAATCCTCCTGGACCAATTTTGTATCCGTTAAGGTCAACCTTGCGTGTTGTAACTGTATGGATTTTAAGCAGTTCATTTTCTGTTGGTGGATGTTTTTGTTTCTTTGTTTTTTGTTTGTTTTTGTTTTTGTTTTAAGACAGAGTTTGGAGTTTCACTCTTGTCACCCAGGCTGGGGTGCAATGGCTTGATCTTGGCTCACTGTAACTTCCGCCTCCCGGGTTCAAGCAATGCTCCTGCCTCAGCCCTGAGTAGCTGGGATTAAAGGCATGTGCCACCATGCCTGCTAAGTTTATATTTTTAATAGAGACAGGGTTTCGCCATGTTGGCCAGGCTTGTCTTGAACTCCTAACCTCAGGTGATCCACCAGCCTTGGCCTCCCAAATTGCTGAGATTACAGGTGTGAGCCACCATGCCTGACCTGTTGGTGGATGAGAAGAAAGATGGAGCGACCGGGCGAGGTGGCTCATGCCTGTAATCCCAGCACTTTGGGAGGCCAAAGCAGGTGGATCTCAAGGTCAGGAGTTCAAGACCAGCCTGACAAATATGGCAAACCCCCGTCTCTACTAAAAATACAAAAATTAGCCAGGTGTGGTGGTGTGCACCTGTATTCCCAGCTACTCAGGAGGCTGGGTTAGGAGAATCACTTGAACCTGGGAGGTGGAGGTTGCAGTGAGCTGAGATTGCACCACTGCCCTCCAGCCTGGGTGACAGAGCGAGACTCCTTCTCAAAAAAAAAAAAAAAAGGTGCTACATTCCTGAAGCATCTAAGAGACCCTTGCTAGAACTTTGTTGACAGTTAAGCTTTGTTTTTAAGGTCCATTTTCACCTGAAAGAAATACTCACAGTGTTTACATAACTACTTTTTTAAAGAAAACTGTTGCATTACTTGTGCATTTATTTCTAATGGCAATTTTATCCTTATAATTAGCAATTTGTTATAAACTAGGTGAGGGGAAGAAGTTACTTTTCATTGCAAATAATGTTTGTGCCAGTTCATATCTGCAGATAGAAATATTAAAGTGCTGGGACACTTTTTAGTGATTAGCAATAATATGATCTACCTTGCCTTCTATAAATATCCTTTAATGTAGCTATATTTTCTCATGACATTTAGAAATAAGTATTTGCAAATGTGTCCTTTGTAGCTTTCAAAGTCTATAGAGCTATTTGTGACAAAATAAGCAATAGTCTCAGAAACCCGGAGTGCAAAGTTATTTATCGAAACAAGGGTCATGGTGTGTTGATTCTGTTCCTTGTTAATTTGACAAATTCTGCGTCACAGGAAACATGGCCTCACGTGCTGTATCTTCTGTGCACTGGAAGTGGAATTTCAAGAGTTTCTAGATCTAAATGTAGATTTTCACACTAAGAGGTACTGGCCTACACAGATATACCAGCATTCTGTTATATCAGTATCACAGGCAAAGCAGTTTCATATAGGCATCTGAGATCTTTAATACCTCCTTTACCATCAAAGATAAGGTAAAAGTAGATCAGTCTGTTCATTCAACAGATATTTATTGAGTTCATCTGTGGCTCAAGAAACTATTCCAGGTGCTTCAAGCTGAGATAAAGCCTTGCATTTCTGATCAAGCCTGATGCATTTCTGTCGATGGCAGGGAAAACCGTTGACAGGAACGCTGTCTGGCAGGTGAGGGTGTGATGGAACCGGGCTAGTTCAAGCAAGGCAGAAGGTGTTAACACCTCTCGTTCATTCTCACTGTATCGTGGTAGAACAGGGACCCAAACTTTATATCTTTAGGCTGTTTTCCCCACGATTCTTTCATAATACTTGTCCAAGACAGAACTTTGAAGAAATACATAGAATTATTTGTTACGTGTTTGAGCAAAGCATGCACCAGTTTTCCCACTCCCTTTTCTTTTACACCCAACCAGCTAGATATGGACATTACCTGACTAACCTCAAACCATCCCACATAGCTTCCGTTTCTGCTGAAGTACCTCCTCCTTGCATAGTATGCTGGAAATGACCAGACTGTGACCCCAAAGTCAAACTTGAACACCCGTTGCTATCATTGCAGGTCTCCACATTCGATTCCTTCTCTGAGCCAGTACAAAAGTGACTCTGTGGTGTGTCACATTGCATAGCACTGTTTTCTTGTGTGCTCAGTCCAGACACATGTGTATGTCAGGATAATGTGACATCAGTATATATTCCACAAGGCTGGAGAAGGTCCAACTATTGCTAACAAGTTGTATTGTTCTTACCATTTGTTAGATATTCTGTATGTATGTTGATCTTAACATTTTGAATGTTATTTATACCCATTTTACAGATGGGAAAAATGGTAACAAAGAAATTATTTTACTTGCCAAAAGTCACATTGCTCTTAAATGGGGGAAGACAGTGGATCAATATTAGATCCCATGATAATTCTGACACCAACGTTCATGCTCCTTGCTGCCATTCTTTTTTTTTTTTTTTTTTTCTCAGATGGAGTTTTGCTTTTGTTGCCTCCTGGGCTGGAGTGCAATGGTGTGATCTCTGCCCACTGCAACCTACACCTCCCAGGTTCAAGCGATTCTCATGCCTCAGCCTCCTGAGTAGCTGGGATTACGGGTGCATGCCACCAAGCCTGGCTAATTTTTGTATTTTTAGTAGAGATGGGTTTTCACCATGTTGGTCAGGCTGGTCTCGGACTCCTGACCTCAGGTGATCTGCCCACCTCGGCTTCCCAAAGTGCTGGGATTACAGACGTGAGCCACGGTGCCTGGCCTCTTTGCTGTCATTCTGTATGGCCTCAGGAATATGTTTATTCCCTCAAAAAATGACATCATTAATTGTGGGAGAAGAAAAGAAGTATGGCTAGAAGACTGGAAATGATTGAAGAGGGGCATTATACGCTTAAAAGTTGAAGGAGTGGCTGCAGATCCATTGCCCTTGGTTTGCTTGGGATTAATGGTGCTCGCTCCTGCTTAATAAAGCCAGCTGCAAATCCAGGGCAGAGGGGATCATTCCAGTCCTGGGCTTCTGTGAAGGTAGTTCCTGCCCTTTAGGGGAGGCATCGTGTGGCTTGCTGCTTAAGAGAAGTTTGTGGCTCAGACACCCTTTGCTGAGAAGCATGAAGGAGCTTCCTGGGACTGAAAGGTTGGGGCAGCCCTCAGGAGCCCCGGGAAGAGAGTGATGGGTGGTAGAGGAGGAGGCGGTGCCTACCCTGCAGGTTGTCATCAGGGACACAGAGGAAGAGCAAGACAACAAAGCAGCTTGGGAGCTTTCCTCACTCTGAGATTCCCAGGCAGTGAGGGAGGATGGCTCCCGACCAGGGGGACTCTGGACTGATCCCTGGTGAACTCAGATGTCACCTGGACATCCTCGACGGTAAATCGCCAGGATCCAGGGCAAAGGGTAGAGGGCACACTGGATAATCAGTGGGTGATAACCCTCAACCACTTTCAATCTTTGCTACCTTTTCTTTTCTTTTTTTGAGATGGATTCTCGCTGTCACCCAGGCTGGAGTACAGTGGTATGATCGCAGCTCACTGCAACCTCCACCTCCCAAGTATTTTGTTTAGCTCTCTCATCTTTAGTCTGTATTGGGAAAATTCTTAAGTATTTTTCCAAATATGAAATTTTATTATTAAGCTATTTGAGATCCACACATACGTAGTTACTTGACTTGTAATAAAGTGACACCACTGCACATTTCAGATCCACACATACATAGTTACTTGATTTGTCATAAAGTGACACCATTGAGATGTGCTTCTGGGTAAATTTGATAACTTTATGTTTAAAAAAAACTGGACCTCGACTTCCTATCATACACCATACATAAAAGTCAATACCAAATAAGTTGTAAATCTGAATATAAAAGTTGAAACAATGAAGCTTCTAGAATATAAAATAATGCAATATCTTTATAACCCTGATAAAAAGGAAGATTTCTTTTTTTCTCTCTCTCTCTTTCTTTCTTTCTGAGATGGAGTCTCACTCCTTCACCTATGCTGGAGTGCAGTGGTGCAATCTCAGCTCACTGCAACCTCCACCTCCCGGGTTCAAGCAATTCTCCTGCCTCAGCCTCCTGAGTAGCTGCGATTGCAGGCATGTGCCACCACGCCCTAATTTTTTGTGTGTTTAGTAGAGACAGGTTTCACCATGTTGGCCAGGCTGATCTCAAACTCCTGGTGTCGTGATCCACTGGCCTTGGCCTCCCAAGGTGCTGGGATTACAGGTGTGAGCCACCGTGCCCAGCCAAAAGGAAGATTTCTTATACAATACACAAAGAATATTTAATTAATGGGAAATGATTGACAAATTCATTTGCATTATACTTGGGAACTCATCCAGAGACACTATCAAGAGAGTGACCAGGCAAGCCACACAGTGGGAGGTTTTGCAACTCATTTAACTGACCGAGGGCTCAGAATGTATAGAAAACGTCTACACATCGGTAAGAAAAAGGAAGACGGCTGGGCTCGGTGGCTCATGCCTATAATCTCAGCACTTTGGGAGGTTGAGGCAGGCAGATCACGAGGTCAGGAGATCGAGACCATACTGGACAACATGGTGAAACCCCGTCTCTGTTAAAATATAAAAAATTAGCTGGGCAGGGTGATGCATGCCTGTAGTCCCAGCTACTCAGGAGGTTGAGGCAAGAGAATCTCTTGAACCCTGGGGGCAGAGGTTACAGTGAGCTGAAATTGCGCCACTGCACTCCAGCCTGATGACAGAGAGAGACTCTGTCTTAAAAAAAAAAAAAAAA
>NW_012114488.1:14632859-14635256 GCF_000951035.1 Colobus angolensis palliatus
GGCCGAGGCGGGTGGATCACCTGAGGTCAGGAGTTCAAGACCAGCCTGGCCAACATGGTGAAACCCTGTCTCTACTAAAAATACAAAAATTAGCCGAGCATGGTGGCACAGGCCTGTAATCCCAGATACTCGGGAGGCTGAGGCAGGAGAATCGCTTGAACCTGTGAGGTGGAGGTTGCAGTGAGCCAAGATTGCGCCACTATACTCCAGCCTGGGCAGTAGGGCAAGACTCAGTCTCAAAAACAAAAACAAAAAAGAAAAACGGCAATATGTATCTTTTTATATATATATATATATATATGAAACTTATTCAAAAACAGAAAAAATGAATGGTGGTAGACATTAGGATGCTGGTTCCCTTAAGGAAGGAAGAAGGTAGTAACTGAGGGACAGCTGAATTCTTTCTTCCTTTTGTTTCCATGGTACCCTTCCTTCCCTTTTTCCTAGATTTTCTTATGCCTTTGTGACAATGGTCAACACCTTACCCGAACCCCCGCACTCCTTATTTTTCTTGGAACATCGTATTGACGCACTCCATGACGGGGGCAGAATTTGTTGGTCAGAACTGGGACTCTAAGGAGTGCCATAATCTTAGCATTGGCTGGACATTGTGGAGGGCATGTGTGGTAGGGGCACCACCAGGGTACTGTTGAGAGCAAAAGGGAGCATTCTAAGGAATTAAAATCATATAATTTCTTGAAACATTATTTTATTGGGTGAAAAATAGGTTTTATTCTATTAGAGGCCTATGAGAATGTTCCATTCAAAATTTATTCTAAATATATGTTAGTATGAAGAAAATCATTAAAACTTATTTATATTGACTATATTAACATAGAGTATTCATTGATATGTATTTACTTTAATCAGAAAATTATCTATAATGATCTCTAACACTGTTTACTTTGGTATATTATTAAAAATGTATTTTTTAATTATTTACTTTAAAAAATTTTAATGACAGTCCCTTATGAAAGAATTAGAAATTGGTAACACCTCGAGTGATTTTTTTCTCAGTAGATCATTTTATTTTTAATTAGAAAGTCTCCCTCCACCAGGAGTAAGGTTAGAGAACATTTTGATCAAGAGTATTCTCAGCTCTGTTTCAAATTGAAATGAGTAAATATTTCCAACAGAATATTATCCAAGGTGCTATCTTTTGCTTCACTCAGTACCTTGGATAATCTTCTGTTGGAAATATTTACTCATTTTAATTTGAAAAAAGTTCAAATTAATATTTGAAAAATGGTATTTTATTTGACAAATACTTTTACGAGAAAGAAGTTATCAAATAAGTAATTATTATTTATAAATATCTTCAGGGGTCTTCAACCCGCAGGGCCATGCACTGGTACTGGTCCGTTAAGGAGCCGCCCAGCAGGAGGTGAGCCATGGGCTGGCAAGCATCGCAGCCTGAGCTCCGCCTCCTGTGACATCAACAGTGGCATGAGATGCTCATAGGAGCGCGAACCGTATTGTGAACCACACATGCAAGGGATCTAGGTTGTGGCCCCTTATGAGAATCTAACTAATGCCTGATGAACCGAGGTGGTTTCATCCCGAAACCACCCCCTTCCCCACTCCTATCCTGTTCATGGAAAATTTGTTTTTTTCACAAAACCAGCCACTGGTGCCAAAAAGACTGGGGACCACTGCATGTTTGGAAACTTTCACCAGATTCACCTGCAGCAAAATCGGAGGTTTTCTCAATTTCACTTCTTTATGACATGAGCACAGACTTATCTAAGTAAAAATGGTATTTACACTAAGAGTCTTTCTTCAAAATGAAATATTCCATAGATTTCAGAATTGAAATATTGAAGATCATTTGAGTTCTCACCATTTAATCAATTTCTCCTTCTCTTTTGTAGGGATTAGTTTCCATGTCTTCTTGCAAACTTTTTTCTGTGATTTATATTTACTTAAAGTATCTAGAGCTAAAGATGTGGGGCACCTCGTTTGTTGGATGCCTTTTTTTATTTTTTTGAGACAGAGTCTCACTCTGTCGTCCAGGCTGGAGTGCAGTAGCAGTATCTCGGCTCACTGCAACCTCTGCCTCCCAGATTCAGGCAATTGTCCTATCTCAGCCTCCCAGTTAGCTGGGATTACAGGCGTGTGCCACCACGCCAGGCTAATTTTTGTAGGAATGGGGTTTCTCCATGTTGGCCAGGCTGGTCTTGAACTCCTGACCTCAAGTGAGCCACCCACCTCGGCCTCCCAGAGTGCTGGGATTACAGGCGTGAGCCACCGTGCCCGGCTTGGATACTTTGATCAAAGATTGCTAATGGATTTTGAACAAAATGCAGACAAGTTTAGAATATTCATAAGGTAGTTAAATACAGTTTTAAGTACTTGAGTCAATTTCCAAAATACTTTTCTTTTCTTTTTTTTTTTTTT
>NW_012114488.1:14635796-14679996 GCF_000951035.1 Colobus angolensis palliatus
GAGTTCAAGACCAGCCTGGCCAACATGGTGAAACCCCATCTCTACTAAAAAGGCAAAAATTAGCTGGGCGTGGTGGCGGGCGCCTGTTATCCCAGCTACTCGGCAGGCTGAGGCAGGAGAATCGCTTGAATCTGGGGGGCAGAAGTTGCAGTGATCTGAGATCACCCCATTGTACTCCTGGCTGGGCGACAAGAGTGAGACTCCCTTTCAAAAACTAATCATTATTATTATATTATAAAATATACATTACTTATAAATAAACTACAAATTCTGTTATTGGTTGAAAATTACGTCTTGTTTTAACGTAACTATGAATTATATGCATGTCACAATTACTTCCAAGTATGTTCCACAAGTTTCTAAATTTAGTGAAAACACTGTTTTTAACCATGATGCCATATACCACCAAAATATTTGTAAATTTATCATTAGAACCAAAAACATCCAATGTTGAACTTTTAAAGTAAATTAGCAGTAATGTTCACAGTAGTGTCAGATAGTTCACTATCAAGAGAATACACTTCCAAAACTTTATTTCCTGTCAACTAATTGCATGAAAAGAAAACAGTAATTGGTATTAATGGATGTTCCATTTTTATCTAAATAATGTTAGAAAACTATTCAATTTGACTCTTTCTGAGATTCTGCTAAGCCGACTAACACTAACAGCTATCATTTAACTTTTTGTATATGCACGAGAAAACTTGGAATCCAAACTGAGTAAACTAATTTAGAGCAGTCATTTGATCGAAATAAAAGGCCATATTTCCTCACTGAGTAATTTGCAAATGTGCCTTGTGAGCTGCATGTGTTAAATCCTATTGTTTGAGAACAGCATTCCTAAAATAACTGCAACTTCATAGTAGACACTAATGCTTCTTCAGCAGAGTTGTGGGGCTGGTCTTTGTGTGGTCGTGGTATTTTAAAAGACCCACGGTATACAGAAAATGTTGACACACACCTATGCAACTTACATGTTCAGCATTAACTTCCTTGAGAAATAGAAATTCTATACTTAATAGGCACTTCCTTTTTTAGCTTATTTCTGTTGGAAGAGTTTATTTGAAAATAAGTGTCACCAACAATCATATTATAAACACTTTTGCGAGAATCAATAAACGACAAAAAGCCCTGTAGCAAAAGCCTTCTGACTGCCTTAATGTGCTCCCTGTACTTCCCAGCTTTGATTTTCTGCCTGTGCTTCATGTAGAATGAACCTGTAGTTTCCCACGTTTTCCATCAACTCCACCAACTCTTGGCTGCTGACTTCAAGGTTCCCACAGACCACAGCCCAGTCCTGGCAGAGACGATGGCACAGTGCATGGTAGGCAGGGTGGCCAGCATGGAATGCTACTCCCACCACCTCCCCTCATGCGGAGGAGTTAGTCTGACTAGAACATGGTGCCCGAGGCTACTTTGTTTCCTCGTTGGGTACCTGGATGTTCTTTTTGCAAAGATGGCATTCGTTACCTGGTAACTTATGGTCATGAGAAAAGTGGCATCATTCGGTAGTGTGAGAATGAAGAGGAGAGCTCCCTTTGCTGTCCATGTACCATATGTGCTGTTAGATAGCATAAAGGCAGAAATTTAAAAGCCCAGGGTTGAGGTCTACTGAAACCAGGCCCCGTTGTTTTAATGTAGCTCTAACCATAAATGCTCCTTCAAATCATGAGAAATCTGGAATAAATTCTCAACCTGGAAGGACCCATGGACAGGAGGAAATATTGGAACAGTCCCAGGTAAACTTTGGCTTAGAGTCATCTTATCTCCACCTTTGAGACGGGATTTCCAGTTCTGTCAGAGGCTTTTCTGGGGCTACTGGACACATTCTGTAACTTAAACCCTAAGGAGGAGATGGAATACTTTGTAAGCCCATTTCTCCCCTTTCCCCAGGCTGTCAGTGTTTACTGGGAGATGGTTTATTCTTCCAGTTATGGAAAAGCAGCCAAAATGGAAGGGGATGGTGAGTTACTGCAACCCAGACATGGCTAACCTTCATGAAATTCTCTTCTTCCCTTCAGCTTGAGATGTTGCTAGATTCATTCCTATAATGTTGGAATGCAAGATGAAATTAGTCTTCCCTAATTTTTGTAAACTAGATGTGTCTCTCTTTTTACAAGATTAACACCAAGTTACTCTTCATGATGCCATGGCCACTGGGGATTAGGAGAGGTAGCACAGGTAATAGCGATTAGGGTTGCACACAAATATAACACATGTTCCTGCATTGGTGTCTATATTCATTAGTGAAAATTCTCAGTGACAAAGTGAATTCTCCTTCCCTTTGTTCCTAAACTACAACCGGAAAAGCAAGCTGTCTACCCTGTAGGTGAGGAGTCGGTATTGCTGTTCTTAAATACACAGACTGACTGTGATTTCTTGTTCTGACAAAGCAAGGCAGATTGACTTTCTGTCCCCAGCAAGCTGCAGTCCTACATCATTCCAGCACTGACCCTTTTGCTAATAGTAACTAATCCTCACTCCACAGCATCTCCCCATTTTGCTTAAAACCCATCTCTTTCAAATGGCCTCTTCTGGTGAAGGCTTTTCCAATTGGCATTATTCTTATACATATGGAAGTATATGTAGACCATTAATCCAAGAGTTACTTATAGACATGTGTGACTATGTAGGTGATCTTAAATCATCCCCTGAATTCTTAAATTCCTATCACAAGATTTATCCCCAACAGCTAAAGAAGTCTCTGCTTCTGCCTTCCCTTTCATTTTGCTTCTTTACTCACTGCTAAGATTTGGATATCTTTTGAGTTTGCCTCCAACTGTCTTTCCAATTCCCAAGATACACATGAAGCATAGTGGTTCAGAGCCCTGCCTTTGCAGCCAGACTGTGTGTACAGAACTTGGCTCTGCCAGCTTTTGCCTCTGTCCTTCTAGATAATAAGAGCATCTTCTCGTTCTTGCAGTGATTGTGAGGATGAAGTGAGTCCACGCAGTAAGCACTTGGAACCATGTTTTTTTTCCAGTGTGGTAGCACCAAAGCAGGGAGCCAAGCTAGCACAGCCTCCCTTTCCATTTCAGCTTCAAATGGTAACATCCAACTTCCAGATTCTGAAGCCCTGGAGTTTAGAATCATATACCCCAGGCCCCCAGGGAGTGCCTTCTACTTCGCAGAAGGTCTGCAGGTGTGTAGGTTGTAACACAGAGAGCAGACGACTCCAGAATGGAGGTCCTACGAACGGCTTTCCCTCCTGAACCCACCACCGACTCATTGTCTGACTTGGGGCAAATCAATCACTGTGACTTGAATTCCCTAAATTTGGTTAATTCCTGAGGTGGTGGTGGGATCAAATAAGTTACCTTCTGTAAACATACTTTAAAATGTTTAGATCTGTACACAAATCTAAACCGCTTACGATTATCCATAATCCTGTTCTTGGGAAATATATGTCATAAATAGTTCTTTTTAGAAATGAGGCATTTATTCATATGTGAGTATCTAGCCCTAAGTCTCACCTCAGAGGAAATATTTTGAGTTAGGAGGGACCATGTTGCTACAAGTAAATACATTTTAATATTAATGGGAGGAATAGTGTGGGCATGTAATTGTATAAGAAGTGGTTCTGGAAGAAATTGAGCATTGGTGACAGAAGAGTATTTGGGAAAGATAAGACTTCTCTAAAAGGATTGCTTTGGAAATGTTAGTAGAGTTTAACTTCTTACATGTGGCTGCTGTAGAGACTGTGGCAAGAGACCAGTTATGGGCAGAGTTCTCCAGAAGCAGAAATTGAGGCAGAAGTTGGTGTGAGATTAATTTGTCCATCAGAGCCAAAGCCTGCAGAGTGAAAACCGCTGGAGCCCAAGCTCGCTCAGCCTCTCGGTGCGGCTGCCAGGGACAGGTGCTAATGCTGACAGCAGAGGTCATCCCTGGTCACAGGCCCCACATCTGAGCAGCAAATACTGATTTGAAACAGGATCTGAGTGGTACTTCTCTGTATCTTCTATAGCCCTTGGGCAACAGGCAGGAGAATAACCAGTGAATACTGAGAAAAGTTGTTTAGGACAGTATTAGAAGAGAAAGTATACAGTGTGTATTTTTTGGACAAGAAATAACAAAAATAACAGTATTTAACTTACTCCAGTGACTGCTGTAATGCAAAGGGAATTTATACCACTTAGTGGAATAATACGTTTTGAAAGCAAAAACAGTCAGATTCAACTATGTTATTAACTAACCATTCTCACATTCTTTTCTTTTTTCTTTTTTTTTTCGAGTTTCACTCTTGTTGCCCAGTTCAGAGTGCAATGGTGTGATCTCGGCTCACTGCAACCTCTGCCTCCTGGGTGCAAGCAATTCTCCTGCCTCAGCCTCCCAAATGGCTGGGATTGCAGGCATGCGCCACCATGCCCGGCTAATTTTGTTTTTTTTTTAGGTAGAGACTGAGTTTCTTCATTTTGGTCAGGCTGGTCTCGAACTCCCAGTGGTACACCCACCTCGGCCTCCCAAAGTGTTGGGACAACAGGCGTGAGCCACTGTGCCTTTTTTTTTTTTTTTTTACAGAGTCTCTCACTCTGTCACCCAGGCTGGAGTGCAATGGTGAGATCTCAGCTTACTGCAACCTCTGCCTCCCAGCTTCAAGCGATTCTCCTGCCTCAGCCTCCCAGGTAACTGGGATTACAGATACCCACCACCACACCCAGCTAACTTTTTTGTATTTTTAGTAGAGATGGGGTTTTGCCATGTTGGCCAGGCTGGTCTCAAATTCCTGACCTCAGGTGATCCACGTGCCTTGGCCTCCCAAATTGCTGAGATTACAGGCGTGAGCCACTGCACCCGGCCCACTCTCACATTCTTACATAAAATTCAGGTATCATGTTATAATGAAAACAACTGCAAAGAAATAAACAGGGTTTTAATTATTATTTTTGTTTACAAATACCATAATATTGATTTGATATAGAAATTACTATAAATTTCTCTCGTTATATCTGATATAAATTATTCCCTTAAAAATAGAAACAACATAAAGCATTCAAATAGTCAAAATATATCTTAAAGAAAACTTAGGGAATCAACTTCAAAATTTAGCTTCATACTGAAACTTCATATGGTTTCCCAGGCATAAGAAGAGAGGAACAATTTAGCATGACTTTTAAGAAATACAATTATTGCTCTAAAAATTTAACCACAGTACAAATAAACAATAAGGTCACTGATAAATTACCCAAGTATATTAATAACAGTTTTTAAAATAAATGTGAGCGTCTTTATCTCTGTGTATTTTAAAAATTCAGGGACATGACATCCAATATTAGCATCCTAACCTTAATGCAATTCAGTAAGCTTCTGGGATGTGGAATCGCATTTTGTTGTCAACTAGACTTTCTTAACTTAGATTCTGTTTTTATGCCCGTTTTTAAAGGGTATTACATTTGTTTAATGATTATTTCAAAGATTAATCTCAAATGATTTCCGCAATTAGCACTCATTGACTAGGTTTTAAAGTACTCCTCTACAAGAGAGGAGTCGTTGGTTAAATTGATCCGCGTAGTTAATGAAAGCCTTGACCTGCACAGGAGAACTTCAGGAGACTCCTCAGGACTTTCCCCCTGAGCGCGAGCCCTCTGTCTTCTTTGCTTGTGGTCTGGAGTGGTGTCAAGCAATACTGTCAGAAACATGGCATGGTGGAACAGAAAGCCAACCAAATCAAGAGCAGATATGGGCCGGGCGCCGTGACTCACACCTGTAATCCCAGCACTTTGGGAGGCCAAGGCGGGTGAATCACAAGGTCAGGAGATTGAGACCATCTTGGCCAACATGGTGAAATCTTGTCTCTGCTAAAAATACAGAAATTAGCTGGGCATGGTGGTGCACGCTTGTAATCCTAGCTACTTGGGAGTCTGAGGCAGGAGGATAGCTTGAATCCAGAAGGCGGAGGTTGCAGTTAGCCATCATCGTGCCACTGCACTTCAGCCTGGCGACAGAGTGAGACTCCAGCTCAAAAAAAAAAGGGCAGACATAGATTTGCATCTGCAGTTGATTGCTTGCCATTTAAACTTGAATTAGGCATTTACCCTTACCCTCAGTTACCTATCATATGATGTTGACGGTACCTACTTAGAAGGAGTATCAAGGTTGTGGTGATAGTTTAGAAACAGCACTCACGTGAAAGTGCTTAGGAAACTGTCAAATGTTATTCAGATGTTATCAATGAACAGTTTCCCCTGGAATTGCTGCTCCCTCTCAGATCCTCTCCTACTTCTGTACTTGACACATATGACAGTAAGGAAGGGGCCTTCTTCATTCTACATTGGATAGCTGGCTGCAGACTTGAGTGATGATGGCTGGTCTTCTAGCAGGTGTCTGAAGACTCGGAGGTTCCCGTGATCACAGAGTCCAGTACACCTGCACACTTGTACAGGATGCACAGAGAAAATGACCAGGAATGCCAGTGACAACACTGAGTTGAAATTTTCCAAGAAAGTGGCCATTCAAATCACTAATAGCTACAGTAATTATATTATACATAACTCTATTACAGAATTTATGTAGAACAGTATCCTAGGACAATGCTAAAATGCATGAAATAAGATGATTCCATCACACGCATTGGTTATTACATAGGTGTCACTGTTTAGCTCTAATCTGGTTTTCTGGAATTATATATATAATTGCATATATATGTATATGTTTTTGCAACTCCTAGTCCATATGGAGAGATATTTTAATTCAGGAAATTTAAAAAATCAATTTCAGGCTCTAAACATTTATTGTTGCATCCCTTACTAAATTATAGATGGATGGAACTATCTTTTTATTTATCTTGAAAATTTGGCTTAATCGAGAGAGTTTATTTTTCCATAAATACAGTGGAATGCTTTCTTAAGAGAGCACTGTGCTCTCACTTGCTTCTTGTCCATTTGTGCTATTTTATGCCATACTTATTTTGCACTGAGACTGGCAGAAGGCACAGACTTTTCTCTCCTCCCCCAGTTTCTCACCATATCTGATTTTCTTATTTTCCAGTCTTCATTCCCATTTTTTTCTGAACATAGAATTATTTGCCCTTGAATGGCTCAGTGGTGCTCAAGGACACCAGCTGAGTTCGCCTTTGGTGAATATTTTCCATGGAACAAGCTGGAATCAAGAGCACAGGCCCTGGAGAAAGAATGTTGGGTTCAAAACCTGGTTCTACCTCTAGTTGTCTTGTTTCCTGGGCAAGTTCCCCAGTCTCTCTGAACTTCTTCAAAAGGTTGTGAAAATTACATGAGATAAAGCTTGAACAGTGCTGATCACATATGGACAGTAAATATTAGCCAAGATTTTGGCCCTGACTTGCTAACTGAAAGGGGGATGTTGTAGGTAAGGCTTTACTTGAACCAACAGGTCTTCACTTACCTGTACTTTGTTCTCCAAACTTACACCAGTCATGGTTCTATGAAGCATAACGAAAGAATATATAATCTTTACTGTGACTGGCACACATGCTTTCAAGTCCCAGATATCATCTGTCCAAGCAAATTTTATTTATTCATTTATTATTTATTTTTTGAGACAGAGTTTAGCTCTTTTTGTCCAGGCTGGAGTGCAATAGTGTGATCTTGGCTCACTGCAACTTCCCGTCTCCAGTTCAATCGATTCTCCTGCCTCAGCCTCCCAAGTAGCTGGGATTACAGGCATGCGCCACCACACCTGGCTAATTTTGTATTTTTCGTAGAGACAGGGTTTCACCATATTCATCAGGCTGGTCTTGAGCTCCTGACCTCAGGTGATCTGCCCACCTCGGTCTCCCAAAATGCTGGGATCACAGGCGTGAGCCACCACACCCAGCCTCCAAGAAAATTTTAATACAAATCTTTCTTTACCTAGTTGAATTGAAATATTATTTTCCTATGAAAACAATAATGCTTTTAAGGCCAATTAGATACTTTTTATGAATATAATTATGATAATGTAAAATTTAGTAATTATTCTATGTAACTCTTTGGGGTTTTTTTTTTTTTTGGATAATATGGCATAAGGCAAGAATCTAGATATAATAATACCCTTAAATAGCTGTAAGTTAGTGGCTTTCATCCAGGGGTGGTTTTCTCCCAATGGGAACCTTTGGCAATGTCTGGAGACATTTTATTTGTCCCCAATGAAGGGTGGTGCTCCTGGCATCCAGTGTGTTGACGCCAGGGCTGTTGTTGAGCATCTTACAATGCACGAGTTAGCCCCGCAGCAAAGGGTTATCTTACCCAACTTTCAATGATGCTGACGTTGGGAAAGCCTGCTGTAGGTGAAAGAAGAGGTGGGGCTGACCCAGGAATGATTTTGTGAGACAGGATCATCACTTCCTCTGAGACTGCTTAAACCACGTGCATTCCAAACTCTCCTGTTCCTCTCCATCATTTCATGGTCTGAAGAGAAATACATTTAGTTCCAAACTGAAGATTGTGCATGTGAACGCCTGGCCCTTCACATTGAGCCATGGGGCTGGCTTTTTTCCACTGGATTTTGATAAAGGAAGGAAGGACAACTGGCTGAACCAATATTGGAAAACATGTTTCATGGTATCAAGCAGGCACTGTGAAGGAGAGGCTGAGTCTGGTTGTACAGAGATAAAGCAATTCTGAAAGTCATTTTCCAGAACCAACAATCTGTAATTTAGTTCTGTATTTTAAATAAATTCCAAAAACCTTGATCAGGTTTAAAAGCTGTCACCCTTTGCCTGTGTAAATGTTAGCTGGTTTTTCTTGCCTTACAGTGAAAATGAATCCTTAATTTCAGGAAGAATGGAAACAAGTTTGCAGTTCCTTAATAAAACAATTACAAGAGTCATCTAATTTCACTCTGAAAAATCCTCCATTATCTGTCAATATGATTTCAGAAATATTGCAGAATTTTTAATGCTATTTGGTAATTTTAAGCTGAGAGAATTATTTCCATAGAAAGCAAGGCGAATGGAGTGGAAAAAAGGTCAGGCAAAAGAGAACCTTATTAAAAGCATCTGGCTGTACTTCACATTCTGTCTCTTTGTGGCGGCATTGTTGATGTGGCATGCAGAGCTTCTGTGGTATTAGAACATTCTCGGCTAAACCTTACTCTTGCCAGGATTATAATGAGTTTCCAGTCTTTAGTGGAACTGATGAAGAAGATACTGCTCAGGGCTGCAGCACATCACATTTACGGAAGCCATATGCCCCTAAGCGCTTCGCTTCAATGTATTACAGAAGCCACATTTCAGCTACACGGCTGAGATTCCTATCAACCAAGTCCCATCTGCTGGAAGCCTTCCCCAACCGTGAAAAATCTCTTCCTGCCCAAACTGTCACTGATAGTGCGTGCTAAGTGTGTTTACATGCAGGGCCTCCTTAAATGCTGAGAATAACACTGGGAGGTAGATACTATTAGTGTCCCAGTCCTCACATAAGTCACCAAGACTTAGTGGGAAGAGGCTTGGAATGTAATTCAGTGTCACATAGTCAATAAGTTACAATAGGGTCTCAAGCCCAGGTTTTGTACTGAAGTGTGTTTTCCTGGGTGCGCCCCATTCTGCCTCACTACCTCTGATTACATGTAGGAAAGGGCTTACTCACGGATCTGAAATGCAGGGTGCATCGTGCTAGCTCACACCTGTCTTGTAACTCTGATGCCCAGTCTTCCTGCTGATGTGTTCAGAATGTACACGTGTGTGTAGAATGCTGTAGTGATGAGACCCTGTCACGCATGCTGCCCTCTGACTTTGTATGTCACTTGTTTCCACCTCTCCTATCTGGGCACCTTCACAACAGTACCCACAGGGCTGGCATCCAGCAGGTGTTCTGGGACGTGGCTGTGCTGCTAGTTGTTGGACCATTTGCTGGCTAGCTGCTCCCCTGACACCGAGTATGATTTCAGGTAAACCTGGCTGTTTGTATTTATCCTTTTGTGAATTACTTGTTTTGACCTGCCATCCCCCCACCCTAAATTTCTTACTGGGTATTTGTCTTAAAACATAAATAAATAAATTTGGGCCAGGCATCGTGACTCATGCCTGTAATCCCAGCATTTTGGGAGGCCGAAATGGGTGGATCACCCCAGGTCAGGAGTTTGAAATCAGCCTGGCCATCATGGTGAAACCCCGTCTTTATTAAAATTATAAAAATTAGCTGGGCATGGTGGCACACACCTGTAGTCCTAGCTACTTGGCAGTCTGAGGCAGGAAAATCAGTGGAACCCAGGAGGCGGAGGTTTCAGTGAGCTGAGATCACACCACTGCACTGCAGCCTGGGCAACAGAGCGAGACTCCGTCTAAATAAATAATTTGGGAGATTTCTTCAAATGTCAAGAATGCTAGCACTTTTCCATATGTTTACTCTGTTTGGAGTATCTTTCCATACCAATTATTACATTTGTGTGTAGTCATTTATCAGTGATTTTGATTTCTCTGCTCACATGGACATGTCTTGGCCACTCCTGGGCTCTTAACTTGATTGACTCACGTTGTCATCCTACCTTTACCATTTCATTGTTTTATGCGTGTGATTCTTTGATCCTCCTGATTACTTCAATTGAGGAATGCTAAAAAGATCCAAGTTTTATTATTATTTATTATGTTGATTATTCTAACACTATTTGTCAAATTATCTAATAACTCACTAATTGGAAATGTTTTATAACCTGAGAGTACACATAAATATCTGTGTCTTTCTTGGGTTCTCCTCTCCAGGCTTCCACTTCTGTTCCATTGCTCAGTCTGTGCCAAGCACATAGTTTTACTACTGTAATTTTATTTTATGTTATGTGTGGATTTATTTTTTGAGATGGAGTCTCACTGTCACCCTGTCTGGAGTGCAATGATGCAATCTCAGCTCACTGCAGCCTCTGCCTCCTGGGTGCAGACGATCTTCCTGCTTCAGCCTCCCAACCGGCTGGGACCACAGATGTGCGCCGCCATCCCCAGCTAATTTTTTGTATTTTTGGTAGAGATGGGGTTTTGCCATGTTGGCTAGGCTGGTCTCGAACTCCTGAGCTCAAATGATCTGCCCTCCTTGGCCTCCCAAAGTGCTGGGATTACAGGCATGAGCCCCTGCACCTGGCCAACTACTGTAGTTTTAAATAAAGTTTAAAATATGTTTGATAAAGCCTTTCTTCACTGACCATCTTTTTCATAACATTTTTTGGCTACTCGGTGATTATTCATGTTTCAGGACAAATTCATTTTGTCGTGTTCTGAAAAGGACAAGCAGAACAGAGGGTGGCACCCTGAATGCCCCAGCTCCTTCCTGAGGGTTCAGGTGGGCATTGTCTTTCTGAGATTAAGTTGAATGCCATTTTCAATATGGCATCAGTCATAACTTAGCACAATCAAACTTTCAACATTCTTGTCAATTGAACGATGTAGTTTTAATGTTTTTTAAAAATCCTGGAATTATGGGCTTGTGTTTATGTTTGGAAGTCATTTGAGAGGTGCTAACATTTGTATTTCTTTCTTTCTTTCTTTTCTTTCTTTTTTTTTTGAGATGGAGTCTCGTTCTGTTGCCAAGGAGTGCTGTGGCATGATCTCGGCTTACTGCAAGCTCCGCCTCCCGGGTTCTTGCCATTCTCCTGCCTCAGCCTCACAAGTAGACGGGATTACAGGGGCCCGCCACTATGCCACTATGCCTAACGTTTTGTATTTTTAGTAGAGGCAGGATTCTACCATGTTGGCCAGGCTGGTCTCGATCTCCTGACCTCAAATGATCTGCCCGCCTCAGCCTCCCAAAGTGCTGGGATTACAGGCGTGAGCCACTGTGCCCGGCCTAACATTTATATTTCTCCTTACAGATAGGAACACAACCAAACTAAACCAGAGAACCAGAGAGGAATGGAATGATCTTTCTTTTTAAGGTTTTGAGCTTATCTATTCCACATTACAAGTTTGCTGCTCAGATTTGACCTTGATTCTCCTCCAAACCAGTGACAGTGTCTATACTTTGGGACACCCTCTTGGGCAACCTGCTGGAGACTCTTCTTTCAAAGACTAATTTCCTGAATCTCTGGCTAAAGAGGGAAGGTTAATAGTTTAGGGAGCTTGTTTACAGGCCATTAGAAACAATTAGCACATTGCTGAGATTAAAAGCACTTCTCCAGAATGTTGGATGGCCTAGAAAGGAAACAGGACTTTTAGAAACATCTATTTTTAGCATCTAATTAAGGCAGACTTGGAGTTCCCCATCCTGTCTTGCCATACTGTTTCATATTTTAATTATCAAGAAATCTTAAATTTCCTTCAAGCTAAATTCTGCCTACAGCAACTTAAAGTAATAGTAACGTAAAAATCCTACTCATGATTTCTTGTGAACAAATATTGAAATCACCCCAGAACTTTTTTTAGGCTGATTACTTAACACCCGTACCTTTCATCTTTCACATTTGAAAAAAATTATAATTTCTTGATGGTTTTCCTTTATTTCTAAAAACACATGTTTTGCCCTAGGGACACGGCTCAATGCCCCTGGAACAGGGCAGCCATTCCGGTTCTTATTTCAGTATCTTCACTCTGCTGCCCTTCCCTCTCCTGAAACTCCCTCTTCTAGCCCCTCATCTGAGGTTTTTAAAACTCTTGAAGATGCAGTACAATTTTCACATGTTCCATGATGCCTTCTGAACCTTCTTTTATATTGAGACCCCATTGCATTTTGTGTAAATATTTAAATGTTTCCCTCATACCTGATAAACCAGTCTGTATGTCCCATCCATCGTTCACAGTCCCTACAATGCCATGCCCTTAGCAACTTCATAGGCCAGTAAGAATTTGCTAAATTGAATTTTATCAGTGTACCCTATTGTATTTTGGTTTTGCAACCATTTGTTTGTTTTCTCTTTGCTGTTGCAAAGAGAGAACCACTTTTTGAGACTGAGTCTCGCACTGCTGCACAGGCTGGAATGCAGCGGCTCAATCTCGGCTTCACTTAAACATCTGCCTCCCAGGTTCAAGCGAGTCTCCTGCCTCAGCCTCCCAAGTAGCTGGGATACAGGTGCTTACCACCACACCTGGCTAATTTGTTTATGTTTTGTAGAGACAATATTTCATCATATTGGCCAGGCTGATCTTGAACTCCTGACCTCAGGCTATCTGCCCACCTCGGCCTCCCAAAGTGCTGGGATTACAGGCATAAGCCACCACACCCGGCTAAAGATAGAACCAATTTAACCTGTGGTTGGATCCATTCATATTTTCTATGTTGTATGCTGCAGTTTCACATGGATGTCCATCAGTCACCATTCCACTAATATTTTGTAAAAGCAAAAGATAGTTGCACTTCTTAAAACCTTAATCAGAGCCTGCCACTGTTGGGGTAAACATTGCATTCTGGACACTGGTCTTTCTCCAGTTCATTGAACAAAAGAGCACAGGACCTTGGCATATGCTGTTTTAGTCACCTGTAACTGTTTCCCAATCTCCCACCTTCCTTTTACTTTGTCCCATGAGGAGATGCTTTGCAAAGAGTTTAACTGTTAGGAATAGCTGGTTCCAGTATCTGTAAGCCACTGACCACCAGTTAAATTGAGCTGACCTGGACAGCCAGGGGCATGCCCTCTGTTCTCCCCAGTGCCATGTGCTGCCCTCTAAAAGCTATGGACTCAGGAGGACAGGGACAGCAGGCTGTCTTGTGGTGTCAGCGGTGGGTTACTATGCAGAGGAGTTGGTTAGTCATCCCTGGAAAAGGAATCCCATGTGCTGAATCACAGAGAATGCTCCATCTTGGCCCATATTGGGTAGGAAGTAAGCTGTAGTTGTATCTCAGCAAAGTAAAAGTAGACAAGTAAAGAATTTGGGGGATCCACTTGCAGAGGGTCTTGTGTGTCCTCCAAGGAGTTGTAACTCTATCACTTAGTCATCAGGTAGTCATTGGACTTTTTGTTTGTTTGTTTGTTTGTTTGTTTTTAAGATGGAGTCTTGCTCTGTCACCCAGGCTGGAGTGCAGTAGCATAATCTCAGCTCACTGCAACCTCCACCTCCTGGGTTCAAGCAAGTCTCCTGCCTCAGCCTCCCGAGCAGCTGGGACTACAGGCACGCACCACCACACTCGACTAATTTTTGTATTTTTAGTGGAGATGGGGTTTCACCATGTTGGCCAGGCTGGACTCGAACTCCTAACCTCAGGTGATCCACCCACCTTGGCCTCTCAACGTGCTGGGATTACCGGTGTGAGCCACCACTTCCGGCCTGGAGTTTTTAAGTCAGGAGAACAGACTGACCAGTTTGTGCTTTAGGAAGATACTTCTGGTGGCTCTGGGCAGGGAACAGGACTTCATAGCGTTGGGTGGATCATGTCCCGCGTGGAACTACCCGGCTGAAGTCCACCACAGGCTCTGTTCATCCAGCAGCCTGGAGCCCACGTGTTGATCAGACTTCCCTGCAGCCCTGCAGTCCACTCCTCACTGGTCCCCTTCCCTCCAGCCTCTCTGCCTCCCTGTAGAAATCAGAGAGCTCTGCTTCTGTGGAAATTCTGGGGCAAGTTCCCAAAAAGCTTCCTGCGACATTTTGTACTATATGAGAACCTGTGTGGATGATGGCAGGCCCATTTGGTAAATGCAAACTGACTGCCAGAAGGATCAGTGTTGAAATGCCAGCTTTGTGAAAGCCTTACTCAGATGTGCCCTGACTGACACGGCTCTGTGTCTGGGTCCCCTCTTACCCTCCAAACACATGGGCCTGATTCCCGTTCCTAAGCACGCTCCAAATCTTTCTGTATCTCAAGGCCTTCACACGTCTCACGACCAGATAAACCGTCTCCATTTCTTCATGCAGCTGACTCCTCTCCAGGTCTCAGGTCTCTGTTTCTCTGTCCTTTCCACAGAGAAGAGCTCCCTGTCCTGATTCTAGCAGCCAGCTGCTAACTCTCACCTCCTTCTTTACTCTTCTTTTGTGCGTCATAATGCAATGTGCTAGTCTACCTTTATTTAGGAAACTGTAGGATTACAGTTTGTCGCCTGCCCCAGTACACTTGAACTGTGTTCACTGTATTCACATCTGTATCCCCAGCACTTAACAAAAGTGAGTGGCAGGAAGTACGTATTCAGTAACCATCTGCTGAGTAAATGAGAGAATGAGTCCAGCAGGAAGACCTAAAATAGTTGGTGAGGGCTGTTATAGAAATTGCATCTCAACCGGGCATGGTGGCGCACGCCCATAACCCTGGCACTTTGGGAGGCTGAGGTGGGCGAATCACCTGAGGTCAGGTGTTCAAGACCAGCCTGGCCAACATGGTGAAATCCCATCTCTGCTAAAAAATACAAATATTAGCCAGGTATGATGGTACGTGTCTATAATCCCAGCTATTCGGGTGGCTGAGGCAGGAGAAGTGCTTGAACCTGGGAGGCGGATGTTGCAGCGAGCCGAGATCACACCATTGCACTCCAGCCTGGGCAACAGAGCAAGACTCTGTCTCAAAAAAAAAAAAAAAAAAAGAAAAAAGAAAGAAATTGCATCTCAAGATACACAATAAGAAAATGCAAAATAGATATTCTCAGCCTGAAATATGCTTTCAGAGGATGGCATAAGAGAAGGTGCCTCTGTTTTGGTTTCAAACTGTAATCCATACAAAAGGTGTACAAGGTGCATATTAGGTAATGTCAAGTATATGAGAGTAAGTCAAATATTTGTTAAAGTTTATTTTAAATGTATGAAGGCAGCTCATTTAAGAAATAATTCTGTATTAAATCATCTTTTGGTGTGAAAAATACCCCTTTAAAACTGAACAATTATGCTACAACTCTGTTTCACTGAAAGGAACTTACTTTCTTGTGAATCAGCTACAGAGCTCTGTTTAACACATGAATACAAGATCTAGTTCCATGACAGGCATCACTGTGGGACTCCGCCAGGCAGGTATGAAGGAGGGAGGGGAGTGGTCTGGGGAAGCCTCTGCCTCCTGCAGTCACAGGCAGATACAAGGAAGGAGGAACAATTGCTGTAAAAGATGACAGAATACAGCGTCATTGTGAACCATTTGGAATCAATAAAGTCCCCAGATCAAGTCAGAAGAATGACCATTTTTAGGAAAAGTCTTTACGTATATTTCAAATCTGATTCATGAATCAGGACAGGCCCCCAAATAAACACCACAGTTTTGAACTTCTGCTACTTTTTTCTTTTTTTCTATTTCTAAGTGAATAAAAGTTCACTTTTCCCTCCTTTAAGCCCGTAAAAGAGATAATTATTCTAAGTTGTTCTGAATCTTTCTACATCTTTTTATCTATGGCTGTAAAAATATCTATAAAGGTATGTACATACATATAATATAGCTTATATATTTTACATATAACATGTATAAACATTTGTACATACATCTACACATATACAGATGTATAAGCACTTGCAGATATCAACATATATACTCAAATTTATACATATGTATGCCTGTCTATAAATATAAGTGCATAGACACATAGAATATTACTCATAGAAAAATGAGATCTACACAAGTGTTCAACAATTTGGATATTTCCCCATCTTTTGCAACATACTTTTTACGTTTAATAAAACATCATGGACAGCCTTTTAACCAAGGACCCCTATGGACACACTTGATTTATCACAATGGCTGCAGAGTATACATTCCATTGTACTGTAATTTATTTAGCTTCACTCTATTAGTAGACGTTGAGATCGCTTAGTTTTCTTCCTTCTCCAAATGTTGGGATTAACAGCAGTGTACATAGGTCTTTACAGCCTTGCTAGTATTTCTAAAGAACAGATTTCCAGGAGTAGATTTTCCAAGCCATAAAAATAAACTGAATTCTAAGATTACTCTGAACAGAAGAGTATGTTTTTTGGTGGATCTCAGAAGGGAAGGAAGGCATTCACTGTGACGACCCCTTTCAGCAGACTCAGAATAAGTCAGTATCTGAATGTTTTATCAGTGTCATCATTAATACTCCGAAATGCATGCCTTTGAGGATTCTATGGATTCAAGACAGGGTTAGTGCTGTCTCTTTTATAGTGTGTGTGTGTGTGTGTGTGTGTGTGTGTGTGTGTGTGTGTATGATGTGCATGCAATTTGGTAAAGAACCGTATTTATTTTCATCTTTATTTCTCCTTGAGATTCTAAACCAAGTTATCACTTTGCCTAAGAGCTCTTCTAGGGAAATAAATTAAAAACACATCCAGAAGCATAATAAATAAGAAACTGCATCTTTTCCATCTATTTTAGGCTTCCAAAGTATGCTATTTATTCTAAAAGACTGTCCTTTATTGAAATACTAAGCATATTCTGCTGTCTCTGAGATAGACAAAATTCCTACTTGTAGTTTTAGGAAAAAATACAGTTTCTACTCGTTTAGTTAACAAATAAAGCATTTACTAAATAAATTCTAAATACTGTAAGGGATAAGTATAATACCGAAAACTAGGTGTTTACCCTGAGGAAGTTCTCATCACCCTAAGGCATTTATAGTAGGAATAATATATAGAAATATAAAAAATATAAAAAATATTTCTTCGTACTTGGCAGGACAGTGGGAGATATAAAAATAGTAAGAGAACGCTCATCCATTTCGGGAGCTTAAAATCTAGGGTGTGACAAATATTGTGAGTACAAACATATTTCTCTGCTGCTGCAAAAGAGGGAAACTGTCATGTCTAGCTTCAAGATGGATCTGGGAGCTGAACTGAATCTCGAAGTGCAGGTGGGATCTTGAAAGGTAGCGGGTAGAGAGAACATTATCAGTGGTGGTGAAGAATGAGCAAAGATCCAGAAACAGGCAACAAACCACAGTCTGGTTTAGCTGCAACTTGGTGTACCTGGGAGAAAAAGTTGAGATAAAAGGAAAGATAGGTTACTGTTAAGTCCTAGAAGACTTTGAATGCAACGTAACGAGCTTATTTGGCATATAGTGGGAATGGATGAAAGCCTGGCAGAAGGCAGAATGATAATTTTCCCAACTAGGGCTTTAGGAACATTAATCCACTTGGTGTCATTCAAAGAGACAGATCTATGGAAGGAAGAAAACCGGATAGACCACCACTGTACACATTCAAAGAAAACATTCTGATGCCACATTCATTAGAATCCAGCAGCATCTTTGCTTACTAAAGCCATGTGATCTACAAGTGAGCTGGCTATATTACCTGGTTTTGATGGTAACCCAATTTGTTTTTCTCACCTTGCCAGGACAAACAAAACATTAATGTCTGGATGCAAGCAATAGGGGGCCCATTATTTCAGATGCTTATTTTGAAAAACTTCCAATTGGTCCTCCCGTAACTGAGGCTTTCTCTCCTTTTCAGCATCTCATCTAGTATGTTTTTTTAAAATTATATTCATTAGGCATTAAAGTCAATCTTGATATTTTCCACTGTTATGGTTTAAAACCCTAAATGGATTACACTGACAATACCGACAAATTTAATCTTCCTCATATATAACTTGAGGATAAAAGGTCAAAAAGGAAACATGTTTCTCTCCTCTCCTATAGATAAAAATGCAAATAGCTAGTTTCCTTTGAAGTTTGTAAATACAGCATGTATTCTGTGTTCTTGTATAGCATTAAATAGGCCACTGTGATACAGTAAAAGTTAACTCTTCAAAGTCTCTGCCCGGCTGAGAAAAAGGGCTATTCTAACATAGATTTCATGACTATGATAAAATCAATTGTGTGACAATGTGTTCTTTGCTTTATAAGGCGTACAATTCCTAAAGCAACTATTTTGGACAGAGTCTTTCACCTTTTATTTAGAGAATAAAATAAAAGTCTCAGGGATCACCTTCTTAGCAGACACTGTCCTTGGCCCCCAGAAAGTGTTCCAGACAGTCTCTAGGTTCAGAGTCTCATGATCTACGGGAAATGACAATACCAGTTTCTGGGACTTGGCACAGAGGTGGGTGGGAAGGATGGAGAAGGGAGTTGGGGCCCAATGCTGAGGAACCTTCAATGGCCCCAAGAAGGAAGCAGAACAGCAAGAAAATGATGATGGGGTAATAAGGCAATAAGCAGCTTCCACGTATTCAGCATGGGATCTGTGCCAGGCCTTGCGGGCAGTGTGGCCCTGTTTAAGACCTGGAAACCCTCCTCCAACCCTTTGTCAAGCTATCACATTCCTTAAGCCTCCCATTGCAGAGTTTCAGGGACAATATCTTGAAATTATATTAAAAAAACAGATTATCGGCAATACAGAACATGGTGAAAGAAGGTGAGATAAAGTCCAATGATAGGACTTCCATTTTCCCTGCAGCCAGATTCCTCAGGCTGATCCCTCAGGCTGATCCCCCAGGCTGATTCCCTCAGGCTGATCCCTCAGGCTGATTCCCCAGGCTGATCCCCCAGGCTGATTCCCTCAGGCTGATCCCTCAGGCTGATTCCCCAGGCTCATTCCCCAGGCTGATCCCTCAGGCTGATTCCCCAGGCTGATCCCGCAGGCTGATCCCGCAGGCCGATTCCCTCAGGCTGATCCCCCAGACTGCTTCCTCAGGCTGATTCCTCAGGCTCATTACTCAGGTCATGCTGATCCCTCAGGCTGCTTCCTCAGAGGCTGCTGGGAAAATGCAAGTCATATCATTGGACTTTATCTCAAGATTTCCATTCACTTACTGAAAACTTCTTTAAAGCATAAAATAATCGTTTGTGAAGATAGCATTAAACTGTTATATTCCTTCAAAATATACTATCCACATATTACATTTCATGTCTAAAAGATATTTGTGCATTTGTAAAAAATGAATTAAAATTAAAATAAATGACAAATAATGTAATTGTTCTCTTCTAACCCAGTGCTTGGCACAGAGTGTATTGATAGCATTTGACGAATGACATGAAACAGAATTTTGTGGTTAATTTTTTTTTTTTTTGTCTTATTTGACATAATTATTTTTGGCTTTGTGCCAACTTCATAAAGAAGACAAGATATTGGCAGGAGAATTGTAATATGTCTATAATAGACTGGTGGACAGTGGATTTAATGGAATATCTTCAAGTTCACTATTGAGGTTAATAAGCCTAAAATATCTTAAAACTAAATTAAGACACTTTCTGCCTTGAGAAGGCATCTTTAAAAAAGTTTGATATCATTTTAACTGACTCTAGAAGTAAGTAGCAGTTCTTTTGCAAAAAGTGCCATTTGCAACCCAGATAAGAATAAAGATTTCTTTCTTCCCTGCATGTGTCTTTAGAAGAAAACCGTCTTCCCTAATCGTCATCTTTGCAAATGTCTATTTTAAATTTTTTTGCCTCAAAATATCTCCTGTCGGATACTCCAGCTATTTTCTCTTTTTGCCTACTCTTAAAGGGGTATATGCTGTATTTTTTATTACAGATCTCTGATATAAAATTTTTTCTGTCAAATGTTAGATTGTAGTTCCAACCTTAATGTTTCCAAATAAATGATATGAACAATCTCCTATTTACTCTGTTGGTGTAAAAGTGCTCATATTTCTTGGTCAAATCTCTTGAGTTTTTTCACTTCAGGTAGGTATAATGAGAGCAATTTGCAATTTCAATGTCATGCACAGTATTTGAATTGAAACAAAAGGAAGTATCCAACAACAAAAGCTTGCTGAGTGGAATTATTTTATTTTATTTATTTTTTTGAGATGGAGTCTCGCTCTGTCGCCCAAGTTGAAGTAGAACGGCGCGATCTCAGCTCACTGCAACCTCTGCCTCCCAGGTTCAAGCGATTCTCCTGCCTCAACCTCCTGAGTAGCTGGGATTACAGGCATCTACCACCACGCCCAGCTAATTTTTGTATATTTAGTTTCACCATGTTGGCCAGGCTGGCCTCAAACTCCTGACCTCAGGCGATCCACCCGCCTCGGCCTCCCAAAGTGCTAGAATTGAGAGTGAGCCACCACGCCCAGCCTGAGTGGAGTAATTTTAAATGCCTTTAGTTCCAATGAGTTGTTTTGGTGGAAGCTGTGGTAAAATGACCAGCCTTTCCCCAGAGGCCCCTGTGGTTGTACCACTGAAGTAAAATGTTCTGCAGTTGTAATGACTGCCAATGTGCTTTAGTAAAGTTGGTAGCTCAAGGGCCATATTTCAGGTTGTCTGTAATTTATAGGAATGTAAATCTTTGTTTTCTTCTCTGTTCATGCAAGAACCCACTTATTCTTTTGGGAGATATTATTTTTATAAGCAAAAAGTTTTAACTGAAAACTTGGACCAAAATTAAAACACCCACCTCCTGCTTCATTAATAATGCGTTTCTGTTTTGCCTTAAAATGGTACTCACCCTTTTTTCACATGACCTTTCCTCCACGTTCCATCTCTTTACTATGATCTCCAGAAACATTTATAGCCAGGTATTGAAACAGGCAGTTTCCTTGTGCCCCTCGCAGGGTGTGTGATGGGGGCGTGGCTCACTTCTTCAGTACCCCGCTGCTCTAGGGGAGCATACAGACGGGCTGTTGGAGCCCCACAGCAGTGTCTAGGGGTGAATGTTTACAGCTCCTGACACCCCAGGGGGCATGTGTTACAGGGTGCTCTTTTAGTTTAGTCATCTGTAGGCAGCTTGTGTTAGCTCAGTTAGACCCCTGCCTTATCACAAGGACAGAAGGCTTTCTGTATCCCAGGGCTCTGGCCTTTGTGTACCAGAAGAATCGGGTCACAGTTGGGCTTGGAGAATGAGAGTGAGGTTTTATTGAGTGGAAGTAGCTCTCAGCAGCTGGGGGAGCCAGAACGGAGATAGTTTTCACCTGGAGTCGGGCTGCTCAGCAGCCTGGGCTCTCCTCCAACGGCCTCAGCCGGACTCCACATCGTTCTGCCTGTCAGTGGCCAATGTGCTGGTGGCTGTTGGTGTGTTCCGCTGACGTCCAGCCACCTGTGTGTTCCTCCACTGATGTGCTCATCTCAACGTCCAGCCGCCTGTGTCTGCCTGCTAGGCTCTCGGGGTTTTTATAGGCACAGGATGAGGATGTGGAAGGCCAGGGTGGTGTTGGGAAATGCAACATTGAAGCAGGAAAACGAAAATGCCTGTCCATGCCTAGGTCCCTGCGCACAGACCCAAGAGTAGAGCCCTAGGCAGGGACCGTGCCCTCCTCTACCCAGCACTTCCCTTCCCCACCTTCCATATCGGTTAAAGCGACATGTCCTTTCCTTCCCAGCACTTCCGTATCAGTATGGCCTCTTTCAATTGTGTCCTGTCAGTAATAGTATTCTGTGTCCAAAGCAGTTAGTACTGATGAATTTCATGGCACGTGCGGTGAGAACCTAATGCATTAGGAGATTACAAACACCAAGTGAGGTTTGCTATTAGTCTTGCTCTGTTGCCCAAGCTGCAGTGCAAAAGCATGATTTCAGCTCACTGCAGCCTCAACTTTCCTGGCTTAAGCAATCCTCCCACCTCAGCCTCCCTAGTAGCTGGGATTGCAGGTACATACCACCACGCCTGGGTGATTTTTTGTATTTTTAGTAGAGATGGGGTTTCACCGTGTTGCCCAGGCTGATCTCAAACTCCTGGGCTCAAGCAGTTCACCCTTCTTGGCCACCAAAGTGTTGGGATTACAGGTGTGAGCAGCCACACCTGACCGTCTTATCCTTCTTCATGCCTCAAACTGGATCCTACTCAGACATGTTGTAAGAAATTAGTATGAGTTTATTCTGGCACAAAAATTTGAATCCATGCATCGTTTTTCTATAACATGCATTTTCTGTGAACTTTTGAAGTTTCCTCATGTGGTGGGCGGAAGGGGCACTGCGCAATCTCCAGAGACTTTCCGTAAAGCATACAATTTCTGAAATGTTTATAGTAATAGCATTTTGCACACTTAACCTAGAGGAGGCTAGTGTTTCTTCAGATCTGGAAATTCTTCCTATGCAACTCTTAAAATAACACATTAGACAGACCTAATTATTTCTAGCATCTCTCTATTTATAAGTTGAAAGAACAAGCTTTGGTGATTTTCCGGGGCCATTTGGGAGATCTCAAAGTTAGTTTTAGGTAGAAAAAAGCATCCTGAAACTTCTATTTTTTAATCTAAATTTGGGGTTCAGTGTTGGGAAGGTAAAATTAACAATTGTCAGAGGAGATTTTGTTACTAGATTAATACAGGATCATGAATAAGTGAGGGGAAAAAACCTATTTCTCAAGGTAACAACATATATTTAAAATATAAACATAAAACTTAGAGGATAAAGACAACTGTAAAGAATCTTAGCTCTTTCTTAAGCGACGCAACATTTTTTGCCCTTAAATAATCAAGGGCATGATAAAGTCGTCTAAAATCACAGAAAACTATTCTGATGAGACACAGAATCTCTGCTCTGTAGGCAGATTAGACAGAAGGCAGAGAAATTTGCTTTCACTGGACATGTTTTCACATTGTGGGTCAAGGCCTAATCAGTAAACCAATGAAGCAAACCCATTGAAGTTGAGTAATTTTTGCTAAGATTTGTATGTGTGTTTGTAGTTTCTTTTTAGACATATGTAGGCATTTGTGTTAACCCATTCTCACACGGCTATGAAAATACTACCCAAGACTGGGTAATATATAAAAGAAAGAGGTTTAATTGACTCGCAGTTCCACAGGTCTGGGGAGGCCTCAAGAAAATGACAGTCATGAGGGAAGGCAAACGAGAGGCAGACATCTTCTTCACAAGGCGACAGGAGAGAGAAGTGCTGAGGGAAAGGGGAAGAGCCCCTTATAAAACTATCAGATCTCTTGAAAACTCGCTCATTATCATGAGAACTGCATGGAGGAAGCGCCCCCATGATTCAATTACCTCTTCCTGGTCTCTCTCAATACCTGGGGATTATGGGGATTACAGGGATTACAATTCAAGGTGAGATTTGGGCAGGGACACAAAGTCTAACCATATCATCGTTATAAACCAACGAAGTCTAATTCACTCTCCAGGTGGTGTACTTCCTTTACGTTGTAGGACAAACAGACCCTTTAGGACAAAGTATGGTCTGAAGACTTCTGGGCTTCCCTGAAACGTTTGCAGGGGAACTGTGAGGCCAAAGTTATTTTCATAACAATAATAAGCTACGGAGTTTTTCAGAGGTCTCATACAAATTTTCTTTAAGAAAATGTTATTTACATTATTATCTAATGGAGTAGTCATTGTTATTTCCCAATACATTAATAAATATATATATTTTTATTTCTCAGTTTTGTTTTTGTTTTTGTTTTGAGACGGAGTCTCGCTCTGTCACCCAGGCTGGAGTGCAGTGGCTGATCTCGGCTCATTGCAGCCTCTGCCTCCCGAGTTCAACCAATTCTCCTGCCTCAAACTTCCAAGTAGCTGGGATTACAGACGTGCATCACCACACCTAGCTAATTTTTGTATTTCAGTAGAGACAGGCTTTCATCATGTTGGCCAGGCTGGTCGCAAGCTCCTGACATCACGTGATCTGCCTGCCTCCGCCTCCCAAAGTGATGGGATTACAGGTGTGAGCCATGGCACCCAGCCAGTTTTAGTGAGTTAAAACATCAAATATTGATACTTATAAGCCACATTATAAACTACAGAATAAAACATCTTTAGCTTCCTCAGTAATTTTTAAGAATCTGCTGGATGGAGAGACAAAATGTTGAGAACTGCCGCTTTATTCAAAAATGAGTCTTTGTTCTTGAAAAAGAAAGGCACATACATGTTTTTCTTTTTCTCTCGCTCTTCCTGCTAGTATAGTTGTAACCATCTGTATAAATATAATTTCTGTTTCAGCAAGATAGTTCACAGATAATTGAGATTGTGTGTTGTACCAAGCAAAATCAGACACACACAAAAGTCAGAGACACACAAAACATGATTTTTTTGTAGCTATATACATCCTTTTTTTGCTTTGTAAAGTGGCAAAAATGAAAATGGTCATTAACATAAGCTAAAGATATGGCTTCCCTCGAGCATTTAAAAATAAAAATAAGAGAATACAAACTTAAAATGATGCTTAATAATGTTTCAGTATTCTTTTTATCTTACTTTGAAATTTTCTGAGTATCAAAAGATTTTCAATTAATTTAATAGTATTTCAAGGTTTTAACTTGCCTAAAGATTTTGGAAAGCATTTTGAAGGTGATATTCTGGAAAACGTAATTATAGTTGATACAAAAACATAAATGATTCAATGAACACAAATTTATATTTTTAATGATCTTAAACATTATGTGGGAGGAAGCACATTTGAACTGTTTCGGAAACATAAACCAACATAAAACAATATGTATGTCTGCTTTTAATTAACCATGATACATCAGAGAAAAGACAACTGTATTTTTTTTAACATTGCAAAGATTAACCTTAATTATGTTAACTGAGATTTTTAAAAATATTTCTGAAATTTTTATAAGAGAAAATATTTTAATCTAACATATTTAAAAGATTAGAAGTTGATTTTCTCTGAACTTTAGTGTTAAAAAACATTTTTAGGCTTTTTAAAGGAGTCACATAACTTGGAAAAATATGGTTGATGCTTTTCACTAAAGCATTCACTAAAGTTCCTGCTAAACTCTATGATAGCATTGCCTTCAATGGATGAATTGTTTTCTTCTCCTCTACAATCTCCTAATCAGTAAGAAATTAAATCATTTTATTCTCTTGAAATCACAGTTTTGTGCTAAATTCTTCTGTAATATTTTATCGTATATATTTTGATAACTATAGTTATTAAAATCTTTCTGCTTTCCATAGGGGAAGTACAAATAATCCATAAGTAGTCTTCAGCATCAATGCCTATAATCTGTTATTAAATATTTTATGTGCTTTTAAAACTCAGAGGAACTCTTTACTCTGCTTTCTTTCAGAATGGTGTTTGTTCTCATGCCATTATTAAAATAGGTACCCCGTCTTTCTCAGGACAATTTTTGTTGGTCAGTGCCTCAGTCCGTTATGTGTCACTATAACAGAATACCACAGACTGGGTAATTGATAAAGAAATCTACTTTTTACAATTTTGGAGGCTGGGAAGTTCAATATCAAGGGATAAATATAGACAAAAATTCACCTTCCAGTACCTTCTTGAAACTTCACACAATGCCTCTGGGGGTGCTGGGTGCCTTGTCTACTTTTTTCTTTTCTTTTTTTTTTTTTTTTTTTTTTTAATCGAGACAGTGTCTCACTCTGTCTCCCAGGCTGGAGTGCAGTGGTGTGATCTCACCTCACTGCAACCTCCACCTCCCGGTTTCAAGCGATTCTCTTGCCTCAGCCTCCCAAGTAGCTGGGACTACAGTTACATACCACCATGCCCAGATAATTTTTTTGTATTTTTAGTAGAGACAGGATTTCAGCATGTTGACTAGGCTGGCCTCAAACTCCTAACCTCAAATGATCCACCCACCTCAGCCTCCCAAAGTACTGGGATTACAGGCGTGAGCCGCCACGCCTGACCACCGTGTCTACTTTGACGTCCCACATCCATGAGTTCATTCATTCGTTCATTCAAAAACAATCTATTACATATTTTTTTCAGCTCCTGTAATCTATTACCACAAAGGTAGCGGCTAAAAATAACACATGTGTATTATCTTTGAGTTTTGTAGGTCAGAAGTCCTAAAAATCAAGATGTTGGCAGAGTTATGTTCTTTCTGGAAGCTCTCAGGGAAAGTCCTTTTCCTTGTGCTTTCCAGGTTGTAGAGGTGCAGCCATTCCTGGGCCCATGGCCCCTTTCATCCTCATGGCCAACAGTAGCTGGTGGCCTCTTTCTTGTGACACTCTGACCCTGACTATCCTGCCTTCCCCTTCTATCTTTTAAGGATCCTGTGATTATATTGCTACCACCTAAGTAATTCAGGATCCTCATCATATTTTAAGATCAGCTGATTATTATCTACAACTTTGATTTCCCCTTGCCATGTAAAGTAACATGTTCCTATTTGCAGGGTTTTTGAATTTGGACATAGACATCATTGGGAGCCATTATTCTGCCTACTACAGTGATTTAGTGTCAGGATTATTCTGCAATACATATGAGTTTCTACTATGATCAGGAACATTTAGTATTACAATGAAGTACTCAGCCATGTAGGTAAAGAGTGAAATGCTATATTCTGCTGAGAACTGTTGCATTTAAGTAGATTACTAAATTGTATGAACCTTTGATCCATTATGACTTGTTTCTTCCCAGACAATATTTGAAGAACAATCTTCTAATTTTTGTCTGCACATCATACATCACTCCTAATGTATTGCTCCCAGCACTTTCTGGATACTATTCATTATTATAGCTATTACACACAAGACGAAATCACAGTTTGTTTCATTTCATTAATAAAATATTAACTTATAAATGTTTTAGGTTAGAAGGTAATGTAGCAATCATTCATCCATCTGGCCTAATTTCACTCACATCGACGGGTAGGTAAACAGACACCAAGAGGTCAGGTTGTGAACTGCTTAGTTCACCTAGTTCTTCCTTGAGCTGGGACTGGAACCCAGGCCGTCTGATCCCCAGTCTGGCTCATTGTTTTATCTCTGTCCAAGAGAGAATGCTGGCTTCAGGGAAATTCAGTGGTATTGCCAACAATTTTCCATCTTACTGAAAATGCAGTCTGTGCAAGGCAAAGGGAATACCTTCCTTGTTTATTCAATTATAAAAACAAGGAATCCCATTATTTCCTTTTTATTGATTCATGGGTTGCAGACATTATTCATGGGCTTCATAATTTTAGGAAGTGCTTTGAGCCTTTTTAAAAAATTGACACGAGACCAGGCATGGTGGCTCACGCCTGTGTCCCAGCACTTTGGGAAGGTGAGGCAGGTAGATTATTTGAGGTCAGTTTGAGACCAGCCTGTCCAACATGGCAAAACCCCATTTCTACTAAAAATACAAAGGTTAGCCAGGTGTGGTGCTATGTGCCTGTAATCCCAGCTACTTGGGAGGCTCAGGCAAGAGAATCACTTGAACCTGGTAGGCGGAGGTTGCAGTAAGCCGAGATCATGCCACTGCGCTCCAACCTGGGCAACAGAGTAAGACTCTGTCTCAAAAAAAAAGTGAAATTCACACAAAACTAAACATTTTAGAATTAACAATCCAGTAACATTAAGTACCTTCCCAATGCTCTGCAAACACTACTTCTATCTAGTTACAAAATATTTTCATCACCCCAAAATAATACTCCATACCCAGTAAGCAGTTAGTCCATTTCCCTGTCTTCCCAGCCTCTGGCGATCACTAAGCTACTTTCTGTCTCTCAGTCTCTGGCAATCACTAAGCTATTTTCCACCTCTATAGTTGTGTCTACTCTGGACATTTCATATAAAAGCAATTATATAATATTTCTCATTTTGTGTTTTGCTTTTTTCATTTAGCATAATGTTTAGAAGGTTCAACCAGGTTGTCATATATAGAAATGCTTTATTACTTTTTATGGCCAGATAATACTCCATTGTATATATATATACACCACGTTTTGTTTTTCCACTCACCTGTTGATGGACATTTGGAGTACCTCTGCCTTCTGGGTATCATGAATACTGCTGCTCTGAATATATGTATACAAGTGTGGGTTTGAGTCCTCGTTGGTACTTCTTTGGGGTATATACATAGGAGTGGACTTAACTGCGTTATTTGATAACTCTGTGTTTAACTTTTTGAGGAGCTTGAGCCTATTCAAGTTAGATCCAAGACAGGTTTTTAAGAAATGCTCTCATGAATCCCCATGTTAACTCCAAAGGCTCAGGGGCAGAGAAACATGCTTTGAAAAATCAACAGATTCCAGCCCTGACACTTGGAACTTACGTGACCTTGATCAAGTTTCTTAACTACACTCTGAGCCTCCGTTTATTCATAGGTGAAAGTTAAAATAAAAACACCTACCTCACTAGGTCAGCTGTTGTAATTCCAAGAAATAATGTGTAAGATACTATAGTACGGTGTCTGGCAAATAGTATCTCCTCAACAGATGATAGTTATATTTTCTATCTCATCTCACCTCCCACCCCAGTCCATATGGAGCCACTTCACTTCTTGTAGGGCTGAAATATATATTCACTTATTTATGACTAAATCCTGTGGAATGAAACCAAAGACTTTATGAAGCTAAGAAATATTAAATCTCCTGCCTCTTCTAATCTACACAGTGAGTCATAAAGGGAATTTACCTGATCGAGTATGGTTTGTCTTTCAAAGCTGTTCTTGATTTCCTCCTACCAATCTGTATTTTTAACCATCATAAATTATTTTTCCCTGTCTTCCCAACTATTAATAAATGTCATTGTCCATTCAGGCTGCCATAACAAAATATCACAATTAAATGGCTTATAAACAACAGATACTTATTTCTGACAGTTTTGGAGGCTGGAAGTCCAAGATCAGGGTGCCGGCAAGGTCAGGCTCTGGTGAGAGCTCTCTTCTGGGTTGCAGACCACTTTCTCTTTATGTCCTTACATAGCAGAAAGCAACTTTCATAAAGACACTAATCCCAATAATGAAGGTTCTAATTATTGATCAACTTCCAAAGGCCCCATCTCCCAGGAGTACCATCATCGTGGGAGTATTTCCAAATAAGAATTTGGGGGAGGAACAAATATTTGGTCCATAACAGTAAGCGAAAATAAATGTTATCCTTGTTCACTCTTTTCCTTAACAATGATATACAGATTGTTCTAATTTTTTTTAATGCTTCTTCAGTAACTTTATCTAAAGTTCTTCATTCTAAAATAATTTCATTGAGACATTTACTATGGTACTATTTATTTTTGTAGAGTTTTGTTTTTTTTTTTTTTTAAACAGAGTTTCACTTTGTTGCCCAGGCTGGAGTACAGTGGCAGGGTCTTGGCTCACTGTAACTTCTGCCTCCCAGGTTCAAGCAAAGTAATTTTTTAGTAACCACTTTAAAAATTCTAACTACTCTTATTTCCATTAAAGATGAAATTATTGTTTAGATTGATTTCCTAAAATATGTTTTTTTTAAATTTCAGTTGTAAAAATGTCTTTTCTGTTTTAAAATAACATTTCCCTTAGTCATTTTCTAAATCAAATATAATTAAAATGGACTCTATTATCATCTTTGCTTTTTGTTAACATGACTTTTGATTTTCTTCTATTATAAGTGTAGGTTATTTTACTCTATAAGTTAATGCAGTGTTTATTTTCCTTTTTACCCCTTATTCTTAAGCATTTTTCCAGCTTAAAAATGTGGAAACCTAATTTTCCTGTATGTAAGACGTAGTGACGTATTCACGGTTTTGATTAAGCTCCTTCATTGTTCTTCAGACACTTTGCCATCCTCTTCGAAATATATGAGTAAAAGCATGTACATGCAAGTGGGTTTGGAGAATCCACAAATTCGCTTATAAAAAGATGATTAAGGAAGGAAAATACTGGTTAACAAACTGTCATTGGCAGGAGAATCCACTTATAAAAAGATGATTAAGGAAGGAAAATACTGGTTAACAAACTGTCATTGGCAGGAGAATCCACAAATTCACTTATAAAAAGATGATTAAGGAAGGAAAATACTGGTTAACAAACTGTCATTGGCAAACTGTAAAACAACCCCCGTGTGTGTGTATTTTTTTTTTCATTTAGTGTATAATATCTTCTCCCCTACACACAAAGTATCTAAAACTGTCATTTTCTGCCCACCAGTCATTCTAGAACAGGTATCCTTTAGCATTAAATGTTCTCATTTATCTGAGCCTTGTTTATCAAAATGTAACTTATTGTCTTTTAAAAAGGAGAAGCAAGAGTTAGAGGGATTTTTTCTAAAGGCTGAATTTATTTGACTCTGTTGGAAGATTCCCAGGGTTTGCCACTACTTGCCCGTGTTGTACCACTTCAGAGCTCATTTGAATGTCTTACAGAGAAAGACAGTTATATCTCTTGTAGGCTTGTTGGACTTAGATTCAGTTTCAAAGAACGCTCCTATATTTTGATTTTAAAATATGCTCTTTTGCCTGTTTCATGGACTACAATTAGAGTGCAACCAGACCTAAAACTCACTGGATTATATACGCCTCAATTTGCAAATTGCTGCAACAGGGATAAGAGGAACATGAAAGGTAGCCTTGGTAGAGGCCACAGGGCTCCAGGAATGTGTTGAAAGGGCCAATGTATTAAGAGCTCAACTGCTGCAGCACCCTGAACACACATTTCCCTTATGCATTCATTCTGAAATATTTATTCAGCACTTCACCTTTGCAAAGTGCTCCAGGGCTGGAGAGCCAGTGTGTGTCAAGCCAGATAAGTTCCCTGTTCTCTTGGAGGGTAAGTCAAGTGAGGGAGATGACCTCAATCTAATAACCACAACAGACAGGTGAAACTGAATCTGCGACTCCCGCTACAAAGGAGACCTCGCTCAGCTACAGGAACATATAATAGGGGAATTTCCAGGTCTTGACCTGCGTATTTAGGTATGTAAGTATGAATCTCTTTTAGGACTACCGAACAGATGATAGCATGTCTCCCTCGCCGACTATCTTTCTACAGGCCAAGAATGAAGAAGTGGCAGTTCCTTGTCATTCCGAGTGTTCGCCACTCCCATTTACCTAGAGGTAGACTCTCCGTAACTTTCTTTTCTTTTTTTTTTTTTGAGACGGAGTCTTGTTCTGTCACTCAGGCTGGAGTGCAGTGGCCGGATCTCAGCTCACGGCAAGCTCCGCCTCGCGGGTTTACGCCATTCTCCTGCCTCAGCCTCCCGAGTAGCTGGGACTACAGGCGCCCACCACCTCGCCCGGCTAGTTTTTTGTATTTTTTAGTAGAGACGGGGTTTCACCAGGTTAGCCAGGATCGTCTCGATCTCCTGACCTCGTGATCCGCCCGTCTCGGCCTCCCAAAGTGCTGGGATTACAGGCTTGAGCCACCGCGCCCGGCCGACTCTCCGTAACTTTCAAACAGAACAGTTAATTTTGAAAAGTTCCTAAAATAGATAACAGAACTGAGTTCAGCATCCACTGCACCGTTTACTACCTGAGTAATTTAGAGAAAGCTATTTGACCTCTCTCAGCTCCAATGTTCTTAATTTTAAATTGGAAATAATAAATGCAAACCTTAAATGAGTCTCGTGGGGAGGAGACGAGACATAAAAAGTTCAGCACAGTGCCTGGCATGTGGTAAGTGCCTAGTAAAGTATGGTAGCTACCCTTATTTTCTTCATCATCGACTAGCAAAGAAGAAGGATATCTTCCATATTGTTTGTTTGTTTATTTTATCCCCATTGAGTCTCCTAGACATCATTCATATTGTGATTGGATTTAAATCTTGGCGGGGACCCTTGACATTTGGGAATAAGTTCAATTGTATCTTTAATGCATTTAGTTACAACTCCATGTAACTGAAAATTAGACTAATGAAGTATAAAATGGATCTTCCTTTAGATATCAATGTGTATATAAATAGGAGTTTATAAAGACATTTTTTATTTCTTTGAGATGGAGTCTTGCTCTATCGCCCAGGCTGGAGTGCAGTGGCGTGATCTTAGCTCCCTGCAACCTCCACCTCCCGGGTTCAAGCGATTCTCCTGTCTCAGTCTCTGAAGTAGCTGGGACCACAGGCACCCGCCACCACACCTGGTTAATCTTTTGTATTTTCAGTAGATACTCGATTGCACTGTGTTAGCCAGGATGGTCTCCATCTCCTGACCTCGTTCCAACTGCCTCTGCCTCCCAAAGTGCTAGAATTACGAACCTGAGCCACCGCACCCAGCCTCTAAAGACATTTTTAAAGAACATTTCTATAAAGTCAAAGATGCAATTCTATCAAATTGAAAAAGTGTAACTTTATATTAACCTATCATAAATTATTATATATTTGGATCTTGTGGTATTTAAATTTGTATGCATAATCTTTAAGGAAAAATTTGAGAAAGTTTTCATTTGTAAGCCTGTAAAGCATTTTCATTTTAGTCATTCATTAGAATTTTAATATGTTTGCTTCCTCTGGATTCACCAGAAAACAACAACAACAATATCTTTTCCCAGTAAGTCTTAACATTTGACCTCAACAGTGATGCCAGGTGAATTCTGGGCATGTTCCCAACCTCCCGACGGCCAGCTCTGGTTCTTGTTTCTGGAGGGACTCTCTCCCCTTCGTTACTCACAGGGCACTTTCCACAGTTTACACTTTCACTGAAATAGGTTATCTCATCTTCCTGCCTGTTAACTGCGTTTGAAAAGGAAATCAAATGTTGAATTTAATGCTGTGGAGATGGTGAGAAACTGCTCAGAACAATTAATTCCCTCATTTTTTTTTAACAGCTTAAAAACCAGCTTGCTTGAAGTTTCACACGGCACGCAAACACTTTTCCCTGGGCAGTGGGGAATGGGTGTTGAGCCCCTGAAGAATGAGTCACCTTGTCTGCTCGTAACCTGCCTGGACTTCCCCTGTAAAATCAATTGTCAGCCAAGTTTGGGAAATTTCGGCCATGAGACTCTGAAATTCATTCTGAATTCTGAATTACTGAAATTCATTTATAAATTCAGTGAGTAGCTATTAAAATCTTGCTGTGTGTCAGGCACTATGCTAAATCCTAGCCTTTCAAAATGGACCAAGTCAGACTTAGTCACTGTTGCAAAGACTTTTAAACGCAAACTAGGAGGAAACAAATAGAAAATACTTCCGGTAAATTATAGTAGGTGGTTTTAATGCAGGGTGCCTAAGCACACAGTCTGGGCCATTGGATTCGTATTTGAGGATCAGTGAGGCCTTCCTGGAGTGTGTGAGGTTTAACATGAGGCCTGAGAAATGATTGGTGATGATGGTAGCGTGATAGGGGCAGTAAGTAGATTTTGAATGCTCACTTTTCCTAGGTATTCTTTAGCTCTTGACCTAAAATATCTGACTTTAACCTCACAATAAATCCCAGGAGACAGTTTCTTTTTCTAATCCCATTTCACAGATGAGGAATCTGAGTCCCGGAGAGATTAAGTAACTACCCCATGGTCCCATAACTACCAAGCGCCAGAACCTGGATTCAAGTCCAGACACAGATGCAATAGTGAGCCCAGCTGAGGAAAGAGAATTGGAAAAATGCTTGAAAGGCAGGGGCTGTGTGTACGAAGGAATGGAGAATAGCAAGGAATGGCCATTTCTTAATTAGGCAAAGTGCAAAGGGTACCAGGCAGACAGGGAAAGAGGAAGCCAGGTGGGCCAGGTTATGAAGGGTCTTGCAAGTTCCTTCCAGAATCTGCACCAGCTGAACTTCATGATTGTCCTGCAGTTGCCTAACGGTGTCCTCCTCCTCAGGAGGCACTAACCTATTAGGGGGTAAAGGATCATGATGTTTGCAAATTACTGTCTAAGAACTCAGACACTCCATAGCAACAATAACAATACAGTTATACATACAGTAATAACTATGTTATATTCATTATATGTAAGCAGAGACAGAAAGAGGAAATCTCACAAAATTGATAACAAGGGGTTAACGTAGGTGAAGAACAGTCTTTTGTACTATTTTAATAACTTTTGGTGAGTTTGCAATATTTTGCAAATAAAAAGAGGAGGAGGAATCTACTTTATTTTACTGAGATGGGTTCTCGCTCTGTCACCCAGGCTGGAGTGCAGTGGCACCATCTCAGCTCACTGCAACCTCCACCTCCTGGGTTCAAGCAATTTTTCCACTTCAGCCTCCCTGCTAGCTGGAACTACAGGCACGTGCCACCACGCCCAGTTAATTTTTGTGTTTTTAGTAGAGAGAGACTGGGTTTCACCGTGTTGGCCAGGCTGGTCTCAAACTCCTGACCTCAGGTGATCTGCCCCACTTAGCCTCCCAAAGTGCTGGGATTATAGGCGTGAGCCCTGGCACCGCACCAGCACCCGGCTGCGGAATCTACTTTATATGTGTGATGGGGATCCATTCAGTGGAGGATTGTATGCTAAGGAGCGACCCGAGGAAATGTACACTCCAAGGTATGGGAAACAAGCTGCTGAGGTCAGGAACAGGGAGGCCACGTGGGAGGATCCTCCAGTCGTGCCGCAAGACACCTGCCAGCCTGGAGGGAGCTGCGACCTGGTGTCCATAGGTGGCAGCAACAGGAAATAACGTCAACGCAGAGTCATGGTTTTGTTTAAACTGCAATTGTGAAACATGATCACAGCATAAGAACATGCATTTTTTTATTACAGTTAATTGAGTCTCATTTGCTATAAAATCCAAGAGGTGTGAAAATTAAAAACAAAACTCTAACTTCTCCAAAACCTTCTCTTTATTTTGTAGGCTTATGCTGGCTTCTTTATCCTTAGACTCTTGTAATCATTGCCTGTATTTCCAGAATTCAGATCTCATTACAGGTTACATGGTATCCAAACATGAGTAATGCATACTTTAGAACTTTTTAATGGCAACTTAATGCTGACCTATGTTAGTTACTCCATTTAATGTAGGAATTACCTCATGTCCTTATGTTATATCCCCACAAATAATTTATGAAATTCTAGTTCAGGATCTGGGAAATTAAGCAAATTTACATATATGTATGTGCACGCGTACAAATATAAGCATATACACACACACATGTATATTTCCCCCTTCCCTTGACAGATTTCTAATATAAGAGAAAAAAGTAAACTAATATTTGTTTGCATGCAATGTGAGCAATGATAGACATCCATTTTGCATACCAGGGCAAAACAACGGAACATCTACATCAGATTATAAGTAAGGTGGCTGAAAGTGGGGGTACATTAAGGGGTCAGGAAAATCATCCGTAAGACCTAATGGGAATTTTTAAAGACAAGCAGGAAATAGCTAGAACAAGGAAGAGAAGTGAGGTCTGCCAATTTCATCTTCTGCGTTTGACAACAGGGGGGTTTGTTGGAGTCTCTTTTGTTTGAATCCAGAGTGGCAACAAAGTGGTAATAATGTTATTACTTGCCTTATTGTATGTAACTTAATTTTCTGGGCTTTTTAAACGTGAATCGGAATTAGATGCGGGATTCCCTGTTGTTTTTGAGAAATTCAGTCGATGTTTCTCGGATTTAACCAATTGAGGCTGACATCTGCCTTGTAGCATCCCAGAGAATCCACTTTCTCTGGTAATTGAAATGTTGTTCTACAAGAGAGGTTGAAAGTTTCCTTCTATCTGCTTTCACTTCAGTTGTCAGCCTATCCTGTGCTACTTGTGTTCCCACTAAGATTTAGGAGTGGCTCAGAGGATGATGTTTTACCAAATTTCAACACAGTGACTGGCTGGCAGGTCAGTAAACTCCACCATCCTGTAGCTACAGGCCACATTGATGATGATTTTCCTTTACGCGTGAAGCAGCAGGTCATTTGAGTGCAGTAAGGTGTCATATGATGACACTTCAGTCCATGACAGACACCTACAGGATGGTGGTCCCATAAAATTATAATGGAACTGAAAAAATCCTATTGCCTAGTGACACTGTCGCTACAGGCTATACTGATGATGATTTTCCTTCACGGGTGAAGCAGGAGGTCATTTGAGTGCAGTAAGGTGTCATATGATGACACTTCAGTCCATGACAGACACATACAGGATGGTGGTCCCATAAAATTATAATGGAGCTGAAAAATTCCTATCGCCTAGTGACACTGTAGCTGTTGTAATGTAGTAGCTCAAGGCATTACTTGTGTTTGTGGTGGTGCTGGTGTAAACAAATCTGTGCTGCCAGTCATATAAAAGTATAGCACATATGAAGCACAATACATAGTACTTGATAATAGTCATGAATAATTGTTACTGGTTTATGTATATTGTGTACTTTTTATTGCTATTTTGGAGCACACTAATACTTATAAATAAGTTAACTGTAAAGCAGTCTCAGGCAGGCTCTTCAGGAGGATTTCCAGAAGAAGGCATTGTATAGGAGATGACAGGTCCATGTGTGTTACTGTCCCTGAAGACCTTCCAGTGGGACAAGATGTGGGGGTGGAAGACAGTGATATGGATGATCCTTACCCCGTTAGGCTAATGTGTGTGTCAGCGTCTTCGTTTTCAACAAAAAGTTTAAAAAGTTTTGAAAATTTAGAAATAGAAAAAAATATATATAGAATACAGATATAAAGGAAGAAAATATATTTATATGGCTGTACAATGTATTTGTGTTTTAAGTGTTATTACAGGTGTCAGAGTTTTAAAAATTAAGTGTATAAAGTCAGAAAGTTACAGAAAGCCAAGGTTAGTTTATTAGTGAGGAACTTTGTTTTAGACATTTAGTGTAAACTAGATGTACAATGTTCATAACATCTACAATGGTATACAATAATGTGCTAGGCCTTCACATTCACTCACCACTCACTCACCGACCCAGGAGAGCAACTTGGATTACTGCAAGCTGCATTCACAGTAAGTGTCCTATTCACGGGCACTTTTTTGTTTGTTTGTTTGTTCACAGTCTCACTCTGTTGCCAGGCTGGAGTGCGGCGGCACTATCTTGGTTCACTGCAACCTCCGCCTCCTGGGTTCAAGCGATTCTCCTGCCTCAGCCTCTGAGTAGCTGGGACTACAGACACATACCACCACACCCAGCTAATTTTTGTATTTTTAGTAGAGACGGGGTTTCACCATATTGGCCAGGATGGTCTTGATCTCTTGACCTTGTGATCCACCTCAGCCTCCCAAGGTGCTGGGATTACAGGTGTGAGCCACCGCGCCCGGCCCAGGGGTACCATTTTTTTATCTTTTATACTGTATTTTCACTGTACCTTTTCAATGTTCACGTATGTTTAGATACACAAGTACTTACCATTGTGTTATGGTTTCCTTTTTTATTTTTATTTTTTGGTAGAGTCTCGCTCTGTGGCCCAGGCTGGAATGCAGTGGCACAATCTCGGCTCACTGCAACCTCCACCTCCTGGGTTCAAGCGCATCTCCGGCCTCAGCCTCCCAAGTAGCTGGGATTACAGGTGCGTGCAACCACAGCCAGCTAATTTTTGTACCTTGAGTAGAGACAGGGTTTCACCATGTTGGCCAGGCTAGTCTCAAACTCCTAACCTTCAGTGATCCACCTGCCTTAGCCCCACAAAGTGCTGGGATTACAGGCATGAACCACCACGCCCAGCTGGTGTTACAGTTTCCAACAGTATTTAGTCCAGTAACATGCTGTACAGGTTTTTAACCCAGGAGTAAAAGGCTCTACCATCCAGCCTAGGTGTGTAGCAGGTGATACCATCTAGGTTTGTGTAAGTATGCTCTGTGAGGTCCTCACAAAGACCTGTTTCTCAGAACGTATCCCTGTGGTTAAACAACTCATGACAGTAATTAAAAACGTATGCTTACTACCTGTGCTAAGGAGGATAGGAATGCAATTTTTCAACTTTACCTGTGTCCCTGTCATCACTTACAAAGCTGTTGAAATGCCATCTGACACAGTTCTTTAATCACATGGTCTAGACCCCTGTACAGTCTCCCCAGCACTTTTCACTGTGAGCATTTGCTCTGTGGCATGTCTTAAAATACTTATTACCGAAAGAGTACTGAGGCTCCAGCTGCCCCTTTAAATTGTAAAGCTATTTGTATTCCAGCACTTGCTAAGACTTCACAGTGGTTTGCACTATGACAGTGCATAGTGGTGAGATCATATAATACCTGAAACCTTTAACCAACTAGAGTAAGCTATGTTCTTAGTGAATTCTGAGAGCTTTATTGCGGTATAATTTGCACATCATGCAAATCCTCCAGGGTAGGTGTCCAGTTCGATCATTTGTAACACACATTTAAAATTGGGCAACCAGTTATCACAATCCAGTTTCAGAAAAATAAACCCTAAAAAGTTTTTTCATGCATATTTGAGCCATCCTCACTCCCACCTTCAGCCCGAGGCAAACACTGATCAACTCCCTGCTTACAGAGTTTTGCCTTTTTTTCTAGGAATGTTACATAAATGGAATCATATGCTATGTGATCTCTTGTCTGTCTTAGTTCCCTCAGCATAATTTTGAGATTTTTCTCAAAGTTATTGTCTGTGAAACTCTTCTTGATGAGCAAAATTCCATTGTAAGGATATGATACCTTTTGTTTATCCATTCACCAGTAGATGGACATTTGCGTTGTTATTATGAGTTACACCATGAACATGGCATAAAAGTATTTGTGTCAATCTGCACTTTCATTTCTCCTCAGTTGGATACCTAGGAGAGGAGTTGCTGGCTCTTATGGTAGTGTGCTTAACAGTTTCAGAAACTGCTTGAATGTTTTCAAGTGGCTGTAATATGTGGCATTCCCACCAGCAAAAGGTGGTGGTGGGGAGCAGAGGTGTTGGTTTCTAGTTTCTCTACTTCCTCACCAACACTAGATTTTGTCAACTCTTTCATTATAGCCATTCTCTAATTACTAGTCATATTAAACATCTTACCCATGTGCTTATTAACCCAGTCGTATATCTTGGTAAGTGAAATGTCTATTCAAACCTTTTGCCTAATTATATGGCATTTTGTTGGTCATGCCATGCACTGGCTTGTTTTCCTGTGCATAGAAGTTTTGTTTATCTTCCTTAGAAGAAAAAGAACTCACCCCACTGAGTTTGTTAAACATTTTGTGGATACAAGGATAATGCACCATGATTATATAACCTGAGAGGTATTTGTATACCATGCAGTATTTTGCATAGAAAATGAAATTCTAAATCCGACTTCAGAAATCAAAACCCTGGTGTCCTCCCATTTGGCTCAATCTCTGTTTCATTGTATATATTTGTCGATGACTCCTGGTTTGAAAATCACAGAAGCCTCATAAGAGGTAGAGCTGAATCTCTCTTGCAGCTTTTCCATGAGTAACTATTTAGTGTTAATTTTGATTAAGACAATAACTCTTTAACAAAGCATGAGTAAGTCAGATTAATCAGCCAGTTTCCACGCAGACACTTCCTGGGTTCCCGAGGGCTTTCACCAGCAAATTGAAGTAATGACGATGTTTTACATGGTACTGTTGTTTCCATGGTAAATATGTGAATTGATTACCCATGAGCCCAGGTCGCACTGTACTGTTGTTGTGCTTTATTCCTTATTATGTTAGAAATCCCGCACAGCAGGGGGCTGGTATCTACTCCCAGGTCACCTTGGGACTTCTAATATGAAAATTGAAATGAATTCTTTGTTGTTGTAAATTGCAAACAGAACAACAGTTGCCTGTTTCCACACTTATAAATATGTATGTCCTCCCCACCAATGAAATTATGGTGAAGGAGAGATCAAAGTGAATTAGCACCTCTCAAGGAAATTTGATAGGTCATTCTGCCCTATAATTTTATTCCCCTTTCTTCCAAGGTGACATGATAGGCGAAGCCTACATCTCGCTCTCCTTCACCCGCTGTGGTTAACAGCAGTTCAAACGTGGAAATGAATCACCTGCTATATTACTTCTGTGCAGCAGGAGGCAAATTGAAAAACTAAAATTTTACAAGCAAAATGAGTGTGGCTGTATTTGGACTCTGAATATTGCTTAGTATTTGTGTCTAGTATTATGCTGTTGTGTACCTAAATGTTGTAAACATTTGTTGTCTCTAAATCTCTTAGGATTTCGTAAGAAGCTTCCAAAGCCAGAGGTCTAAAGATCTATTCACTTGGCCATATAATTTTCCTGGCCATGTTAACCTTAAGAATTCTACTGTCGTCATATCCTAAACCATCATGTAAAACCTTATTACTACCACAAATATTAATGCCAAAATTGCTTTTAAAATGTTATAGATTTTTTTAAAAAGAGAGAATCTAAAATATGTGGCAGAAATTTGAAATAAAAATGAGAAAATCAGCCAAGTGCAGTGGCTCAGGCCTGTAATCCCAACACTTTGGGAGGATGAGGCAGGTGGATCACCTCAGGTCAGGAGTTTGAGACCAGCCTGGCCAACTATTGGTGTAATTCAGCAGCACAGAGTAAGGAAAGGAACCAGGTAGAAGAAGAGGAAAGTCATAACATTCAAAATTACATTGAAGGATTTTTTAAAAACCAGAAGAGCACATATCAGGGAAATGAGAATAAATAGTAAGGAAAGGGTCAATTTTAGCTTAAAGAGGAAATGCCAAAAGAGCCCAGACCATTACAGTAGCCTCATAACAGCTTTCCCCGACTTCATCCTAAATCCTTCTGATTCTGTTCACATCTCCACTAATGACATCTTCTAAAATTCAAATGTAATCGTATCAATGACTCATGAGAATATTTTTCCACTTAATATTTTTACTTACTTGTTTGCTTTTCATTTGTCTTATGATATTCACCTACTGATAATACACATTGCATACTTATGGAATGGTACTGTAATTAGAAAAATGTTTCATTGTCTCTGTCCAATTATGGGTGGTATTCCTGTTTCATAAACGGTCCCATCTTCTTGATTTTCTCATGGGATTTTATCTCAATCACTGATGTTTCCATAATCCTCCCAATGTATCTTATGTCTCCATAAGGCCAGAAATACCAAAGTGGAAATTGCTTTCCTTCTTAAAAATTTCTTATCCTTTATAACCCCAATTAGTGTTCTCAATATCTGTTGTGCTGTTTGATTAATAAGTGTTTCAACTGGATGTTCCTTTCTTTTTCTTTTGTCTTTCTTATTCATTAGGGGTAATGCTTTTTTTTTTTTTTCCCCAGTAACTTCCTAGCTATTTTCTTTATCGTATGATATAGTCGAGAATAAATTTATCTATGGTTGTTTAGCAATAACTATAGCCTCGCAGCCATGATCATCCTTCCAATTTGCACTGTGAATTCTTGCTTATACATTGTTCAGTTTGATGGGGACCCTCTCTTCCATGCATGCTTTCTCTCTTGCTCTCTGTCAATGGTAAATATTCATGTTTCTGAACTGCAATGCTATGTCTATTTGGCAATTTTCCAGTTATTTATTCACATATTCCAGAATGTTTTCCAAATGAGAATGCTAAGTGAAACGCACCTATCATCCAAGTTTGCAGTGCAATGGCCTGCTCAGATCCACAGACTGATTGGCATGTCTGTTTGACACACAGCATGATGTGGGTAATGAAAATGTTCCACTTCCACAAGCTATTCAAGGTCTATCGTGTCACTCATGCATAGCAGAGATCAATTACAATTCTCACGTTTACAGGGTTGACACAAAAGAGATGAACAATCCTAACACCTTGATGTAAAGACTTGAAATTTTTTGATAAGAAAATTAAAACTCTTTTGGTTTTTAAGCCTTTAAAAATATATCAAAATAAGTGTCTCGATGTGAGGCTTAAGAGTAAATATGATTGTTTGTACATAGAATAATAAGAATAGGGTGTTCTTTCACAAACACCTTTCAGGTTCATGAAAATTAATCAGTCAAGGTCAAAAGAATATCTTATTTTATTTTATTTATTTTATTTTTAACAGAGTCTCACTCTCGCTCAGGCTAGAATGCAGGGCACAACCTCGGCTCACTGCAGCCTCTGCTCCTGGGTTCAAGCAATTCTCATGCCTCAGCCTCCCAAGTAGCTTGGACTACAGGCATATGCCACCATGCCCAGCTAATTTTTTGTATTTTTACTAGAGACAGGGTTTCGCCATGTCGGCCAGGCTGGACTTAAACTCCTGACCTCAAGTGATCCCCGTGTCTCAGCCTCCCAAAGTGCTGGGATTACAGGCATAAGCCACCGTACCCAACGCAAAAAAAGAACATTTTAAAACAACATGATTGTCAGTGGTATCTGTCTACTTTTCTCCCATCTAAATTCAGAGCCTGGGCTTTCTAGGAATGCCTAGAGTTCCTTAAGCACTTCTTAGAAATCTTGCTTCCCCATAGGCACGTTTATTGCTGGTGAGACCAGGGAAATATCCCTCTCCTGCTTGTTAATGGAGCCTGTGGCTGCTGATGGTCATGAGTGTCGCTTGACAGTTTGGGGGATGTGCTTTTCTTATCCTCCAAACACTCCTGATACCTCTCCAACCCAGAAAGGAGGGACAGTGTTTGCATGGTGCTAACTAACACGCTGTATCGGTGTATGAGGCCCAAGTGTAGATTAAGATGAACAGAACTCCTAGGTTTTGTGCTTCAGGGAATGACAGAGCTCTTGACACAGAGGACTATGAAGCATTTCACTGTTTTTTTTTCCTTTTTAATAGAAGTTACATATTTCACTTAAAATAAAAAAAAAAAAAAACAGTGCAGATGGGTGTAGTATAAAAAGTAAGTCTTCTTTATTCCCTATTCATACCATGTTGGCTGGTGTAATATTCCCCATCCTGAGAGGTAATCACCATGAATAGCTCCCGATGTGTACTTAGAAATATAATATAGAAGTATGCATGTCTATAAGTGTGTAATATACATGTGCCTATATCTTTTTCATAAAAGGTCACAGATTGAATCATACAGTAAATTCTATTTTACAACTTATTCTTTTTTTCACTTTGCGAACATCTAGACATCCTCAGAGATCAGTATGTATAATTCTACCTTATTCTGATAAGAAGCTTTACAGTATTATGTTGTATAGCTGTGTTGCAAATTATTGAATGAGGTTGTTAAGGGTAGACATGTAGAATTTTCCAATATTTAAGGTATTACAAATGATGTTTCAGGAGCATCTTTGTTCCAGCCTTATTCTGCTTTGGCTGCCATAACAAAATACCATAGACTGAGTGGCTTAAACAACAGACATTTATTTTTCACAATTCTGGAGGGTATGAAGTCCAAGTTGAAGGTTCCAGCAGATTGGAAACCTGGTGAGGGCTCCCTTCCTGGTGTATTGACAGCTGCCTTCTTGCTGTCCTTACATGACAGAGAGTGAGCTCTGATTTCTCCTCTTCTCTCAAGGACGCAAATCCTTTAAGGGTTCTCTGCTTTCATGACCTCATATAAACCTAATTACCTCCCAGACACTCCACCTACAAATACCATGACATTGGAGGCAATGTTTTCAACATATGGAGTGGAGGAAGACACAAACATTCAGTCCATAGCGGTTCATATATCTCTGTATCCTTGAGTATATCATGTTTATAAGATATATTGTTAGAAATTATATTGCTGGGTCAATGAATAAATAGACATAGTAGGTTTTGTGTAAACTGATTGCTCTCAACATGAGCCTCATATCACCTCCATTCTGGTTATTACTTTTTATTTTATTTTATTTCACTTAATTTTATTTATTGTTAAACTTTTAAATATCTTCCAATCCAATAGGCAAGTACAAGAATATTACTCAGTTTTTCAGTAAGATTGAGTGAGCCTTAACATATTTCAAATGATTTTCAACCACTTATGTTTTTGTCCTTTGAAGTAAGTTTTGAATCCTATTGTTTACTTTTATATTGAGTTGACTTTTTTCTTATTTACACATAAGCTCTTTTTTCATATTTAAGACATCAGTCTCTTGACATATGTATTGCTTAATCTTTCCCTAGTTTGCTGATTTTCTTTTGAGTTTGACTGTGGGTGTTCCAGCTGTCTATTGCCACATTATACATTATCCCATGTCTTTTTCTTTTTTTTTTTTTTTTTTTT
>NW_012114488.1:14680271-14683421 GCF_000951035.1 Colobus angolensis palliatus
GCACCTGGCCTATCCCATGTCTTTAAAACAAAATATCGTGTTACTTTTTAAAATTCTGAAGGTGATGAATTTGGACAGGGCCCCATGAGAACAGTGTGGCACTCTTCCTGTTGTGTTCTGCCACAGATGTGGTGTCTCTGCTTAGCTGTCTGGAGCTCAACTAAGAGGCGAGGATGGGTGGCAACCAGCTGGAATGGCTTGACTGGGGCTGTAGTCCTGGGGCCTCAGTTCTTGGATCAGCTGGATTCTGTGCTCTTCTCCATGTAGCCTCCAGGTCTCTCTATCACCTCTCCAAGTGCTGTGTTCTTCTAGCAGCTGTACTTCTTAGCTCAAGGGTGTCCAGGAGTGCAAATGCAGGACCTGCCAGCACTCCTGAGGCCAAGCTCTGGAGCGTCCATCACATTCTCTTGGTGAAGGCCAGTCACAGGCCCAGCTCAGGTTCATGAGGTGGGTACAGGGGCATGCCTTTTGCCAAGCATGGTTTATTGGCGACCACCAGTGGAGCAGACTACAAGAAGGTTATTTCTGCTTTTGTTTTGTTGCCATAGACATAGTTTAAACATTTTATTGGTAGTCAGAGGTTTTCACCTGCTACTTTTTGGCTTCTGGTTTTATTTTTTATTTTTTATTTTTTGAGACGGAGTCTGGCTCTGTCGCCCAGGCTGGAGTGCAGTGGCCGGATCTCAGCTCACTGCAAGCTCCGCCTCCCGGGTTCAAGCCATTCTCCTGCCTCAGCCTCCCGAGTAGCTGGGACTACAGGCGCCCCCCACCTCGCCCGGCTAGTTTTTTCTATTTTTTAGTAGAGACGGGGTTTCACCGGGTTAGCCAGGATGGTCTCCATCTCCAGACCTCATGATCCACCCGTCTCGGCCTCCCAAAGTGCTGGGATTACAGGCTTGAGCCACCGCGCCCGGCCCGGCTTCTGGTTTTAACGTCAGCTCCGGGAAGATATCACCAATGCAATCTTAGAAAATTTTTCATTCAACCTTTCTTTCTTTCTTTTTTTTTTTTCCTAAGACAGATTCTCCTCTGTTGCCCAGGCTGCAGTGCAGTGGCACGATCTCCACTCACTGCAACCGCTGCCTCCTGGGTTCAAGCAATTCTCCTGCCTCAGCCTCCCAAGTAGATGGGATTACAAGTGCCCGCCATCACACCCGGGTAATTTTTGTATTTTTAGTAGAGATGGGGTTTCACCATATTGGCCAGGCTGGTCTCAAACTCCTGACCTCAGGTGATCCACCCGCCTCGGCCTCCCAAAGTGCGGGGGTTACAGGCATGAGCTACCACACCTCACCCATCGTTTCTTATACTTTTAATGCTTTCTTTGATTTTTCGCATTTGAATTTTTATTTCATTGGAATCTACTTTGTTTTTAAGGACTACAATGGAGATCTAAATTAAACTTGGTAACTTTTTATTAACCTGTTCCAATACTGTCTTATGGAATGACCCACTGTTTCCCACTGGCTTGAAGTGCCGTTTTTATGATATACTACATTTCCATACTGATAGGTATTTATTTCCATACTCTCTATTTGCTTTTCTCCTTCCATTTTCCTCCAGTGACAATAACACCAAGATATACTGAATAGCAGATTTTTTTTTTTCAATGCTTTTAGGTACATGGAAAACAGAGACATTATCCAGGGTCGGGGGACATAAAATGGATACAAGGTGGCTTTCCAAAGAGTTGAAATACCTGGCGAGGTGCAGGAGTTCTGATAGAAATGGCCCAGAAAACAACCCCGGAAGTCATCACTTTTTTTCTACAGTACGTGGGAAGGGGGTTTAAGCTTTGTTGAAAGCAGTAAAAGTGTGGCCTCATGAGGCTGGATGACTAAACTCATCTGAATTATGTATGGTGGGCTCAACTGTAAGTCATTCCCCCAGCCTGTCACAAAGGGTAGCGATTGTGGCCATTGTGCCAACTGTGTGTGAGTGGCCACTTCCTCTTTGGCACTGGGCAGCCTACATAGGATGGGGGAGGGACAGTGGGCATGTCTTGGCTTCTTCTCTAGAGTTTCCCTCCAAAAATGAGAGAAATAAAAATGCCATTCTCCTTAGCAAGAGAAAGTCCATTTTACATGTAAATATGGGTATACCTTGGAGACAATGCAGTTTCAGTTACAGACCACCCCCATGAAGCAAACATCACAGTAAAGCAAGTCCACAGATACTTTGGTGTCCCAGTGCTTATAAAAGTTATGTGTATACTAACTATGTTGTAGTCTATTAAGTGTTATTATCATTATTTCTTTAAGAAAGTACATACTTCAATTTAAAACTACTTTATTGCTAAAACATGTTAACCATCATCTGAGCCTTCAGCAAGTGGAGGGTTTTTGCTAGTGGAGAGTTTTGCCTTGATGTTAATGGCTGCTGTCTGATCAGGGTGTTGACTGACAAATTGGGTGGCTGTGGAAACTTGCTAAAATAAGACAACAATGAAATGTGCCACATCAAGGAAGATTTCTCTATAACATGATGCTGTTTGATAGCATTTTATCTATAGTAGAACTTCTTTCAAAATTGGAGTCGTTCCTCTCAAACCCTGTCAAAGCCACTGCTTTATCAACTAAGTACATGTAATACTCAAATTCTTTCAGCCGGGCACAGTGGCTCATGCCTATAATCCCAGCACTTTGGGAGGCTGAGCTGCGCAGATCACCTGAGGTCAGAAGTTTGAGACCAGCCTGGCCAAGACAGTGAAACCCTGTCTCTACTAAAAATACAAAAATTAGCTGGGTGTGGTAGCAGGCGCCTGTAATCCCAGCTACTCGAGAAGCTGAGGCAGAAGAATCGCTCGAACCCGGGAGGTGGAGGTTGTGGTGAGTCGAGATCGTGCCACTGCACTCCACCCTGGACAGCAGAGCGAAACTCTGTCTCAAAAAAAAAAAAAAAGTCCTCTGTTGTCGTTCCAACAGTGTTCACAGCATCTTCCCAGAAGTAGATGCCATCTCAAGAAACCACTTTCTTTGTTCATCCACAAGAAGCAAACTGTTCAAGATTTATCATGAGATTGCCACAATTCAGTCACATGTTCAGGCCTCACTTCTTTTTTTTTTTTTTTGAGACGGAGTCTCGCTCTGTCGCCCAGGCTGGAGTGCAGTGGCCGGATCTCAGCTCACTGCAAGCTCCGCCTCCCGGGTT
>NW_012114488.1:14684088-14692857 GCF_000951035.1 Colobus angolensis palliatus
TGGTAGGTGCCGGCTCCGCGGATTCGGGGCAGCTGGCTTGCCCTGCTGGGCTTGATCAAGGGACAGGCTCCCTCTGGGCTGCCGAAGTGCCCAGACTGGGTGCTGCAAAGTCCCCCAGCAGGTGCCAGTGAGAGGTGAACCCAGCTGGGCTTCTGGGAAGGGTAGGGGACTTGGAGAACTTTTGCCTCTAGCTAAAGGATTGTAAATGCACCAGTCAGCACTCTGTGTCTAGCTAATCTGGTAGGGGCTTGGAAAACTTTTGAGTCTAGCTAAAGGATTGTAAATGCACCACCCATCAACACTCTGTGTCTAGCTAATCTGGTAGGAGCTTGGAGAACTTTTGTGTCTAGCTAAAGGATTGTAAATGCACCAATCAGCACTCTGTGTCTAGCTAAAGGTTTGTAAACACATGAATTAGCACTCTGTAAAAATGCACCAATCAGCACTCTGTGTCTAGCTAAAGGTTTGTAAATGCACCAATCAGTGCTTTGTCAAAACGGATCAATCAGCTCTCTGTAAAGTGGACCAATCAGCTCTCTGTTAAATGGACCAATCAGCAGGATATGGGTGAGGCCACAAAAGGGAATAAAAGCCGCAGGAGCCAGCAACGCAGTTGCTCTGGTCCCCTTCCACACTGTGGAAGAGTTGTTGTTTCACTCTTTTAAATAAATCTTGCTGCTGCTCATTCTGAGCCCACTCTGCTTCTATGAGCTGTAACACTCACCATGAAGGTCTGCAGCTTCATTCCTGAAGACAGCGAGACCACAAACCCACTGGAAGGAATGAAGAACTCCAGATGCGCCGCCTTTAAAAACTGTAACAGTCACCACAAAGGTCTGCAGCTTCACTCCTGAAGTCAGCGAGACCACGAACCCACCAGAAGGAAGAAACTCCGGACACACCATCTTTAAGAACTGTAACACTCACTGCAAGGGTCGGCGGCTTCATTCTTCAAGTCAGTGAGAACAAGAACCCACGAATTCCGGACACACTATGACAGTTGTAGCCTTACATATGTATTCTTAAATAATAAGACTTTAAAACCAAAATGACTCATTGGTCCATGGGCCGCACAAGGGATGTTGTGTTAACAGGCATGAAAAAAACGTTCATCTTATGTATCTTCTTCAGAGCTCTTGGAGTGACCAAGTGCATGGTCAATGGGCAGTAATATTTCGAAAGGAATCTTTTTTTCTGAGCAGTACTTCTCAACAGTGTACTTAAAATATTCAGCAAACCATGCTTTAAACAGGTGTGTTGCCGTGCATTCTTTGTTCTTCCATTTCTAGAGCACTGGCAGAGTAGATTTAGCATCCTTAGGGGCCCTAGGATTTTAATGGTAAATGTGCATTGGTTTCCAGTTAAAGTCACCAGTTGCGTTAGCCCCTAACAAGAGAATCAGCCTGTCTTTTGAAGCTTTGAAGCCAGGCATTGACTTCTCCTTTCTAGCTATGAAAGTCCCAGATGGCATCTTCTTCCAATAGAAGGCTGTATCATCTATGCTAAAACCTCTTGTTTAGCGTAGCCACCTTCATCAATGATGTAAGCTAGATCTGGATGACCTGCGCAGTTTCTACATTAGCACTTGCTACTTCACCTTGAATGTTTTTGTGGTAGAGATGGCTGCATTTCTTAAACCTTGTAAATCAACCTCTGCTAGTTGTAAACTTTTCTTTTCTCTTTTTCTTTTTTTTTTTTCTTTCTTTTTTTTTTTGGAGACAGAGTTTCACTCTTGTCACCCAGACTGGAGTGCAATGGCGCAATCTTTGCTCACTGGAACCTCCACCTTCCAGGTTCAAGTGATTTTCCTGCCTCAGCCTTCCAAGTAGCTGGGATTACAGGCATCCACAACCATGCCCGGCTAAGTTTTGTATTTTTAGTAGAGACGGGGTTTCAAACTTTACTTTTGCAGCTTCCTCACGTCTCTCAGCCTTCATAAAATCAAAGAGTTAGGGCCTTGCTCTGAAATAGGCCTTGGCTTAAGGGAATGTTGGTTTCATCTTCTATCCAGATAACTCAAACTTTTTCAGTATCAGCAGTAAGGCTGTTTGCTTTTTTATCATTTGTGTGTTCACTGGAATAGCACTTTTAATTTCCATCAGGAACTTTTTTCTTGCATTCACAACTTTGCAAGTGTTTGATGCAAGAGGCCTGACTTCTGGCCTTTCTTGGATTTCTATCTGACTTTTTCATTAAGTCTAATTATTTCTAGCTTTTGATTTAAAGTGAGAGGTGTATGACTCTCCCTTTCACTTGAATACTTAGAGACTATGTGGGGTCATTAATCAGCCCAATTTTAATTGTGTTGTGTCTCAGATAATAAGGAGGCCCGAGGACAGGGAGGAAGATGGAAGGAGGACAGGGAGGAAGATGGGAGGAGGACAGGGAAGAAAATGGGAGGAGGACAGGGAGAAAGACAGGGAGAAGATAGGAGGAGGACAGGGAGGAAGATGGGAGGAGAACAGGGAGGAAGATGGGAGGAGGACAGGGAGGAAGACAGGGAGAAGATGGGAGGAGGACAGGGAGGAAGATGGAAGGAAGACGGAGAAGGTGGGAGGAAGACAGGGAGGAGGATGGGAGGAAAACAGGAAGAAGATGGAAGGAGGACAGGGAGGAAAATGGGAGGAGGACAAGGAGGAAAATGGGAGGAGGACAGGGAGGAAAATGGGAGGAGGACAGGGAGGAAAATGGGAGGAGGACAGGGAGGAAAATGGGAGGAGGACAGGGAGGAAGATGAGAGGAGAACAGGGAGGAAGATGGGAGGAGGACAGGGAGGAAGATGGGAGGAGGACAGGGAGAAGATGGGAGGAGGACAGGGAGGAGGACAGGGAGAAGATGGGAGCTGGCTGTGGAGCAGTCAGAACACACACAACATTTTCAATTAAGTCATCATCTTATATGTATGCGGTTCGTGGCACCACAAATCAGTTAAAACAGTAGCATCAAAGACCACTGATCACCACAACAGTTAAAATGAAAAAATTTGAAAAGTGAGAAATACCAGAATGTGTCACAGAGACACAAGCTGAGCACACCCTGTTGGACAAAATGGTACCCACAGACATTTGCGGCAGGGTCGCCACCCACTTTCAATGTGTAAAAACTGTAGTGTCTATGAAGTGCAATAGAGTAAGTTATGCTTGTATGTGATTTTCTGCTGCATGAATATTTGTAAGATATTATCGGTATTGGTTTCTTCACAAAACAATAGTTCTTTACACCACCAGTGTGGTTAATATAAGGAAAAAATATTTTACTGTTTCACTTTTGCCAAGAGAATAGTGACACCCATAACCACAACGTTAAGGCATGAAAGCATTGACTCCACTTGGTCATCCATTCATTTACTTATCAAGCAGTTATAGTATGTCCATGCTCTTATAGACTATTTATGGAAATCTCTTCCTTGGGCCTCAAGAGCACCTCTGACTAGGGTGAAACCTTCTTTTAGGGAGGCAAGTATTGAGACTCTGTCCAGCAGAAGCAAGAGAGCACATGTCCCGAAAGCTTAAGGTAGAGGGGCTGGAGGCTGCGTCAGCGCCACCTGGCGGTCATCGTCTTTTCGTACATGTCCGGTTCCTTCTATGAGTTCCTCAGGCCCTATTACTCTACATCCATTTTCTTCCCACCATTAATATATGTGAAGAAAGTATACAAGCGCGCTCTCTCTCTCTCTCTGTCTCTCTCTTGTTTTCCAGTGTAAGTGACTTGAGATTCTCTTTTTTATCAAAAGAAATGATTTTTATTGTTACACAAAACATTTCTTATCAGAACACACATACATCTAGAGAGCAGCTGCATTTTCAGAACAAACGGATGAAACGCCTTTGGTGAACTGAGACTTGGGGAAAACAAGTCACCTTATTTTAAAATTTGGGAATGTGTTTACTGAATTTAAACAGAAATCAAAATCAGGACAGAGTGAGAAAAAACATTTCTGCGGGAAACAAAATGCCTTCTCATGAGCAGAGCCTGTTGTGATGCTCATTAATACCGTGAGATTCTTTTAAGCTTTCTCTATGAATCATTTGTGCGACCATCCTGTGGATGTAGTTCTCCATGTATTTTATGAAGAAAAAACAGAAAGTACCAACAGATAGGAGAGCCTCGTGCCTTGACCCACTGGCTCAGGTTGCTGCGTGAGAGTAACACAGTGCCCGCCCCTTACAGGTCTCGTCTCTTCCCCTTTTTTTTTGTTTGTTTTCATCATTTTGTATTATTTCTCTGTGTTATAGAACATAGCACACAGTGGCTGTAGCTACGTTTGGACATCAAAACACATTTTAGACTCTCTTTGTATTTATTTAGTTTATTATGGTGAATTACAGTTTAGATTTTTTTCTTTCCATATTCTTGTTTGCCAATTAAATGTCTATTGATACAAGGGATGAATACAAAGAAAAATAGTTCTTTGAGATGCATTTTTAAATAATTAATAGATTAAGGGGTATACCTTTGCTTTTCTTATTGCTAAATTTTTGTCTGTCCAAATTATAGAACTGGTGTTTCTTTTTTTTCATTGAAAAGAACTTCACTGATTTTGTGATAATTACATAGAAATATGGATTTTAAATTAAACCATTAGGTTTTTTTTTTTCTTCTTTTAATCACTTCAGGCAGAAACGGAATAACTAAAGTGTGGAATAAAATGTTTTTTACCTCTGTCAAAATGATTTAAGACCATTTTACTATACCTGTGTCATCAAATAGAATTCATTAAATATCTAGAATACAGTTGGTATGTCAAATTCCAGGAAGTGTTTCAGAAAATTTAGAAGATATTCCTCCCCTCAAAGTAACTGGCAATCTGGCAGGAAAGGAGAAGGAAAATACAGATGAATTTGCTGTGAGAGGCCTGGGCTTCTGTAGACAAGATGCCCTGTTTCCATCTGGAAGATTTGTTCAGACCAGGACCTCTCTAGGTATGGTCCATGTACCAGAAATCTGCCCCACTGACCCTCACATGTTCCACAGGTTATTGATGGTTCCGAGCTACATTGATTGAATACTGCTATTCACATTTATTTCACAAATTTCAAGTTTTGAGTTTCACTTTCCTAGAAAATTCCTTATGTTCTTTTTTTTTTAATTTTTTTATTTTTATGTGTGTTTGTTTTTTGAGATGGTGTCTTGCTTTGTCACCCAGGCTGGAGTGGAGTGCAGTGGCTTGATCTTGGCTCACTGCAACTTCCACCTCGGGTTCAAGCCATTCTCTTGCCTCAGCCTCCCGAATGTCTGGGATTACAGGCACCCAGATACTGGTTTTGAACTCCTGACCTCAGGTGATCCACCCACCTTGGCCTCCCAAAGTGCTGAGATTACAGGCATGAGCCCCTGCACCCTGCCCAAAATTCTTTATGTTCTAATAATTGTGGACTTCTTAAATTTGCACCTTTGGTGAGAGCACTATTGTGGTCCTTTCGATCTCAGCAAATACAGTCAGAACTCTGCAGACCATCCTGGCTCACATCTTATGTCACTTTCATGTCATTGTTTACACCTCTCCTGCTATTTTTCTCTCTTATGTCCCCAGTGCACATTCACAAAAATAAATCAATGACACAAAGTTTTATTTCAAGCAACAGGGGAAAGATGAAAACATGAACATAAGTAAGACAAGTTAGAATAACTTGGCAAATGTGAGCAGTTAGCAAAATTCCAGTACAAATATAGAATATGTGTGTACATGTGTAAAAATGAAGAGATTTGCAAGTGTGGTTATGTTGCAGAAATAAGTTTTAAGGTGTAACAGGAGTTGAGATGCTGATTGCCTCAACAATAACTAGTTTGTGCATCCCATTCCTCTCAAGCTTTTTTTTCCCAAATAGTCTCAAAACCCTTGAAAATTTTGACTTATTTTTATTCAAAGAACAGTGAAGTTTCTCATACCCCAGTGAAATTCTTCTAGAACCAGCACGAAATAATGTTCCCCAAAATGAAATAGAGAAGTCTATCCTTTATCCATAAGGGCAGAGAAAAGAACAAATCCATAGGAATAGTACTGAAAATTTCACATCTCAGAGGAAGATCTGGTGTGATGGTTAACACTGAGGGTCAACTTGATTGGATTGAAGGATGCAAAGTAATGTTCCTGGTGTGTCTGTGAGGGCGTTGCCAAAGGAGATTAACATTTGAGTTGGTGGACTGGGAGAGGCAGACCCACCCTCAGTCTGGGTGGGCACAGTCTAATCAGCTGCCAGCGAGGCCAGAATAAAAGCAGGCAGAACAGCGTGGAAGGACTAGACTGGCTCAGTCTTCCGGCCTTTATCTTTCTCCCATGCTGGAAACTTTCTGCTCTCGAACATCAGACTCCAAGTTCTTCAGCTTTATGGCTCTTGGACCTTGACCACAGACTGAAGGCTAGACTGTTGCTTCCCTACTTTTGAGGTTTTGTGACGAGGACTGGCTTCCTTGCTCCTTATCTTGTGAACCTGTGAGTCAATACTCCTAAATAAACTCATATATATATATATATATATGTGTGTGTATATATATATATATATATGTGTATATATATATATGTATGTTCTATTCTATCCCTCTAGAGAACCCTGATATATATATATTAGTCTGACTAATATATATGTCTCCAACACGATGAAGGAAAGGCAGCTTGACACTCAGGAAAAGCAAAAGTCTACACTAGAAATATATATGTACATATTCTATTAGTTCTGTCCCTCTAGAGAACCCTGACTAATACACTTGGGTATAACTCACCCTGATCCCTAGAAGGTTGCCAAAATCAATCACAAAATTAATAGCAAAAGAAGCCACTGGAAATCATCTAGCCAAGAGAAAGCTAGACAGAGTCTCAGAGTTGAGAGTCTTCTCCCTGGACTTGGGCAGGACCCAAAGGAGCAAAACAAGCTACTGCAAATCATCTAACCAAGAGAAAGCTACATGGAGTCCCAGAGTCGAGTGGCTTCTCCTTGGCCTTGGGCAGGACCCAGGCCATCTCCTAGAGAGGTCCCATAAGCTGCAGTAATGAGAAGCCAGGTCCTGTTCCAGGCACAGAGCTTGCTGTCAGCCTGCTGATGCTGATGGTGGAAGCTGGGCAAATGTCAGCAAGGTTCTGAGAAGTTTCTTTCAACATGGATTCCTGTACCTATTCCAGTTCTTATCAAATGTGTAAACAAGTTAAGACACATTCAGACATGGAGGATCCAGAAATTGTTATCTTCCCTGCAACTTTTCTGAAAATACACCATGATATTATTACATGATATAGACTCCAGTAAAGGACAAGGAGACTCAACAATATGGAAGAGACATGCAATTCAGAATGAATAAAAAGAATTCCCAGACCAAGCACTGTGGCTCACACCTGTAGTCCCAGCATTTTGGGAGGTCCAGGTAAGAGGATTGCTGAAACACTAGAGTTCTAGACTGGCTTGGGCAACATAGTGAGACCCTGTCTCTCTTTTAAAATTAAATTAAATTTAAAAAAGAATTCCCAGAGGAGGAAAAAAATACCTGAAAATGTACTTTTTTTTTTTTTTTAAAGATGCAGTGGCGTGATCCTGGCTTACTGCAACCTTCGCCTCTCGGGTTCAAGCGATTCTCCTGCCTCAACCTCCCAAGTAGCTGGGATTACAGGTGTTTCCACCATGCCTGGCTAATTTTCGTATTTTTGGTGGAGACAGGGTTTCAACATGTTGGCCAGGCTGGTCTTGAATGCCTGACCTCAAGTGATCCGCCCACCTCGGCCTCTCCAAGTGCTGGGATTACAGGTGTGAGCCACCATGCCCGACTGAAAATGTACTTTAAAAAATATATAAATAAATAAAACCCAAGATAAAGGAAGGCAGGGGGTTCAGTAAGAAAATTCCAGAAAGACAGCTTGGAAGTGGACCTGAAAAAGAAGGAGTCAGCTTAGAACAGTCAGTTAATGAGATGCTGAATGAGCTGGGATTGCTGAGCACTCTCATCAGGAAGCCGTGTGCTGCTTCTGTCAACAAGAAGAAGGAAAGGCAGCTTGACACTCAGGAAAAGCAAAAGTCTGCACCAGAAACCTGTCCATCAACATAAAGCAAACAGATTTCTCAAAGTTAGTGTAAGGAATAATGATTTATTTGAGCTGAATTTCAGAAAATTCCTCCTGGGGTGACCCAGGTTTAGGAACACAAGAATGAGACTGTACCTTGAAGCTCCAACCAGCCAATACGGTTAGTGTCACGAGTATGTTTATTTCACTTCCAGCATCCACTCAGAGGCAAGGCATGTAATCATGGTTGTTACAGAATGAAACGTCAATGTTACAAATCTTGAAAATGTAACAATAATGGTATAGTTGAAAAAAAGCTGAGAAGTGGAGGGAGATGAGGTGAAAATACTGCCCAGGCTCCCGTTTCTTTATTTTATGTGGCAGATATGCAAGGTGGGGACCAAACTTCGCAGTGGAGATGTAGCTAAGCATTAAACAAAATTTAAGTCAGTGTAAGAGTTAAAAATTAAAATGTCAACCAGAAACTGGGAGGGGAAGAATGCAGTAGCGGAGCCATCCACACCGGGACGTTGACCTCCACGGCTGCAGTCCTATCCTGACGGCCCCCACATCAGACCTCCCATTCCCTTGCATTTTGTCCTCTGCACCTCAAGGTCTGTCTCTGCAGCTCGGCCTCTGCGCAACCCCATCTTGCTGGCCATATGCTCTTCTTGACCCGCACCGCCATCCCCAGTCCCTGTTTCCCAAAAGGATACAGACGTGGTGTTGGCTAAATCTGTGACTCGGCACATCCCAGGTTCAGGCTCTCACAGAGTCCCACC
>NW_012114488.1:14693616-14712788 GCF_000951035.1 Colobus angolensis palliatus
TGTTCTCTATGTTCCCAGGCTCCTCCCTGCACACTTTCTTCATCTCTTTGCTCATATGTAAGTGGGTATATCTGTTTCATTCTCAGGCAAAATATTCATCAGCCCTTTTGACCACAAATCCAAAATGCTGGGTTTTATAGATTTTGTTAGGAACAAAATATGAGCTCATGTCCTCTGCCTTTCCCTGTATTTCTGACTCTAAATTGGTTGGCGACCCAACGCATAGTATTTGATGTTTGTTCACCCTAAAAACAACAGCTTTTCTCCCATCAGAGGCTGCATGGAAGTAGATGGCAGCTGTCAGTTCAGGAACGAAGGTCCCACCCTCTTTTCTTTGCCTTTGTGAAGTTTGACTTCTGTCTCCTTGGTCAAGACATTTTCAGCTTTTTGACTCAGAACTAGCTTTCATCCAATTATTGGTGAAAGTTTAGTAAGCAGATCTCCGAGGTAAACAAAAGAGCCCTGCTTTGTCGTTGCTGCCAATTTCTGTGGTGTAAATACACCCATCTGGGCCAGCTTCAAGCTACCAATGTGTCCTCACTGAGTACAGACTTGCAAAGGAAAGACACAGTTAGCTCTAGAGCCAGTGCGGCCGCCTCAGCACAACACTGCTTCCATCTTGTCTCCTTTGGAAAGACTCCTCTAAATCCCTCTCACTAGATCTAGACACTGGGCGCTGAGCAACTTCTGACATCTGCCTTTAAAGACAGTAGCGACAAACAGTTACCCTGAAGGTGAGGATGCAGATGACCCACTGCCCTACTTGTTAAGTAGAGAACCAGCCAGAAGCCAGTATTCCACCACAGCACACCGTCTTGCCTGTCTTGCAGAACACAACTTTCTGAGAGCAGGGGTTTATACAGGCAGCATGAGGTGTTTCCCTAACATTACGCCTTAGTGCTTATTGTCCTACATAAGAAATATGTAGACGAACCAGGTGCAGTGGCTCACACCTGTAATCCCAGCACTTTGGGAGGCCAAGGTGGGCAGATTACTTGAGGACAGGAGTTCAAGACCAGCCTGGCCAACATGGTGAAACTCCATCTCTACTCAAAATACAAAAATTAGTTGGGCGTGGTGGCAGGCGCCTGTAATCCCAGCTACTTGGGAGGCTAAGCCAGGAGATTCTCTTGAACCCAAGAGGCGGAGGTTGCAGTGAGCTAAGATGGTGCCACCGCACTCCAACCTGGGGAACAGAGCAAGACTCTGTTGCCAAAAAAAAAATAGATAGATAGATGTACGTCTATTACATTTACACACACACACAGACACACCAGTGGCTCTAAACCACTCTCTGCCTAAAAATTTAATTATTTTGAATGAATAAGCAAAACCATATGAAATATTTAGACCATATTAACCCATTTAGGTTAGACTTTTTATTGAATCGCAACAGTTTGTAAAGACTACGCAGCAGTCTTCTGTTGTGGTTTAATCAAAAGTCCAGTTCAGAGGCCAGTCTTTTCTGAGCCTCTGCAGCCTGGTGTCGTTTTGACATCTTGCAAGTAGGATAAAGCAGACCATGCTCACGGAGGGCGCCAGGACAGGGCCCGCCAGGGGAGTGCCCTGGCGCATTGCTGGAAAGAGGCAGCATAAGCCCAACCAGGGTCTTTAGGGAAATGTTAACTTAGAAACCCCTGCTCTGTTTTTCCCAAGTCAAAGGAAGAGTCTGCTTTTGATAACATTGCAGTGAAATGGAGGTACAGGAATTTGCCTTCCGTTTGGGAAGAAAGCACCATTCGGAAGCAAAGCCCCACGTGTCAGCATCACACGCTCTGATTCATCACTTAATGTGCAGGCTCGGTTTGGCTGCCGGCTCCATGACTCGGCATCCCACTCTCTCCAGGTGAGCCTGTGCCTCGCAGCCCCGGCTGAAGCACTCACAGCTGCAGCAGCAGGGTCAGAGGACCCTTTCTGAGAATCTCCAGTTACCACCTGGACAAAATCACCATCCTTTTGCCATCATACCTCTCTCTGTTCAAATGCATAAATCACTGAGCCTTTCCTGCAGCCGCGATGAATTCACAAAATGTGACAAACAAAACCTGTTCTTGTCAATATTTGTTTTAAGGCAAACATCCGCATTTTTATATCCTTCTCCCGGTTAAATCAGACCCGCTCCACTGTTTGTAATCCGTTGTCTGAATGCCATTGTTTCTGTATGCCAGACCGAAAATTCCACATTAGAACCTTTATGGGCAGAGTGGAGTGGAATATTTGAAATTTAGACCATTTCAGAATATCTGAGGTGTGTTGTCGTAGCAGCTTTGTAATGTCTCATGATGTGAGTATTTGGGCATGAGGAAATTGAGACGAATTTACTCACTCCGGGCACGGGGTGAAGCAGACTGGCCTGCCCATCCTCTGCCCTACTTTTTCTCTCCCCCGGGCAGGACTGATTTATCCTGCAGTTTAACTACGTATTAGAGACATGCTTTTCCTCGCACTCAGTACATTATGTCTGTTCCTTGGACCATCGATCTCAACTGCTTTCTGACTTTTCTTATTAAATTTATTGATTATTGCCCAAACATGGTGGCTCACGCCTGTAATCCCAACAATTTGGGAAGCCAAGTCAGGTAGATCACCTGAGGTCAGGAGTTTGAGACCAGCCTGGCCAACATGGCAAAACCCCGTCTCTACTAAAAATACAAAGAAATGAGCCGGGCGTTGTGGCATGCACCTGTAGTGCCAGCTACTCAGGAGAGTTGCTTGAACCTGGGAGGTGGAGTTTGCAGAGAGCCAAGCTCACGCCACTGCACTCCAGCTTGGGTGACAGAGCGAGACTCCGTCTCAAAAAAACCAAAAAAAGATAGATAGATTAGATAGGTAGACTATTATTTTTCTCTAATTTGATCCCACACTCAGTGGCAGCAGCATCCAGGCTCACGTGTTATTGGCATCACCCAGAGCCGCACGTCCTGCCTCCTGGTACTGCTGCTGCTGCTGCTTCTCAGTGGACTCCCTCTCTCTTCCATTTCAGCACGTTCACATCTGACCTGCACAGTGCATAGTCCAATTTACATATTGTCTGTTTCAGAAAGACCTTCTCAATGATTTCAGCTTTAAATTTGTTCTGCTTCCTCTGAATTCACCTAAAATATTCCAGTTATCTATATTTGTATTTTATTTTATTTTATTCTACTTTATTATTTTTGAGTCAGAGTCTTGCTGTGTCACCCAGGCTGGAGTGAAGTGGTGCGATCTCAGCTCACTGCAACCTCCGCCTGCCAGGTCCAAGCAATTCTCCCTGCCTCAGCCTCCCGAGTAGCTGGGATTACAGGCGCCCACCACCACGCCTGGCTAGTTTTTGTGTTTTTAGTAGAGGCAGGAGTCCCCCATGTAGGCCAGACTGGTCTCAAACACTGACCTCAGGTGATCCACCCACCTCGGCCTCCCAAAGTGCTGGGATTACAGGCGTGAGCCACCTCACCTGGCCCGGTTGTCTGAATTTTAAAATATATGACTTTCCTGCTGTACTCAATCCCACAATACACACATAGTACAATGTCTGGAAAATACGCCTTCAAGGCCTATTTATAGATGACTGGAAAAAAATACTTGGTTAGAAAAATGGACAGTGTATGTTTGGTAAGTAGTTGTTGGTTCTGACCCGATTGAAGATAAGCAGGTGATGTCTTCAATAAGCTGAAGAGAAAGGCAGTGGGAAATATCTCTGTTTATAAAAGGAGGATGTGCTACCTTGGCAAATGGAAAAATACGAGTGAGAGAATAAACATTCCCCTCAACCCCACCTCCCAGCGGTGAACGCCCTTCAGCTGTGGCTGGATATCCTTTATCTGAGCCTTTGGTAAATATTTGATAAAATCACAAAATATTCCCTTATAAAACCTACATATTATTTTTGGTTTTTCCCAAGACTTCCCTCAGAGTGATATCAGCAACAGTTCTAATAAGGGGGGAAAGGCTTTGTCCTCTCTCAGAATAAACCTCATTATAACCTTTGTAAAAAACGGATTTGTATAATATTTTATAATTCTCATCGGAACATACTGAAAGATGTTTCTGTCTGACCTTCTTTTTGGACAATGGGAAATATATTTATACAAATATCTCCCTGATGTTTCTCATTTCAGCCTCATCTGTGAAATGTGTGCCTGGCTAGCCAGGGCCTCCCCACTCCACGGTCACTGTCTGGGCCACGCTGACATTAACTGTGGGGTGGAGGATGCTGATGCTGTCCAGGCCCTGCAGGCAGCCAAGGGCTGCTGTGCAGCCAGCTGCCAACCTCAAGTAAGCGATGCTTTGGGCAGAGGAACCCTTGGATTCCCTGCCCTTTTGCCCTTGACTTCAACCTATGATTTGCCATTGAGCTATGATAGCCTGCTTTATGCTGGTTTATACGCATTCCGGGCCTTTTAGACGTTATTCCCAGTCCCTTTTCTAGATTCTTCACTGCAAATTACTAGGAAGCCACAAGCATAAATTTGCAATAGGAATTAGACCACTACCTCAGTTCTCTTAAAATTAAAGCTGTTGCAACCTAGGGAGGGGGAATCACCAAAATTATCACCTGATTCAACCATGTTTTAACTCTTATTCAGAAACTCAAACATTTTATGAAACTTGCCATCTATCACTTTGGAAGTTCTGTCTACCCAAATAGCTTCGCCCAGTACCAAAATGACATTCCACTGTCAGCAAAGATGCCCACGACTTTAGCTTTGAAAACATTCATTTAGTAATCATATGCATGACCCACTTCAGCCACAGCATTTTCCCATAAACAATGACTGTGATGAGCACAAATTGTATGTGCCTCCGTTTCCTCAGCTGCAAGATGAAGATAATTATATCCATTTTGGAGAACTGTTGTGAAGTATACATAAAAATCATGCAGATGAAGGGATATTGTGAACAGTGGAAAGCAATATACAGATGCAATGCATAAATATTATTGCTTCTGGGACCTTCATGATTCCCCAGAACCTGTAGCTCATTTCCCTTCTACCTTATAGGCATCAGGATTCCGCATGAAACTTTAAGTAAAATACTTCTGTAATTCACAGGGTTCACTGTGCCAAACTGATCTGATTGCTCATTGAAATTCATTTGTAACATCTTAGTTTTACAGATTCATTTTAACTGGAAAATTGGCAAATATAAGGCATCTTAAAGTGTCAATTATAAGTATCAATCACAGTGATTTTGCTTTACTATGGAAAATTTGCTTTGCTACAAGTTCTGTTATAGTCATCTTTCTCAAAACTCAATAATCAGAGATTTGTTCTTGATTTAATGGAAGATGTAGCAGATGAGAAAAACCTTTTCTATACAACTGGGAGACATTTTGTATGCCATGAACAACATCAATTATCAGAGAGGGTAGAAGCACACAATTCTACACCAAAATGTACTATAGAAGCAAAATTATTTTTAAACAATTGCCATATAGGGTACCCACATCTGTTATTTATTATTTAAAATTGTATTGCTTTGGTAAGCAATCTGATCAATCGAACCGCTATGTTCCCTAATCCCAATAAAGCATTCTTCTCTTACAGAAGGCAAATGGGTCTAAAAAGGAGACAATACTTTAGCAGCAATTTTTTTTGATTAGACCTTTTGGAGTCTTGAAAGGGAGCCTCAACGCATACGTAAATAAGGTGATCGCATATCTGAAAAAGAAGAGAAGTTGAGTGAGAGGAATGATAGGAGAGAAGAATCATGAAACACCAGCCGCTCTCATAACATATGACGTAACTGCATTCTTCACTGCTACATTAAAAAACAGATTCAGGCTTCTGGGCTTGAGGAGGCTGCAGTTAGGAATGAAGGCCACGTGTTAACTTGAGCCTGAACGAAGAAGAGGATATGAGTATTGAACACTGTTGGCTCTGCTATCGGCTGTCTGGACCAAGGGATAGGGACAGTGATAGTGCCCAACACCTAGAAGAGAAAGTGAGAAGATACTGGGAATACTCAGAAAACAGTATATCATCTCATTGATGGAGTTACTGGAATCATTTCTTCCTCTCCTCTAATTCTGTCATGCCCAAGAGATTACACCACAACGTGCTGTATGTGACTCTGCGTGCTGAACACGCCTTCCTACAACAATGACAGGTTTCTGTTCAGTCCTCTGAATATTGTATTATCTAGGAATAGAACATGACCAGAAAATAGATCCAGTCGAATTTTTTTTCACTGTTCCAAATTTAATTTCAGCATCAGGAATTGAGATACGGCAACAGGAAATGAACCTGGAACCACAGGCAAGAGTATAATATTGGAAAAGGCCCCCAACAGTGACAACACCATCTTGTAAACACTTATGAAGCTTCGTCCTGTGAAAATGAGCATACATCACCGCCCCTGCTCCCCCAGCTCCTCCCGTCACCATTAGTTCTTATATGCCCTGTTTTCCTTATCTATTGCCTTATCATTGTATGGGTTATGGGTTTGGTCAGGGCTAGGCTGGGGGATGTTTCTACTCTATATGGCATTGAATGAGGTCACTTGGCGGTGCTCAGCTGGTGGAGGGGCTCACATGTCTGGCATCTTGGTAGGTGTGGCTGGAAGAATGGATTCCACTGTGGTTGTTGATGGGAGATGGACACATGGCGTCTCCTAAATGGGCAGGGTCAGAGCTCCAGGCACCCAGAGAGAGCGGTCTAAAAGACAGGGAATGGAAACTGCCCATTTTAGGCATGAGTCATGAAACTGACAGAGCAGTTCTCCCACTGTCTTCTACTGTGCAAAGAAGTCACAGACTCTGCCCAGGTTCGAAGGGAGACCCCACCTCGCAATAGGAGGAGGGCAAAAGAATTCAGGGCCACCTTCAATTCTTCCATAGTCCTTTCTACACATAAACATAGTGTCTCATGAGTACAACTGACAGCTCTATTTTCTCTCATGTAATTATTCATCACCCGTCACACCTGCCCTGCTTCACCCACACTTTAGTCTCTCCTCCAGCACGGCCTAGGGGATTGTCCCTTTCTACTGATAACAAGGTGGTCTCTAGGCCCTTAACTTTACTTGTTCACTTCCCACCAGCTCAGCTGATTTTGTGCCCTTCAATCCTTGCCAGCTTCCTTCATTTGGGTAATTCCTATTTTTCCTTCACTGCTCAACTTCTCTAGGAATTCTTCCCTCCCACCCTGCTCCTTACCCCCACTGTGCCCTCATCCATTCATTCATGTGTCCGTTCAATTGTTTGTTCAGCAGATACTTACTGAGGCACTCATAGGCACCCCAGCTACCTATGGGTGAAAAAGAGCATAATGGCAGTTGGGGTGGGCATGCTCCTGAATCTCAGAAGCCTCACTGGGGGTTTGGCTTCCCAGGGGAAGCCCGGCAGTGTTGTGTTTTAGATTCCTGGCCACCTGCACACCTTGTCAGCACCTTCAGGGTGCAAGCAAGTCAAGCCACAGTTAGCAGGCTGTAGTTCTGTGAGCCATCCATGGAAGTGGTATTTACTTTCTTATGCCAACCGTATGGGTCTCCTCTTAACAAATCTAGTGTCAGAGGGGAAAAGAGAGAAATTTCCTGGCTCGGTGAAGCTGGAGCAAGGTCTTACCGGGATGTTTAGTAGCTATGGTTGGAATTCAATTTTGAGTTTTTCTGCTGTGGCAGTTAGATGTGAAGTTTTATATTACCATTTCTCTTCCATTCTTCTCAGCTATATTTTCACTTGGTAGTTTTTTCACTGGTCATGAAAGCAACCAAATGTAAGGAAAGTCAATACAAAGTTTTAAATACAGCAACAAATAAGTGGTCTATACAATATTGTTGTAACAGAGTGAGGTTAGATCTTCAGAAATAACATCTATTCCCATCTCAGATTTTGGAGTTGCTTCAAATTTTCCATCTTAAGCATTGGTGGAATAAGCACATAGTTAGACTTTAGAACAGGACCAAATCATATCCTCATTAAATAAATACAGTTATACATGATGGACCACATTTGTCCAACATGCATATCATTTTAATGCTTGTAAGTAATAATTCTGCCAATATGGCAAGCCAGATACCAACAATGTGTCTAGAAGCGCATACAAAAGAGATCACCAGGAAATGTGACCACCTGGAAGGGCATGTGAAAAGTTCCCATAGACAAAGGCTAATTTCACTTAAGACAAAAACATGGGGAGAATTTCAAAGACAAATATATTGCAAGGAGCATTTTCCAGACATGGAGAAATGCATGAGCAACACACGATTTGAAAACAGAACATATTTAAGATACATTAAGGTCCAAGCAAAGCACTAAATGGGAAGTGAGTCTTGGAAAGGCAGGTGGGTGCCATGGTGACAACTGATTGGAATCCCATCCTGATGAGTTTGGTTTTAGTTTAAAAGGGAATGGGACACTGCTGAAAAGTTTGGAAAAAGCAGGAATGTGTTTACATCTATGATTGAGGAAGGTTAATATGTCAGTCATTTATAGTCTGAACTGAGGTTAAGAGAGATGTTGTAAGAATACCACAGTGGTCTAGGAAGGAAATAATGAGACTCGTGTGAAGTCAGTGCCCGCAGCAGAAAAGCAAGGGAACTCGTGGGAAAGTCACTGAAGGCAGTGGCCACAGAAAGATTGTCAGTAGCTCATGGTGGGGTGGGTAGGTCGAAGAGATTGGCAGGTGGGTAGTGGAGCTAATGAAGACAGAGTAGTGTCAAAAAAGTCTCCAGCAGTGAGAACTTTCCATCTGAGGACACAGGAAAAGGTCACACCATTTAATGCAAACAGAACTCACTATTCGTAGCACATATAACTTAGCTGGGGAAAGGAATAGGATCGATAATGAATGTGGCTTTTTACTTCATTTGTTCATTCAAAAATAATTTTGTGTTCTTCTTTGTGGCAAATCGTATGCTAAAATGTTTGGCAGTACAGAGATGACTTACCCAGATCTGTCTAGGAGAACACAGATAGGTTTAAGGAGAAAGGCATGAAACATCTTGAGCAAGTCTCAGAATCTGCAGAGTAACAGAATAAGAAAGACAGAGCTCCTTTAAAACTCTGAGTCATTATTTCTTGCTCACTTTGCGGCTAGGACTGGATGGGATCATTGTTATCATCTTATATTTGTTGAGTTATTAGTTGCCAGGCACCAAGCAGTGTGTGTAAAGAAACTATTATTTAGCTTTCAGAGACACTTTCTGAGGTGGATACTACTGACTGGTCCATATTTTACATGTGGAAACTGGGGCTCAGAAAAGATGAAGAACTGGCCCAAGGCCACTCCTCTAGTCAGCCTCTGTTCCTGCACCAGTGACATAATGATATCATAGCGAAGGCACAGACAGTGTGTAAGGTTTGAGCCCAGTGTCTATTTAAACTCTATTATTGTTGTGTCTAACATTAGGCAACTATAGGGTACCTTGTTTCCTGATGAGAACAAAGCTAACTCAACTTCATGGCATGTGAACAGATAACCAGCCCTCCTCAATTCTGTGCTTTAACTGGCTAAGCTAATTACTGATACATTAGTATTCTATGGTAATCCTCTACTTTCAATCACTCAGTACAATGCTGATGGCTGGGATAATCTATACCTTTGCCTTGAAAGAGCATACTGAAAGCAGCTTTTGACTTAACTATGAAAGGGGAATGTAGAAATAGATCTTTCTTAAGCACCTTTAAAACTAAATATTGGTAGGCTGGGTGCGGTGACTCACACCTTTAATCCCAGCACTTTGGGAGGCCAAGACACTTGGATCACGAGATCAGGAGTTCAAGACCAGCCTGGCCAAGATGGTGAAATGCCATCTCTACTAAAAATACAAAAATCAGCGGGGTGTGGTGGTGGGTGCCTGTTATCCCAGCTACTCAGGAGGCTGAGGCAGAAGAATTGGTTGAGCCGAGATCATGCCACTGTACTCCAGCCTGGGTGACAGAGTGAGACTCCGTCTGCAAACAAACAAAACTAAATATTGGTTTCTGCCACCAAATACATTCTCTAAAACCTTAAACTCTGACCAATTTCACAAAACAACCATTAATTTTTAACCTAAAATTTTTTTATTTTTATTTTTTAGAGATAGGATCTCACTCTGTCACCAAGGCTGGGGTGCAATGGCACAATCATAGCTCCCTGCTTCCTCGAACTCTTGAGCTCAGGAGAACCTCCCGCCTCAGCCTCTTGAGTAGATCCTCCTGCCTCAGCCTCTTTGGATTCTGAAAACAAACTTGCTGTAGTTTCTGAAGAATTATTCAAGCTTGTAACACCTGAAAGCCTCATGTTTAGGGGAATAGGGACCCAGCAAAATGGCCCTAGTTCTTATCTTTGATACCCAGTTTTCAGTCATACACCGAACAATAGGGAATTGGAGGAAGTAAACACGCCACCATGCCCAACCTATTTATTTATTTATTTATTTATTTATTTATTTATTTATTTATTTATTTATTTATTTATTATTTTTGGCTGAGATGGAGTCTAGCTATGTTGCCCAGGCTGATTTCAAACACCTGGCCTCGAGCGATCCTCTTGATTTGGTCTCTGTACGTGCTGGGATACCAGGTGTGAACCGCTGTAGCTGCTCCAAAGTTTTTTTGTAGAGGCAGGGTTTTACGATGTTGCCTAGACTGACCTCTAACTTCTGGGGTTTGAGAGATCCTCCCCCCTCAACCTCCCAAAGCACTGGGATTATAGGCATGAGCCCCTGCACCCAGCCCATTATTTTAAGAATATTCAAATATAAGCACTTAGGGAAGATGAAAATTTATAAGAAGAGTGAGGATTGTTTGCCTGATTGCAAACTTCAAAAAATTTGCTTCTTGAAAATTTATGGTTAGAGATCACCCAGAGAGTCCATCACGACGCAAAGGAAATGTATTGGGAATTTGTAAACCATCCACTTCCAAGAATACTTCACAGGAATGTTTGTGAGATGTCTAGGTAAGGACTAAACAAGGGCATCACTCTAACAAGGATGCAACAGCACGATCTCTGAAGGTCGAACAGGACTCGTAACCTACATATTTGCTTTTCCTGAGACAGCAGCTCCTCTATCCCAAGAGCTATAATTAGATCGAACTGCTTTCTCCGTAGGTCGCTCTGACACTCTACATCTTTTACCTCTGAAAAACCTAGATGATGTCAGAATAAAGATGCATTTGTCTTATCCCCTGTAGATATGCATGCACTTCACAAATCCACTGTGGTTTGGCTGCAGTTTGGAGTCCTTCAAAGTTTGGGAGGAATGTTTAGGGCTTAGAGATGTTAGACGAAGGGCTGGGACTTGGAAGACACTCTAAAAACAAACTTGCTGTCGTTTCTGAAGAATTATTCAAGCCTGGAAGACCTCGAAGCCTCGTGTTTAGGAGACTAGGGACCCAGCAAAAAGACCCTAATGCTTACATGTGATACCCAATTTTCAGTCATACACCGAACAATAGGAAATTGGAGGAAGTAAACAGAAACTAGCGGAACTCACTGATATCTTAGCTTTAACCTCTCATGACAAAAATGCTTTTCAGATTAAAAAGAAAAGTCACTTTTATGGTAAGATTGTTTTGAACAGCACAAGCTGTGCCTAGTGTTTCCTCGGGGCGCCCATGAACTTGGCTGTGATCCTATCAGCCAAAAAACTGGCAGAGCCCCCAGGGGAAGTGGGGATGCTGTGGCCCCCCTGGGGCTGCCTCCTGAACACCCTCTCCCCTTGCTTTTAAGCATGGCCAAGTTCTGACTTGGAGCAGCCATAAAACTCTCCTGGTAGCATTTTAAAGGCTTTTAAAAGAATGCCCCTCATAATGTGTTCTATTACAGCGGTGATTGTTATTGTTGTTATTTCCCGCTTTGTAGCAAGAGTGCAATCTCCCTCAGGGTATATTGAGAACGGATTGAGAAATTCTGACGATAGATCATAGTAGCCCACTTCATTTTCTGCTGAAAGGCAAGTTCCGCCTGGCATCTAGTATACTGGTTGGCAAGGTCCTCCTCTGAAGAAGTGATTGTTCTAAGACCCCGGAGGCAGAATGCAGGAAATGGAACAGAGTTTGCTGTGAAATAACACTATGGAAAATAAATTCTATTTAAAAACTAATGTGATCTTTTCCCAATTGTCTTGTAGGTTCATTGACTGGAATGTAGAATTCTGTTCCCCAAATGAATCAACAGTGCTTAGAATAGAGGAAGACAGACTTTTCCCAGGGTAAATCCCTGACAGAGTGTTATGTTCATGGCACAGACAGATATCCGTCTTCCCAACTCTGTTAGGGCCACATTAAATCTGAGATAGCATTCACCTTTTCTCCAGCGTCCCCCAAGGCTGAAATACAGCCACATGGCTCCTCTTCATCTTCAGCCTATGAGTCCCGAACTCAGTGAGCTTTTCTCAACGCAGAGCATAAATTAAATGACCGCATCCTTTTGCTCTCATCTCCAGTGTGGAACCCCCGAGTCTGAAATCTTGGGAAGCTCTATGTCATTTACTGAGTGTGATGCAATGCCAAGACCCAGGGCTGCCGTACACAGAATCTTGTGTAAGATGGATTAAGGCCTCTTTCATCCTGAAGGGAAAAAGGAAAGTTTGCCAGCTACAAGGAGGTTGGCAAAGAGAATAGGGACTCTTTCAGAAATAAATCTGATTTTGAAAAATAGCGTCTCAGGAAGAAAGCCTTTTAAAAAGCTAGGAAGTAAGATAACATTCTCAGAATACTGTAAAATAAGAACTGATTTTCATAGGATTCGAATGAATAAATCATCTCATTGCTTTAGAGTCACACAAGGGAGACGGCAGAATAATAGAAGCTGGGAGCTAGAGAACTGATACGAGACCTGTTCTGACCCCATGGGTCTCAGTGAGAGGCCTCAGACCCCAGGTGCTGCTCACATGCATGTACATTCAAATATATACTGATTACTAAATGTATGGGGCTTCTTTTGGTTTCTATTCTTACTGCATTTTATTTTAAGCTTCTTAGCAATAAATAATAATAAGTGCTTTGAAAACATTTAAAAAAATTATAGATAATTGGAAGCTGTCGTTTTCATTAGCCCTATATTCTCTGAAGTGTTTTGCAGTTTCTTTAACAAAACTCCCAAGAGGGAAGTTTACATTTATTGAATGCATCCTCTCAACCAACACTATTTTTAAAAACTTTTAAATTGTCTTACCGTTGTTTTGACTTCTTTCCTTTTGATGTACACTCGAATGCTAACACCTGTAGCAATTAGTGTGGCTACCACCAGCATAACCAGGATTCAAAACTCTTCCCTCGCCGCAAATCCCTGTGGCTGCGGCTGCGGCTGTGTGGTCATCTCCCGGCACCACCTGACCTGGCCTCCATCCCTCCAGTCTGTCTGTCTGAGAATGCTGGATGAATGGAACCATGCAGTAGGTAACCTTTTAGGCACTCCCTTTACTCAGGGCAATGCCTTTGGGATGCATCCACCTTGCCGTGCACCCATTGTTCATCCCTTTCTGTTGCTCAGTGGTGATTGCTATGTGGCTGGCACCACAGTGTATTTGAGCATTTACTCAATAAGGGACATTTCGGCTCTCGTTTTTGGCAACTGCGATTGGAGCTGCTGTGTGCATTCCTATACAGTGCTTGTGTGATCATCGGTCCCATTTCTACTTTCAAAATTGAGTTATTGTGTCCATTCTTCATGCTTAAAACTTTTTCTGAGACCCTCAGATATCCCACATCTCTGCGTCTCTGACTTCATGGTTGCTTTGCTGGGTTCTTCTTCTTTTTACCTTAGAATAGATCTTTTTTATTTCCATAGTTCTCTTATTTCTTTTGATTTTCTTGCCGATCATATATCCAAGTACAGTTTTTATGGAAATAAACTTGAAGTTTAGGTTCTTATGTTTAAATTATATTTAAATTAGTAAGGATGTAAATTTTTATCTGCCCAAAGTCAGCTTATTGAAGCAGGCACAGAATAGGGTAATGAACTTCATTTTCCCATGTTTGGAAGAGACTTTCTCAGTAAGTACCATAAAAAAGAAATCCAGTGATGGGATTGAGGAAGCATGAAATCTAAGCTGGGCAAGGAGGGAGCTGAGGATAGGAGGGAGTAATGAGTAATGAAAAGTTAGCAGGGTTAATGGATGGAAGGATCTAGTAAAGTTGAAAAATTATTCAAATGGTGTTACTAAAAGGATTGGGCTGAGGGTACGAAGCGACGATCAAAGGATGCTTGAGGATTATGACAATTATGGGCAGTTATTGGTAACGACAGGCCTACACCAGTGGTTCTCCACTGTCACAACGTGTGAAAATCAACTGGAAAAAAATGTAAATATAGTTCCCCATGCCCCACTCCTAGAAAGGCTAATTCAGTTAGTTTTGGATGCAAGAGCAACTCCCAGAGATTGAAAACTACTGATACATGGTGCAACCCCAGGAGGGGTGGGCAAAGTTGAGAGGATGGCAAGACCATGTGGTGTGAGGAGAAGAAGATTGAGGCCAGTTTGGATGAATGACTGTGTTATGAGAACACTGAGGTTGTACTCCCTGACAACAGAAGTGTTGGAAAGTAAGAAAATGACCTCAATGCTTCATTAGCATGAATGGGTAGAAGGTAATCGCTGACATTCAGCTGTCATATGCTGATATTGGAGGGAGTTAATGAGCAAAAATAACACCCCCAAATGGAAGGACACATTGTCTACTGCCTACTGAAACATGATGTTAATGTTCAAATCACATCTGACAATTAGGCAAATGGTCAAATTTTTCCTGAAATTTAATTAATAAATTTCTCCATTGATGTCAAGCAATTTTAGAAGGTGGGCCATTATTGCATTTTTAAACCATATGTTCCAAACTAAGACATTTTATTTGAAAGATTTTTAAACAGAATATGCACTTTTATTTCCAAGCTCTTTGAAGGGTGAGGATATGCGTTTTCATAACTGACACAATTATTTTTTAAAACAAAATCATAAAACAGTGGAAATATTCCAAACATCTGTCTTCAAAGTGTTTGCTCCAGAGTTCAACTTCCTTTTATAAATAAGATATTTCTATACATGGTAAAAATCGCATCTACCTTAATGGGACAAAATAACTGTTTTTGTTTTTTTTCTAAAATATCTGCTAGATTGCATTTCTACTGGCAGTCATTTGATATCAAAGCTCTACACAAGCCCGTGTAGCACTTTTATGCAAATTTTTAAAAACTTCCTTCAGACACATTGCTATCTGCTGGAAAATGTTTTGGGGGTAAAGATATTTAAATTAATACATTAGGAATAATATAAGTGGTGACCCCTAACATTGTTGAATGCATCTCTTATATAATCATACATGATGACCTTGAGAAGTTTCACTAACTTACTGAAAGGAAAAATGAGTAACGCTTTCACAGTATTTTCAAGGTTTATACGTGAATTTAGCAGTGAAATTCTGTGGTACAAATAGGTTTTATAGTCCCTCCCTATTTTATTCCAACTAGCAGGGAAAAGTCTGCTTTGTTAAAGGCTTGTTTTTATCAAATTAACTGCATCAGTAACACTTGCAGCACTTTTTACTTCTGGCTTTAATTTCTTTGCTCGGCATCTTTTTTGTAAGTCATACAATGAGTGAATACTCTTCCAGTACTACCTCTGCTACCATTCAGCTTGAGTCTTTTTCTCCAATTAAGATAGCTACTCCATCAGTGCTGCAGTAATCCAACACAACCATCAAATAATAGTTCTTAATGCAAGAAACTATGTTGAGACCACATCTCTTACAATGCAACTTAATGCTTTATGAAAAATAAGTTTTTCATGTACTTCATTATTGGAAGGGAATATATAAAATACCATCAGCTGACACGTGTGTCAAACCTGGAATGTATTTGTTCTAATATTTGCTTCTTTACTTCATTAGTAATAATTTCTACACATCTTTCTACAGAAGTTTTTGACAAACAAGCATATCCCAGTTTATTGCCACTGTATTTTCTTTGTATGATTTCAAATCATTTTGTTGTAATACGACGAAAATTTCCCTAAAGTATATAGCTTTTCTTCTTTCACGGTTGAGAAACTAAATGAAACAAGAAAAACTCAAAAGAGACTTCTAGATTTTTATTATTAAATATTCTTTTTTTCTTTTTCTTTTTCTTTTTTTGAGACCAAGTTTCGCTCTTGTTGCCCAGGCTAGAGTGCAGTGGTGCAATCTCGGCTCACTGCTACTCCACCTCCCGGGTTCAAGCGATTCTCCTGCCTCAACCTTCCTGAGTAGCAGGGATTACAGGCATGCGCCACCATGCCCAACTAATTTTGTATTTTTAGTAGAGAAGGAGTTTCTCCATGTTCGTCAGGCTGGTCTCGAACTCCTTACCTCAGATGATCTCCCCACCTCGGCCTCCCAGTGTGCTGGGATTACAGGTGTGAGCCAGCGCACCCAGCCTATTAAATATTCTTAATGATTTTAAAGCACCAAGGCCAACATCACAAACTTTGCAGAAGTTTGTTTGCATGTTTTGAATGCTTAGCTTTTAATTATGGTTTCAAGCAATTATTAGTGAAAAATCTCAGATCTATTAGATTGAGATTTATCAGTAAATCTGTATTTCATCGAAATCATGCATGTTCTATTTGTGTATCACATTATTTATCATTTTTAAGTTAAACATTTAATTCTTATTTTTTACATAATGTGATACGTGCATAGAATATACATGAATTAGAGCATAGCTGTCTTATTTTCTTGCTGTTGTGCTTATATTATTAGTATCATTTTACTTTTCACAGCTTCTTTGCAGGAAATACTTTAAAGCACTTGTTTGGAGAAGATTCATTTTGTTAAACCTAGAGCATTTCACTCAGTTTTGCAAATGCAAACCATTATTTTATATCACCACATTTGGAAAGGAAATAAGTTAGCATTGATGGACGTACCATTGCCACCTCCTTGTGTGATGAAAACTCCTTTCTCCCCTCCTCAAACTTGGGACATAGAGGCTGTCTAAATGATGGAGCCAGTGTCCACCTGTACAGTGAATATTAGTAATTCCTAATTTCAGTTTATGTTTTCAAAATTTTTAAAATTTATGTAAACAGTTATTGTCATTTTTTTCTTATGATATCCCAGTGACTTAATTCAGAGAATGTTGTTCTACAAGAAGGCTCAGACATTCTTTTTTTTTGAGACTGAATCTCGTTCTGTCTTCCATGCTGGAGTGCAGTGGCGCGATCTCGGCTCACTGCAAGCTCCGCCTCCCGGGTTCAAGCCATTCTCCTGCCTCAGCCTCCCGAGTAGCTGGGACTACAGGCGTCCGCCACCACGCCCGGCTAATTTTTTTGTATTTTTAGTAGAGACAGGGTTTCGCCGCGTTAGTCAGGATGGTCTTTATCTCCTGACCTTGTGATCCACCAGCCTCGACCTCCCAAAGTGGTGGGATTGCAGATGTAAGCCACAGCGCCCGGCCCAGACATTCTTATTGTTGAATAGACAGCTAAAATGACAAGTGAAACCTCTTTTATCTGCTCTGTGAACCCAAGTAGAAGCCAGTCACTGTGATTCAAACTAGTGCTTCCCATACGTTGAACACACTCATGCCCTGGGCATTGAAGAAGCAGATTGAATGCCTTGGGCATCTTGAAGAAGCAGGTTCAGTTTCGGTAGGTCCAGGGTGGGGCCTAAGAGTATGCATTTCTTTTTTCTTTTTTTGTATTTTTCTTTTGTATTTTCTTCTTTCTTTCAAATCAGCTTTCTCAGGTTAAATGCATTTCTAATAAGCTTCTAGTTAAGGAAGATGCAGCACATCTAGAACCACATTCATGAATGGCAAAAGTTTAGACCAGGGGTCTAAATACAGATAGCATTTTTTTTGTTGTAAATAAAGTTTTATTGGAACACAGCCCATTCATGTATGTATCTAGTGCTATTCTTTGCTACAGTGGTAGAGTTGGGTGGTTGTGACAGAGACCTCATGACCTGCAAAATTTAAATATATTCATTATGTAATTCTTCATATAAAAGGCTTGCTGACCCTTTGCTTAGACAATAAATGTATATTTCATGTGTAGATCTACACATGGATAACCCATCTAGACTCATTGACTACTACAGATTCAGAAGAGGTGCAAGAACTAATTTCATTGAATCAAATTATGAGCTAAATTATGAGTACTCTCTGCTAAGTGGATTTACTATTTCAACAAAATTAGAAATGACAGAAAGCAGAATCTAAAAATAAATTACTTGATAAAAGAATCACCATTCATATTGTAATCTCATAGTTAAAATAGAGCCCTACATCCAAAGTTGCATATCCAGCATTTTAAGGTCACATAAAGTGAGGTGAAGGTATGAGGCACTTGAGTTAAATTATATTAAATACACAAAAGTTGGATTTCATATCTTTCCCTACCTTAATACGTCACAGTAGAATCTTAAAATGAAACTAAGATACAAAATGAAATTCAGCTTATAGCAGTGGTCTGCTGTGTAGTGTCATAGGCCTTGAAACTTCATTTTCATTCTATGTAAACTGATAGATCTATTTAAATGGTAGAATTAGTTGACAGGACATATCTTCACAAAAAATGTACTGCATTAGAAACATACGCATGCAGCATGTGAGCTGCTTCTTTCATCAGTGTGTTTCCATGAAACTCCAAAATAAATTAGTGATATATAGGGCCACTGTGTCAATGTGGTAAATAAACCCCAGAAGGCAGTACAGCCAGAAATAACCAACCAAGTACGTTAGTTCTAATTGCCAGGTAATTTAATGTTATATTTAATGTTACATTATATTTTACTGCCCACCCCACTCCATAGTTTAAATTTTCAAGAGTAACAAAAAGAAAATCATTTTAGGACGGGCACAGTGGCTCACACCTGCAATCCCAGCACTTCGGGAGGCTGAGGTGGGTGGATCACTTGAGGTCAGGAGTTTGAGTCCAGCCTGGCCAACATGGTAAAACCCCATCTCTACTAAAAATACAAAAATTGGCCAGATGTAGTGGCAGGCACCTGTAATCCCAGCTACTTGGGAGGCTGAGGCAGGGAAATTACTTGAACCCAGAGGGCAGAGGTTTCAGCAATGAGCCAAGTTCTCACCACTATACCCCAACCTGGGTGACAGAGTGAGAATCCATCTCAAAAAAAAAAAACAAAAAAGTTAAAAATAAATACATTAATCAAAATTTATTATTTGTTGCATGTTGTGTCTATGTTTTCTGATTACTAATCACAGGTGGATCTAGGTAACCAGTCTGCAGTGTTGTGGTTCAGATGTCTCCCTCCCCTC
>NW_012114488.1:14712838-14719070 GCF_000951035.1 Colobus angolensis palliatus
CCTTCCCCTTCCCTTCCCTTTCTTCCTTATCTTTCTTCTCTTTCTTTCTTCCTTTCTTTCTTTCTTTTGAGTCAATCTTGCTCTGTCGCCTAAGCTGGAGGACAGTGGTGCGATCTCAGATCACTGCAACGTCTGCCTCTTGGGCTCAAGCCTCTTCCTCCCCCTGAGTAGCTGGGATTACAGGCACCACCATACCTGGCTGATTTTTGTATTTTTAGTAGAGATGGGGTATTACTATGTTGGCCAGGCTAGTCTCAAACTCCTAACCTCAAGTAATGTGCCCACCTTGACCTCCCAAACTGCTAGGATTACAGGTGTGAGCCACCATGCCCGACCTCAGATGTCTCCTTTCTAAAACATGATTAAATCAAAGCTTAGGAAATTTATTTTATTCAATTATATTCTCTAACAAAAATGTTATTCTCTCTCTCACCTCTATTTCTGTCTTTCTGTATCATTATCTATATGTAAAGGTAAGTTTTAAAGAGAAATGAATACCTGGAGTTATTTATTTATTGAGACAGAGTCTCACTTCGTTGCCCAGGCTGGAGTACAATAGCACAATCTCGGCTCACTGCAACTTCCACCTCCCGGATTCAAGCAATTCTCCTGCCTCAGCCTCCTGAGTAGCTAGGATTACAGGCACCCGCCGTCACAACCAACTAATTTTTGTATTTTCAGTTGAGATGGGGTTTTACCATGTTGGTCAGGCTGGTCTCAAACTCCTGACCTCAAGTGATCCACCCACCTCGGCCTCCCAAAGTGTTGAGATTACAAGCGTGAGCCACCGCGCCCGGCCCTGGAGTTATATCTTACTTCAACCTTCTTCATCTTCGCATCATTTTGTTTTGGTATGGAAATGAGAGGAAACAGTTAAAACTTGTTTGACTCCAGTGACTATACTCTTCCCCCACAGTAACTGAAACTTGAGAAGCCTGAGTTTCTTTGATCTTTATGTAGTTTAACTCCCAAACTCAGAGCCCCCAAAACTGGGATAATTGGTGAGAAGCTGACTAGAATGGTCAGGGGATGAGCTCATTGGGGAAGTACTGCTTTCCTGCAGGAAGGCCCCGACAGAGGCCGCTGCCTGGGCTGGGGAGGGGCTCACTGCCCACCCCAGCCTCCCCTCCCTGGAGGGCTGCACCACCTGCCTGATTCTTGCACCGCCTCCCCCTGCCCCCCACCCATTGTGCTGAAAGGGTTTATGGCTTTGACATCAGAAGTGATGCCCTTTCGCATGTGGGAAAATGACAATATAATAAAATAGAATAAAAAGTACAAACAAAAAGAAAATCGAGAATAACAGAATAACAGGTGATGCTGTTATTTACATAAATCAAGGTGAGGTGTTGAGCTGAAGTTCCAAACCACAGGAATGGACATGTTTTGTTTTGATGTTGTATTGTGTTTAATTTTAGGTTTGCTGTTTCTATTCTAGAATTGAGGCAACTACCAAGGCTCTATGTAGCTATTCTAAATAATCTGCTAGCTATATGGGTGGTTTATCATTTGCCCACCAACAGCATTTAAATTTTAAAACTCAGGTGAGGGGGATGGCCAGTCGTGGCAGTTTTCGATTCCCGCTCTGCATTCCTTCCTGTCCTAGCTGGCCACTGCATTCCTCCTCAGCATCAGAAAATAAAAAGACCTAGAAGTTGCTGCAGAACTTTTGGACACTAGGGGGTTTGTCATTGGGAGCAAAGGAGCCATGACTTCTATGTTGTCCGTTTTCAGTTGCTCTTTCTGAGTCCAACGTTTTTGTAAAGCAGGACAATCATCCTTAGTCCTTTCCACCCACCCCAGTGTCGAGAGGCTCTAATGAGGTGCTGTAGGTGTATAGTCTGTGAAATGAGTTCCTGTTTTCTTAGAGACGATTAAGTATCATTTTCCACTGCTCTAAGTTGCTGACCATCAGACCCTTGGGGGTCGGGGGGTCGTACATTTTTGCAGCGCACTTCCCATTTGTCCTGGCCCCTTAACGAATGCAGGAGGGAATGCATATTTGCAGTGGGATTCATGGAATCTGGTCATGTGTGAGGAGGACTGTGGTGGTCGCAGCCCTAAACCACTCAGCCCCACTCTGGAAACACACTGCACTGACCGGACAGGTCGATATCCTTGCGTTAGCCTCTCATTTTTCCAATGCTTGTAGTTTAGACATAATTCGCACTCTGTGTACCACCTCTCCCGCAAAGAAAAAGGGTAGCAGGGTGGAGCTTCCTACTCCCCTGGCAAGCCTGGATTGGATTCCAACTTCCGCATCTGTTTTCAGCAGCTCCCTGGATGCTGATGCGTCTCCACACAGGAAGCATTAGGATGACATGTGTCCCCACAACATCTGTTTTCCTGGGACACTTGTTTCAAGGTCTTCAAATTCTGTGGGAACCCTGAGTATGGGGTGGAGGGCAGAAGATGTGCAGAGGCATTGGTGGGGCATTGGTGGGGCATTGGTGGGTCATTCGTGGGGCATTGGTGAGGCACTGGTGGGGATTGGTGGGGCATTGGTGGGGCATTGGTGGGTTATTGGTGGGGCATTGGTGAGGCGTTGGTGAGGCGTTGGTGGGGCATTGGTGAAGCATTGGTGGGGCATTGGTGAGACATTGGTGGGTTATTGGTGGGGCATTGGTGGAGCATTGGTGAGGCATTGGTGGAACATTGATGGGGCATTGGTGAGGCATTGGTAGGGCATTGATGGGGCACTGGTGGGGCATTGTTGGGGCATTGGTAGGACCCCCCTTACTACCCTTTGTGGGTCCTATAGGTGCAGTTTAAAGGTTTCATTTTTACATGAAAACATATCTTTAAATAAGAAAGCTTAGAAATGGAAAAAAACAAACCCCACATAACTAGTTTTCTCGAGGTACTGTCTGAGTTAACTAATCAGGTGTTGGGGAAGCAATCTCCCGTGTCCTTATAATCCTGAACATGCTGGCGGAATCTAAAGGGGGTTCTTGGGTGCTTTTTCAGAATAAGGGCTGCTGCGCTTTCCGGCTATCTTGGAAGCACAGATTAGGTCTCTTTCCTTTTCCCGGGTCACCACCGACTCTTCTATGGAAATGAAAAGTAGGGGAAGGGGAGGTAGTGCCCAGGAAGTGCGTTCTTCTCATGATGCGCTGGGCTTGAGGAATATAAGTAGGCCTCCTTGTAGGAAAAGCTGGCTTCCCGTGGCCGGTGGAGAACAAGCCAGGAGCAGCTGAACCTCCTACCCCATCTCGTGGGCCGGTGCTCCTACCCAGGCAGGCTGGCTGTGACCACACTGTCTTTCCAGGGACATGTATGAAGGTAATGCCCTGATATCCCACTTGCAGAGAAGAATACCCTAATACTGTGGGGGAGAAAATCGCGATGTAGACATGTAGATAGCTGAGGTTATATAAATTACCCATATACTTACATTTCCTAAAATGAAGATGAATACGATCATATCTCTCAGTGCCATAGAGCTTTACATTTATGCTCTAAATGTGCATGTTCAAAATATAATTATGTAAGGATGGCCAGAAATAGAAATTTTTATTATATATCTTAGCACATGTTATCGAACACAGAACACATACACCATACACATATGGCATGTGGCATAAGGAATTTTTGTTTTGTGAATGATTTTTGCTCTGAAAATATAAAATATTGAAATTCATTGTCTATTATCATTTTAATAAGATATTTTAGAAATAGCAGTATCTACATATACCATTGCCATGAGTGTGTTTTTCTAAAATTAAACAGGAAAAGAGCATAAATATGATACATCTGAATCCCCAAGTTACTGTTTATATTTCACATAGTATCAGACTCCAAGCTTCTTTGCTGAGGAGCCATATATTTTGACAGAATTTCCTTTATTCTGTGCATTTTCATCTACTTCTAATGTGCATATGCCTAAAGTGTAGAAAATAGAAGAAAATGGCATGCTGTTGCTAAGTGGATGTCCTACAGATCTGAAACAAAAAAGAAAAGCTTTAAAATACACTGTAATTATGTAAAATGGTGGGATTTTACTTTGATTATCTAAAATAAAAATTAGAAGGTTGAAAATGAAAATGACTCTATGATAATAATTTGCAGTGTGTTTTCAGGGTATCAAGTTTGTAACATTAAAAAAGTCCATACTGCTCTTTTACAAACCCTTTGACACTACTCCCTTCAATTTCATAGAAATATCAAAATGGGCTGGGCGTGGTGGCTGACGCCTGTAATCCCAGCACTTTGGGAGGCCGAGGTGGGCAGATCATGAGGTCAGGAGATTGAAACCATCCTGTTTAACACAGTGAAACCCCGTCTCTACTCAAAATACAAAAAATTAGCCAATTGTGGTGGCGCATGCCTATAGTCCCAGCTACTCAGGAGGCTGAGGCAGGAGAATTGCTTGAACCTGGAAGGCGGAGGTTGCAGTGAGCTGAGATCACACCACTGTACTCCATCCAGCCTGGGCAACAGAGCAAGACTCCATCTAAAAAAAAAACCAAAAAACAAAAAACCAGAAACGTTGTAATGACCATACAGAATGTTCCTGTCCTGGCCACTTACCATACACTTTGTAGTCATTTGCTGATTTTCCTAGAGGGTGAAAGTGTGAGCTCAATATTCTTAGTCCTTCAACCCATATTTGACTCTGGTGCAATGAGAACATTGCTTGTGATGTTCTCATAGCTTCATAGCTCAGTTAATTAGCAGTGATTCCTAACTTGATGGAGAATCACTTGGGGAGCTGTGAAAATATAGAATCTGGAGAGAAATGCTAATGATACAGAGTTAGTAAGGTTTGGAGCAGAGTGTAGGAATCATCACTTTAAATTCATGCCTAGGCTGAAAAAGAGAAGACATGAAATGGTGGCAAGGATGAGAAGCCACTGGAACTCTCAAAGACTGCTGGTAGAAGTGTTAGCTGATACAACAAATTTGCGCTTTCATCTACCAAAGCCGAACATCTGTCTGCCTAGGACCTTGCAGCTCCACTCACAACTATATACCTATTAGAAATGCATCCATGTCTTCACCAAAGAGGTGCAAGAATGTTTTTAGGGGCACCAAAGGATGGAAATCTCGCAAATATGTTCATCAAAAGTAAGATGGACAAATATGGTATAGTCATGCTTTGGACTTCTCTAGAAGGCTGGCTTTGGGGTCTGCCACCTGTGAGTAGCAGAGGGCCCTGCGTTAAAAGGACCCTGGGCTTGGTTTAATGTGCTGCTGTCACCATCTCGGAATTCTTGATTTTTGAACAATGGCCTTGCATTTTCATTTTGTAATGGACCCTGCAAGTTAGTAGCTGATCCTACTATGAAGTAAATCTCACTCAGTGTTGCATGAGAAAAATCAAACACAAAATAATTCATACTGCGCGATTTCAAAAAGAAGAAAAAATAAATCCTTAGTGTTGAAAATCAGGACAGTGGTCGGCTCTGGGATGAGAGGGGATGGTGATTGGGAGGGGCTCCCTTCTGAGAGTCTTTCACCCCCTGGGAATGTAAGTCTCAGGTCCTACAGTGTTGAGTGAAGGTCAAAGTCATGAGTTAAATAACGGCACCCATGGAACATCTGGTAATATCCTGCATGGCCCCAGTACTTATGAGTGGGATGCCAGTGGGAGGAGGATCATAGGACATGAGTTCGAGGTGGAGATCCTCTGTCTCACTTTACTAATTATGTCACCATGGGCACATTTCCTCAGAGCAGTTAGGTGAATGGTGACAGTCATTCCCATGCCATTGTGGCCTTGGGGTCCCACATGATGTAATAAAAGTTCCTCCTATGTCAAAACAGACAGAGCCTCTTCTAAATGTTAGTCTCTCATCACATCCCCATCCAACAAGAGGGAGATTTCTGAGGACTGCGATGATCCCTCTTATTGCCATAGTCGTGGTGTTGAACAGAGCTCCTAGCCCATTTTCCATAGTTTCAGCAGTTGACAGGTGCTGACGAGAACATATTTATAAACAGGCCAGGCGTGGTGGCTCACGCCTGTAATCCCAGCACTTTGGGAGGCCGAGGTAGGTGGATCACCTGAGGTCAGGGGTTGAGACCAGCCTGGCCAACATGATGAAACCCCATCTCTACTAAAAGTACAAAATTAGCCAGGTGTGGTGGTGCACACCCATAATCCCAGCTACTGGGGAGGCTGAGGCATGAAAATCTCTTGAACCCAGGAGGAGAAGGTTGCAGTCCACCGAGATCAAGCCACTCCACTCTAGTCTGGGCAACAGAGCGAGACTCTGTCTCAAAATATATA
>NW_012114488.1:14723110-14726224 GCF_000951035.1 Colobus angolensis palliatus
GTTGACCATCGCCTTTATTTTATTTTATTTTTATTTTTTCTTTGAGATGGAGTCTTGCTCTGTCGCCCAGACTGGAGTGCAGTGGCGCAATCTTGGCTCACTGCAACCTCCGCCTCCCGGGTTCAAGCCATTCTCCTGCCTCAGCCTCCTGAGTAGCTGGGACTACAGGCGCCCACCACCACGCCCCTAGTTTTTTTTGTATTTTTAGTAGAGACGGGGTTTCACTGTGTTAGCCAGGATGGTCTCAATCTCCTGACCTCGTGATCCGCCCGCCTCCGCCTCCCAAAGTGCTGGGATTACAGGCATGAGCCACCGCGCCTGGCCCCAATATCTTAATATTAGAAAACATACTTCTCTGCCTATGACCGTACCACCCTGAACCTGCCCAATCTCCTGTGATCTTGGAAGCTAAGCAAGGTCGGCCCTGGTTAGTACTTAGATGGGAGAAAACATCCTTTTCTATCCTCTACCCTCAATAAGTAGATGGTTGGTATTGTATGTTGTTTTGTTTGTACATAATAAATGCTCAATATATATTTGTTTATTGAGTAAGTAAAAAAGGAAGGAACACAATAATAAAGTGGGCTGAAATCACCCCATCAACTGAATTCAACCTTTGCAGATTATCTTCCCACATGTAGCTAGTTTGTCCTGGCACATCAACTATCTGAGGACTACCTTCACATCTCCCGTTCAGAGAAAATTTGGGATCTCCTGTGTCTGCCAGAGCTGTGGTCTGCCCTGGGAAGAAGGCAATGTATAAGTTGGCAGGAAAACAAAAGGGAGAAGACAGCTGAAGAGCTCTTTCAAAGGAGGGATCTGCAGGGCTTGGTGACTAAGACGATGAAGAGGGCGGGTCAAGGACAGCATCTATGTGTCATGAGTGGAAGAAATGTGATTCTCTTGACAGAAATAGCAGAGTCTGCATTGAAGCAGGGTGATGTGGCTTCTAGGTGATGCCTTCGTTTTAGACATGCTCAAGTTAAATAGAAACCCTTATACTAAAAAATATAATCATTGTGAGGTTAATTTCTTCTTGGGTCTCGTATTCATCAGCTCAAGACGTAGCACAGTTCTCCTAAAAGCATGTGTATGGGTTGACCATCGCCTTTATTTTATTTTATTTTTATTTTTTCTTTGAGATGGAGTCTTGCTCTGTCGCCCAGACTGGAGTGCAGTGGCGCAATCTTGACTCACTGCAGCCTCTACCTCCCGAGTTCCAGCAATTCTCCTGCCTCAACCTCCTGAATAGCTGGGATTACAGGCTTGAGCCACCGCGCCCGGCCTAAATGAGGGAATTCTTAAAGCGCCCCACTGAGGCTTTGCACACAGAAGACAGTGAATGCTAGAGTCCTTTACTTCCTCATGCCTGTGGTGTGTCCCATATGCAGATATACGCTGGAGTTTTATAGCACAGATGTTAAGTGTTCGGAAGACAGACTATACCCGCTGAGAAATACACGCTAAAAACCCGTATTTGATTCCCTATCCATATCCGTGGAAGGGGAAGATGGCCACACACCTTAAACTTCATATGATAGCCACCAAATACCTTCAAATGGACTTGCTTATGTTTTAAAATGAGTGTACGGGGAGTGTTGTGCTGTCCACCTGCAAAGGAAGAGGGCTCTGGCTGGTCCAGTTCCCGCCGCCACAAAGAGATCCCTGGGAATATCCCATCGTTCTTTGTAGAGTCTAGGATTGTAAAATAGAACCCGTTTTATGATACTTTTTGAAGTAGAGTGCCACATCATCGTTTTTGAATAATGTCTAAAAACTGCACCCTGCGTTCTAAGTGTGTGCGTGGCTTTAGGGTGGCTGAGGCAATAGTCACACAAGTTTCTCTCTGAAGGACCTTTCCAGGTAGACCCCAAACGAATACAAAGTAGGGCTTTTTCTTCATATTCCTTTAACGACTGCACCAAAAGTACCATATGGTTTTGCTCTGTCACAGACTTCTGGGGACCATGTCTCTGGAAGAGAGGCCATCATACATCTAATGATGTAGAATAAGAAACATTCTGTGATGGTGTATTTTCCAAAAAAGAAATGATTAAAACAGCTGCCAGGAAAACTCATAGCTTACTGAAAACTCTAGAAATAATCTCTGTACTTTTAAATTGCAGCACAGTATCTATCTTATTTTCCCTCTTAATTCTTATTTTCTCCTCGCCCTCTCTTTCTCTCTCTCCTCCTCCTCCTGTCCTTCTTCCTCTTCCTCTTCCTCTTCCTCCTCCCTCCTCTCCCCTTCTCTGTCTTCTGCATCTATCTTCTGACTCTGGAGAGCAGATGATTACCCTCTCTCTAATTTCATCCCCCAAGAAAATCTCTCTTCAGTATTTTTCCCCGTGTCTCATTTAGGCAAAAAGACTATTCCATGATTCCCAGCCTAACTCCCCAGAGTTCTCTAGTTACCTGTAAAAACATTCTTCATAGCAAGGAGAACTACCTATCACCAATGTTCATTGTGAGAATTAAAGAAGAGGAAGTCCATGAAAACAGCACTGTCCCTGGCACATAATAGATGGTCAATAATTAATCATTATCAGTTAATAATTAATCATTTCTCTATTATTGCCTTTCCTTCACAGGCCAGCAGGATTTTCAAATAGCTCTACTGATATCTTTTCTCGGTGATTAATATAAAATATTGATAGCCTTCTGATCATGAAACATTTAAAATATTCTTTTTTTTTTTAGTAGAGAAGTAAATAAGGCGTGATAAATTTACTCTGACTCATGGCAAGGAAAGGAAACAGTGGCATAAATAATTCTAAAAAGAAGAACATGAGATAATTATGTAAGGTGTGTTTGATTTGAGAATGTGGGAGACAGCAAGATTCGCCTAGCTTTATTTTGTGTGGCCTGAATTAGTCGACATGTCTGAGTGCACGTAAAATTAAAGGACATTGAAACACAGCCATCCCCGTTTCTTCATGACTCACAGCACTTGACATCCGTATCACTAATTTGGCAATAGAGTATGTGCTGAGCTGTGGGGGGGGCTTCTGATTCTCTCATTTTCTTTGCACCATTTTTCTTCCCTATTGAATTGTAGGCACTCTGAGAACAGCCCAATATCTTTTTTTTTTTTTTTTTTTTTTTTTTTTTTCT
>NW_012114488.1:14730024-14750262 GCF_000951035.1 Colobus angolensis palliatus
ATTTTTAGTAGAGACAGGGTTTCACCATGTTGGCCAGGCTGGTCTTGAACTCCTGACCTCAGGTGATCCGCCCGCCTCAGCCTCCCAAAGTGCTGGGATAACAGGCATGAGCTGTTGCGCCCAGCTATCCCCTTTATTTTTTAATGATTTCTATTTCTTAGCATGTTCTACTTTAGAAAAATGCAAAAATGTGGTTGAGTTCCAGTGAGGTTCACTTTATTATTTATAGACTATTTATTATGCCAGTTATAGGGCCTGTGAATGCTGGACCATAACAATTTTTAAAGTAATTGCAATTATTTTACACCATAAAATACAACACACCAGCCACTGAAGTCTAAACCAGTAGAAATCTAGCACCTGCTGCAAGGGCCTCGTCCTGACAAGTGCTTTTGATGACAGCAAGAGGTAGGCCATGTGCATCCAAATATTTTTTTCCCTCCTAGTAATGGGACCTATCTGATGCATAATTTATATTCTACTTTGATTTCATCTTTCTTAGCTTTTTCAAAATGTGTGCTTAGTGATGATATGCTACAAATCGTTAACAGGCCTAAAGATTGTGCTTTTCTGCAAACAAGCCTGTGCTTTAAGGACAAATTAAGACTGAATTGCTGTAATTTCATAAACTTGAATAGGTGAGGAATCACATCTTATGGATGAACAAAGAGAGTGGCTTCTAGGGATGGAGTCTACTCTTGGTGAAGACAGTGTGAACACTGTTGAAATGACAACAAAGGATTTAGAATATTACACAAACTTAGTTGATGAGGCAGCAGCAGGATTTGAGACGATTGACCCCAGTTTTGAAAAAAATTCTACTGTGGGTAAAATATGATCAAACAGCACCATGTGCTACTACAGAGAAAGCTTTCATGAAAGGAAGAGTCAAATGATGGGGCCAACTTTCTCTTCGTTTTATTTTATGAAACAGCAATAGTCACGCCAATCTTCAGCAACCACCGCCCTCGTCAGTCAGCAGCCATTAGCGTTGAGGCAAGACCCTCCACCTGCAAAGAATTAAAATCTGCTGAAGGCTCAGATGATCATTAGCATTTTTAGCAATAAAATATTTTTAAATTAAGGCATATACTTTGTTGAGACATAATGCTCTTGTAGACTTAATATGACTATGGCGTAGTATAAACATAGCTTTTATATGCACTGGGAAACCAAAACATTCATGCCACTCACTTTATTGCAGTATTCCCTTTATTATGGTGGTCTGGAACCAAGCCCATTACAGCTATGAGCTATGCCTATATACCTTAAAGTGTTAAAAGTCTTCTCTTGGATCTCAAGCCTGCCCTCCCACCCTTTGACTTTCCACCTGGAGTAGAGGCGGGAAGCGTAGAGATTTTCATTCTTGAGCCCCTTGCCCGGGTGTATGGTGCTGATGACCGGGTTAACTGTCAGACAGAGATGACCTTCACCATCACTTCCAGGAAATGTCATACTCAATTTTGAAAAGCCACGTGAGCAAATATCTTTCTGAACTCACTTTTCTTAAGAGCAGGACACTGTTGTACAGTACACACACAGGAATAAGCGGGCATACTTGTTAAACATAAATTATTTCTCAGATTTTTTGGCATTAAATTAATTCTTTTCATGTTTGTCAGTCCTGAGAAGACTGATAATTTAAAAACGTATACACAACAACACAGAACGTTTTCCCCTTTTTTTTTTTATAAACCCAAGGAACATGGTTTTCCTTTTTTTACAAAGTCAAGGGAATGATAAACAGAAAAGGAGAGGTCTGTGTCAAATTGGCATTTTCTTTATCTTGTGGAATAGTCTTTTATGTTATTATTCTGTCTCAAAAATGGAATATTCTTTAGGGATAAATGCGTTATAGAGAAGAACATCCCAAAACAGAACTGCAAGAAACAGTTTTCACCTTGTAATCTCAAGCCTCTCTTTCAATTGAGGTTTTGCTTATTTTGAGACATTTTGTTGATCATATGAACACAAAAGTAGCTTGATTCTTCTTGATCTTTATGTTTAGGCGAAAATCAGTTCATCCTGGATACTAATTATAAGAGCTCGAGAAGATCTGATTGTCTAACATGTGTGACTACCTTAGGACTGTTGCAATATGATCATGGTGTCTTGTACCTCTGACATCATAGTCTTTCTCTTAAAAAACCAAACCAAACAGGAAATAGCTTTTACTTCTGACCACTTCAGAGAGAGACGGGTCTTCGTTGCTTCTGTGTAGCTTGGACTCCTTCTCACCTCTGAATGGAAGGGAAGCTGCCGCCCTCCTTTGATTCTAAGGGACAAGCCTCCCATTTGTAGCCTGACCTCACAGCCATGGTGGTTCACTCCTCTCTCTTCCAGGGGCTCAGTAGACCAAAAGGAATCTTTTTCCCCCCCCATTGCCCCATGCTTAGGTCCCAGTAGGGGAGTTCATGGGAATTTATACTCTTCAGATCCCTTTGGTCTTTAGTCCATTCATTAATTACTCCTTCATTCCTGTGCTTATTCACTTATTCATTCATTTATTTCTGTATTCAACCTTCCATTATGTTAAGCTCAGCCAGTGCAGAGGTGAACAAAGTTGCAGTAGGAAGGAAAACTGCTTTCACCACCAGCCTTGCTCTCTCCGCTCCCACTCAGAGGTGCCAAGGCTAGAACAATTTAGGGAATTTCCTGTTTGAGCAATCCCGGACAAGCCTGACTCAAAAATGGCCAGGAGACTTGTGTGTTCATGTCAGGGAAAAGGAGGAACTAATTCACTGCAGTGGGTTGAAGAGTGGCTTCCAAAATCATGTGTCTGCATCCTTGGAACCTGTGAATGTGACCCGATTTGGAAAAAGTGTCTTTGCAGATAAATGAAGGCTCTTGATTTGATTCGAGTCAGTCATCCTGGATTATCTGGGTGGGCCCTACATCCAATAACAAATGTGCTTAGAAGAGAAGATGTGAAGACAAGGCAAAGATTGTAGTTATGTGCCCCAAATCCAGGAAGGCCAGGGCAGCCACCAGAAACCTCAAGAGACAATGAATATATTCTCCCATAGACTCTTCACAGGAAGCACAGTCTTGTTAGATTTCTGGCCTCCCCTTGGTAGAAGATACATTTCCGTTGTATTAAGGCAGCAAGTTTGTGATCATTAGTTGCGGAAGTGACAGGAAACAAATCTAGTCACCCAGCTTCAATATCAGCTCAAGCGGAAGTTCTTAGAATATTTTACAATTACTATCAGGTTTTTGAAAGATACCTCACATTTATATCTCGGCTCAATGGAAAAAACAGATTGTGAAACATTTCAAGGGACAGTTGGTAGGATTGGAGGATTGTCTGTATATGGGGGAGGAGAAAAAGGGGTGCAACTGATGACTCTAAGGTTTTTTTTTGAATGTTTATACTTTTTTAAAAAAATTTTACTTTTAAGTTCTGGGATACATATGCAGAATGTACAGGTTTGCTACATAGGTACACATTTGCCATGGTGGTTTGCTGCACCCATCAACCCATCCTCTAGGTTAGAAGCCCCACATGCATTACATATTTGTCCTAATGCTCTCCTTCCCCTTACCTCCCATTCCCCAGTAGGCCCCAGTGTGTGATGTTCCCCTCCCTGTGTCCATGTGTTCTCATTGTTCAACTCCCACTTATGAGTGAGAACATGTGATGTTTGGTTTTCTGTTCCTGCATTAGTTTGCTAAGAATGATGCTTTCCTATTTCATTCATGTCCCTGCAAAGGACCTGAGAACTCATCCTTTTTTATGGCTGCATAGTATTCCATGGTGTATATGTGCCACATTTTCTTTATCCAGTCTATCATTGATGGGCATCTGGGTTGGTTCTTTGCTGTTGTAAATAGTGCTGCAATAAACATACGTGTGCATGTGTCTATAGTAGAATGATTTATAATCCGTTGGGTATATACACAGTAATGGGATTGCCAGGTTAAATGGTATTTCTGGTTCTAGATTCCTGAGGAATCGCCACACTGTCTTCCACAATGGCTGAACTAATTTACACTCCCACCAACAGTGTAAGAGCCTTCCTTTTTCTCCACAGCCTTGCCAGCATCTGTTGTTTCCTGACTTTTTAATAATCACCATTCTGACTGGTGTAAAATGATATCTCATTGTGGTTTTGATTTGCATTTCTCTAATGACCAAGGATGATGAGCTTTTGTTTATACATTAGTTGGCCGCATAAATGTCTTCTTTTGATATTCATATCCTTTGCCCGCTTTTGATGGGGTTGAACTAAAGAGCTTCTACACAGCACAAGAAACTGTAATTGGAGTGAACAGGCAACCTACAGAATGGGAGAAAATTTTTGCAATCTACCCACCTGACAAAAGTCTAATGTCTAGAATCTACAAGGAACTTAAACAAATTTACAAGAAAAAAACGGACTCCAAGGTTTCAAAACTAGGAAGATGATAGTGTTACTGACAGAAAGAGGGAGTTCTGTTTTAGGGCTATAATGAGGCAACGGTGTCCAATGAGTTGTTTTAGAAAAAGTAAGTACGAGATGGCAAATATTGTAAAATCTGTGTTGAAAAAGAAGATTTCAGTGGGATATTAATTTCCTTTTCAAGTCCTTTATCACCAAGTGTCCTAGTCTCTACAATTGCATGCACACATGGATTTCCCTTGTTGAACCTTATACACACTCACCCAAAGAAAGGGTCTGTCGAATGGAGGTGCTTCACAGAAGGACCATCACAAAGGAGACACTCAACAAGTATTAGTTAAATGAATGAATCAATAAACAGAAAAAGACAGGGAAAGATGGTCTTTCTTTTCATCACAATATCTGTCTTTTCACTTACTTCCACTTAGTACTTTTTTTAAATTTGCAGTTAATATTTTCTTAATGATAAAATATTTTAAAACTGTAAACTTATCCTTCTACACTAATAGATAAGAGTTTGATCTGTGACCTTGAAGATAACATGATAATTTTGAAGTGTCAAAAACAAAACAAAACAAAACAAAACTAACTTTGACAGTTATCATGAGAATAGCCACAGGAAATTATACTAAGTCCTGAGCTCTACTGTAGAATATTTTAAGATTAACCATTGTTCTGTTCAGTTTTTCTCAGGGGAATTATACCATAGAATTATTATTGCCATTATTGTTGCTTTATATATAAATATTAGTATTTTTCTTGATATGCATTTATTTTTCTCTCTGTGATAATACCATAGTTTTAGGCATAGTTTCAGGCCTTGTAACACCATTAGACATGCAAGAAGACGGAATCCAACTGAATAAGCATAACCATGGGACATTTACAAATGTCACCAGCAGGTAAGAAGCAGGATTGTTTTTGTTAAGTCTTATCACGAGACATACAAGAAATGTGCTTTCTTTATTTTTGAGACAGAGTCTCACTCTGTCGCCCAGGCTGGAGTGCACCGGCATGATCTCAGCTCACTGAAACCTCCGTCTCACTGATTCAAGCAATTCTTCTGCCACAGCCTTCCGAGTAGCTGAGATTACAGGCATGCGCCACCATGCCCAGCTTATTTTTGTATTTTTAGTGGAGATGGAGTTTCACCATGTTGGCCAGGATGGCCTCATGATCCGCCCGCCTCAGCCTCCCAAAGTGCTGGGATTACAGGCATGAGCCACCGTGCCCAGCCTGCTTTCTCATTTCTAAAGAACTGAAAGGTGAGAAGAGAGAGGTACACAGTTAGCACACATGGCCTGTTTATTTTTGCCTCATATAATCCAGGATTTGGAGCATGTGTGTGAAAACTCTTACAGAAGCCTTACTTAGTCTATTCAAAAAGTATAGCTGTGCCCAGGTATGGTGGCTTATGCCTGTAATCCCAGCACTTTGAAAGGCTGAGGTGGTAGATCACTTGAGGTCAGGAGCTCGAGACCAGCCTGGCCAACATGGTGAAACCCCATCTCTACTAAAAATACAAAAATTAGCTTGGCATGTTGGTGGGCACCTGTAATCCCAGCTACTCGGGAGGCTAGGGCAGGAGAATCGCTTGAACCTGGGAGACGGAGGTTGCAGTGAGCCAAGATCATGCCACTGCACTCCAGTTTAAGCAACAAGAGCGAGCCTCTGTCTCAAAAAAAGTACAGCTGTGCCAGTTAATTGAAAGGCACCCTGAGCATACTAAACATTTTAATGCATTTAAAAGGCCATGCAGAGCTGCCTCCATGCCTCCAACCCTCTGCCATGATCCCTAAGAGAAGTGCAGGGTTCTTCCTTCTCTGTGGGGAGCATGGGTTACAATAAGGAGGAAGGATTCTCACCACCAGTGGGAAGAGCATTTCACCCAAGAGAATGCTGTTGCAGGCTCCCTCTGGAACAGAAAGTTCACGGGCTCTGTTAGCATTTATAAAGGTAATAGGTGAAGGCGAGGGCGGGTATTCAGAGAGCAGAAGTCTCTGGGTCACACTAGCCTTGACCATCTTGATGGTTAGGGCTGTTTATAGCACATCACAGCTTCTCCAAGCCTAGTGGCAGATCCAGTTTTCATGCAAGGTGATGACATGTTACTGAAATCTAAGTTTTTAGAGTTCTTAACAGTGACTTTGTAATCAGTACTATCTGGTTGTCCGGCTACAAATGGAGAACCAACGTTAAATATGCAGAGGAGTCCTATTTCTATTCTGTAACCTAATAACAAGTGTACATGCAGCAGAAATTCCCGTAACCGTTTTTGCTTCACATATCATGTCTCATGTGATTGCAGTATCTGAACAGGTTATCCTTTTGGATTCTTAGTAAATCATTTAAGCAAAAGGAAGCTGTAGCTAAAATCTCCTACTTGTGATCAGTTTTCAAAAGGAATCAACTACTCTGGCAAGCACTTTATTATTTTTGTTCCATTATTAGTACCTGCTTTATGCATTCCCTTTGGGAAACTTACATTATGAGAAGGAATTATGGCAAATATATATATATATATATATATATTTTTTTTTTTTTTTTGAGACGGAGTCTCGCTCTGTCGCCCAGGCTGGAGTGCAGTGGCCGGATCTCAGCTCACTGCAAGCTCCGGGCCTCCCGGGTTCCCGCCATTCTCCTGCCTCAGCCTCCCGAGTAGCTGGGACTACAGGCGCCCGCCACCTCGCCTGGCTAGTTTTTTGTATTTTTAGTAGAGACGGGGTTTCACCGTGTTAGCCAGGATGGTCTCGATCTCCTGACCTCGTGATCCGCCCGTCTCGGCCTCCCAAAGTGCTGGGATTACAGGCGGCAAATATATTTTTTAAACAACCAATTCACAAGTTTCAGCTCCTTGATCGTTAGATACTTGTCTACCAAGTGACTTTGCACCAACGTGATAATTGGATGCTACAACAAACCTTGCCTACCTGTTACCTGGTAGCCATATAATACTTACTTGGCTGTTAAGGTCATGAGTGATTTGATCTCCATGAAGTTGTGTGTTCATCTTTCCAACTTCATATCTTGGCAGTAAACTTGAGCTCAGTGGAAGTGATCATTACTTGAAGTCACACTTGGATGACTGTTATTAAACCAGAGAGGAGAAATCATGCTACGTATAGAAATGGTAGTATTAGTAACACACCAATGTTATTTTTAAAACTGAGTTTGCCAGAACTGCTTTGAACTAATATTCTGCTTATATGAGCTGTGTCTAAATATTGTAAAAGCAAATTGATACATTTAACAGATATAGACATATGGGCACACATATCCACATACCCCTAATGTAGATTTGCTAGATTGAAAATGTGTGCCATTTAAAAACTATAGTATTGATTTGAAATAAGTAGTCAGAGACTAGCTCATGCTGCTTTCAGAATAGGACACACCTGTTCCTCAGTGGGTGCACTGCGTCTAAGCCAGGTGTCAGCAAACTAGAATCCATGCACCAAATGCAGCCCACCACCTGTTTTGTAAGTAAAGTTGTATTCAAATGCAACCCTGCTCACATGCATTGTCTGTGGCTGCTCTCACACTGCAGTGGCAAGTTGAGCAGTTCTGATAGAGAATGTATGGCTCACAAAGCCAAAACACTTACTCTCTGATTCTTTTTATTTTTTGAGGCAGAATCTAGCTCTGTCGCCCAGGCTGGATTTCCGTGGTAATCTTGACTTGCTGCAACCTCTGCCTCCTGGGTTCAAGCGATTCACCTGCGTCAGCCTCTCCCAAGTAGCTGGAATTACAGGCACCCACCATCATGCCCAGCTTATTTTTGTAGAGACGGGGTTTTACCACGTTGGCCAGGCTGGTCTTGAACTCCTGACCTCAGGTGATCCACCTGCCTCGGCCTCCCAAAGTACTGGGATTACAGGCATGAGTCACTGTGCCAGGGCTACTCTGATTCTGTATAGAAAAAAACAATGTCAACTTTTGATCTAAGCAAATGCTTGTTAGTATTAGCCGTGACCCTGAAGACAGTCTGACCTCTAGGAAGATATATTTTTCAGTATTTATATAAACTCTAGTTTGTAGAAAGCCCAGTATTTTAGTACTTGAGAGCTTTTATTTTATATTCTTGAGTAGCAGGAAGCAAGAACAAAGAAACAGATGAGTGATTTTGGTGTTCTAATGCACCTAAAAGAAACAAAATAGTTAAGAGCTTCAGAACAGGGATGACTTTTGAATCATGGAATCAGAAGAAAACTGGAGATCACCTTATACTACGATCTTCTCTGGGGAGAAGGGAATATGCATTTGTAGAAATATGTTGAATACTCTGTTTTCTCAATTACAGTCACCATTTATGGTAAAAATATACTACTAAAAAGAAAAAAAACAGTATATGGACCTTCTAATAAATGAAATATGATGTTATAAATTTATATGAAGGATTCAAAAACCCATTGAGTCAGATTACAGAAAGCATATATCAGCACCTTTTTTTATCCTACAGAAGCTCTGTAGAAGAAACAGTTCATCTTCAATATTTATTTATTTATTTGTTTGTTTATTCACTTATTTTTCGAGATGGAGTTTCACTCTTGTTCACCAGGCTGGAGTACAGTGGCACAATCTCGGCTCACTGCAGCCTCCACCTCCCGGGTTCAAGTGATTCTCTTGCCTCAGCTTCCTGAGCAGCTGGGATTCTGCCTAATTTTTGTATTTTTAGTAGAGACTGGGTTTCACCATGTTGACCAGGCTGGTCTTGAACTCCTGACCTCAGGTGATCTGCCAGCCTCGGCCTCCCAAAGTGCTGGGATTACAGGTGTGAGCCACCGCACCTACCAGATCTTCTATCTTAATCTCTGGAATTACTGAGGTGAAGAGACAGAAGCCCTGTGCTGGGACTCATTCTTTCCCAGCATCTAAGTAGCATGAAAAGTTTCTCCTCTAGTCTGTTAACTTGATGAACTACATTTTTCTGATGTTAAACTATTATTAAATCCTTGGGATGAACCCTGCTTGATTCTGCTTTTTTAACTGTACACTTTATTAAGTTAGATAACATTTACTAAGGATTTTTATATCTGTAGCCTTATGTAAAATTGGCCTGTAATTTTCTTTTCTTACATTATTCTTATCCAGTTGGGTAACAAGATATTAGTCTCATAAAATAAGTTAGGTTATTTTTATTATTTGAAGCAACAGGTATAAGGATTATCTGTTAAACATTATTTTAAAGGAAAAAATACAATAAAGAACCGTGTAAAGAAAGAAAATTAAATTCGAGCTTACCCTATAGCATAACATTATTGTCAGTATGAAAGTGAACAACAATAATGTTTTAAAGACTCAATCAACAGATGAGGATTTAGCAGTCGGTGTCTGGAGTACTCTTCTACATCCTGTAATGTCATCAAATGAATGGTGGACTATGTATGTGTGCAATAAGTAAATGAATCAATGATTTTAGATATATTAAGTCAATTTTAATAGTTACGGTTTCTATCCAGGTTCTAAATGAAGAAGAAAGCTGAGATGGAGATTTGAAAATAAAAGAAATAAGGATAGGTTAGATGTCTGATACATGATGTTTCCAATGTGTCTCCTTATTAGCCAGCCTTTCTTAACTCTGGACGCATGTTAGAGTCACTTGATGGGGGTCTTACAAATATCAGTGCCCAAAACCCCACCCTGACCATCACAGAAAGAGGTTCTGGGGGTAGTGAGCAAGCAGCTGCATTTTTACAAAGTTCTCAGGTGGTTCTGGTACAAGATATGGATTGTGAGAACCACTTTTCCTTTTTTTTTTTGAGATGGAGTCTTGCTCTGTCGCCAAGGCTAGAGTGCTGTGGCACAATCTCAGCTCACTGTAAACTCCACCTCCCAGGTTCAAGCAATTCTCCTGCTTCAGCCTCCTGAGTAGCTGGGACTACAGGCACGCACTACCATGCCCAGCTAATCTTTGTATTTTTAGTAGAGACAGGGTTTCACCATGATGGCCAGGCTCGTCTTGAACTGCTGACCTTGTGATCCGCCCAGCTCCGCCTCCCAGAGTGCTGGGATTATAGGCATGAGCCACCACGCCCGGCCAAGAACCATTTTTCTAGATCTAGCAATAGGACATGAGAGTTGTTCACTGGTTTCAAGAAGAATCAAGTGTGTGAGGACCAAGAGAAAGCTCCAGGAATAAATTAATCATGCTATCATGACTACGTTTTAGAAGACTATCAGTAATAGTAGTCTTGCATTTTATTCTTTACTCTCTTAAAAAACCGTAACCTACATTAGATGTAGGTATACATATAACTGTATGTAAGTGCAGTCATATGTAGGTGAGTGCACCTTACCTACTTTTCAAATATAACCTACATGCAACTATATGTAGGTAAGTACACCTACCTACTTTTCAAATATAGCCTGTGGTGATTGTGGGTTGAATAGACAGAAAAAATTACTTTTTGCAGTTTTCATTTTTGGCGGTTGTCCCTCCTGCTGATTCTTCCTGCCTAACATTTCATCACATATGCATTTCAAATTTTCAGTTTTTTTTCCTTTTGTTATTTTTTATTTTTAATATTTTTAAATCTTAATTTTTAGTGGTTTGTCTGTTTGTATGTTTGTTTTTGATATGGAGTCTTGCTCTGTCACCCAGGGTACAGTGCAATGGCATGATCTCGGCTCACTGCAACTTCCACCTCTCAGATTCAAGCAATTCTCCTGCCTCAGCTTCCCAAGTAGCTAAGATGACAGGTGCCGGCCACCATGCCCGGCTCATTTTTTTCTTTTTTCTTTTTTTTTGTAGAAACAGGGTTTCACCATGATGGCTAGGCTGGTCTCGAACTCCTGACCTCAGCTGATCCACCCGCCTCGGTCTCCCAAAGTGTTGGGATTACAGGCATGAGCCACCACGCCGGGCCAATTTTTAGTGTTTTAAAATGTCTGTTCTTCTGTGTTCATTGTCATAGGATTCTCTCACTGCAGCGCCACTTGAAACCTTGTCACTCTGTGTGCCCTGAATGGGCATGATGGGCTAGTAACGTCTGTGGGAAATTCTTAGAGCTGAGGATAAAAGCCTGTCTTTTGTGGGTTGACCACAGCCCAGGGTCTTCTCTCCTTGTCATGTTTCTGACATTGTGTAATATGAATGTGAGTAAAGATCTCCTGCATAATGAAATAATGTTGTAAAGCAACGAGGACTTTAATTTCCAAAGGAAGTCATTTCAGTTTTCCAGAGAAAAAGTCTTAAGTAATTTTACGTTTGCAAATGGACAGCATTCCTAGCTCTATTAAGTAGAGTCATGTTGCACAATTTCAATTTAGTGCTTGGTCTAAGTCTCTCATATACGTTAGATAAAAGCAAAAACATACTATCTTACACAGTTTAAAATTGAATATTGACTTCAAAAACAATTATATCCAAATATGTAATTGTCTAAACTTATTCTTTGGCTTCTTACAGTCTTTCAAAACTTATCTTCCAATGTTATTAGACTGTGTATTGAAACTGTAGCCCCACTAGTCCTTAGCTATCTATCTGTATGCAGTCATTTGAATAAAATAAATTGTGTTCAGAAGACTACATCCCCTAAAACAATATTCACATAATACCAGAGTCAAATCACTGAGATACATATAAGAAAGTAAAACGGTTTTCAGTAAAAGATCACGTTATATCAGAGCTCATAAATCTCACTTCGTATTGCCATATTAATATAAAATTTGTAACCACCTGCTGTCTTCCAACTTTCAATTCTCAAGTTTTCCCAGCAATATAATAAAGTGATTTTGCTACTGAAATGGACGGCGCTTTTCCATCAAATATATATTGTTTTAGGAAAATACCAGTTTCCCTTAAAACTGACATAAAACATAAAAACAGGCCATAGTGTGTGTCTCATCTGGTCCCAGCTGTCTCTTTCCTCAGGCGCTTTGTAGCTCATCTCATTTCCCTGGCCTCCCTCTGGTTTTTGACCTCGGAGGCCCACGCAGTGCTCACTCTGAATCCTGTTAACTGCACTGGACTCCCAACCAAAACTCTTCTTTCTCAAGTTTTCCAAGTAGATGTTCCAATTTGGCGGGCTTCCTTTTTTCATGATTTTTCCTTTTTGTTCCATACCACTTTAGAGGCATTCGTCATCTGCTGACATACATGCAGGGGTTTTTTTGTGTGTGCATTTGATGTTTCTCCAGTAAAACTGAATTGCTTTACAGCCAGAGCCCCATATTGCTTTTCTATTCATTATAATACCTGGCAGATCATTGGTCCTGTTGCAAATTCTTATCAAATATACCTTGAATTGAGTGTTGAGCTTCTACCTTGAAATCCTAACATTCTGTGTTCTACTCTTGCCGGCCTTCCTGACTGATGCTTTGTGACTGTGTATGTGTGTGAGTGTGTGTTTTAGAGACAGAGCCTTGCTCTGTCACCCAGGCTGGAGTGCAGTGGTGTGATCATAGCTCATTGCAGCCTCAAACTCCTGGGTTCAAGGGATCCTCCCTGCTCTGACTCCTGAGTAGCTACAACTATAGGCTTGCAGCACCACCTGGCTCATTTTGTTTGTTTGTTTGTGTTTTCTGGAGATGGAGTCTCACTATGTTGTCCAGGCTGGTCTCAAACTCCTAGCCTCAAGGGATCCTCCCATCTCAGCCTCCCATGTGATTGTGTTTTATACTTCCTCTCTGTCTTCCTGTTGAAAGGTTATTTATTTATAAAGACAAACAAGAAAAAAAACTTTTAGATTTTTCTCCTATTTCATAGAGGTTTTTTTTTTGGTTTTTGGTTCTTTTTTTAGCTTTTTTGGTTTTTTTTGAGATGCAGCCTCGCTCTGTCACCAGGCTGGAGTGCAGTAGCGCCATCTCAGCTCACTGCAACCTCTGCCTCCGAGGTTCAAGGGATTCTCCTGCCTAAGCCTCTCGAGTAGCCGGGACTACAGGTGCCCACTACCACACCCAGCAAATTTTTGTATTTTTAGTAGAGATGGGGTTTCACCATGTTTGCCAGGTTGGTCTCGATCTCTTGACCTCGTGATCCACCCACCTCAGCCTCCCAAAGTGCTGGGATTATAGGTGCGAGCTGCCACGCCTGGCCTCATAGAGTTTTTTAACCTTTCCCTTATGTCTGCCTGGTTCATTAACTATGGAGGACTCATTCTACAAGTGCTATCTAAAAATTGTTATTTTTCATAGCAGATATTATTAAAATATGGAAAATACACATCTACTCATGGCCATCTGCCAGGAGTCATATAAATGTGTCCAGTGTCCAGTGCCTGTGATGCCATAGCCTTGTAGTAGCTCCAGCTTCCCTGGCTCCCACCAGGAGGGGAAGGAGGGTGATTGCTGGCATCTTTTTATTCCTAACTCAGTAAATGTGTATTGGCTGCTTACTCTATGCTTGGGACTGTGCCGGGTGGGCTTTACAGTAGCAAAAGTAGCCAATGCACGTATGATTCTTCATCTAGACCAGGATCTTGTAAAAGGGGGGCGCTGGTAATAATTATCCTGGGACAATTGACAGATGTCTGAACTGTTCCAAGCACATCAGGACTTAGAATCTCTCACCCGCCTCAGATTTGTCTTTTTCAAATCAAGTTGCTCTCTGTTTTTTCCTATTCTTTCTTAAATTATAAGACTAAATGTGAACCCAAAATTTGAATTGAATTTTGGTCACTGTTAAAGACAGAATACAGCAGACTGAGGAGTTTTTATTTGGGTTGTGATCATGGCGAGGACATTCATTACAAAGAAAAATCTCGAAGGAGTTTGGGGGTTCCTAAAGGCAGGTAAATCACCCTATCGTCTATGACCTATGGGAGTGTGAGGAAGGGTGGGGCAGGGCTTAACTTGAACATGTGAGCCAGGGTGGGTTTCAGCAAACACAAAAGACTGAAGTTGAAGAAATTTTTTTTTTTTCTACTAAATGGGTATTTAAAAAAGAAAAATGGAATAAATAAAGTAGATGCAAGTAGTTTAAATTATAGAGATCAGAAAATGGCAATAATAGAAATAAACCGGAAACGTTTTAAAACCTGTCAACACCCATTAGGACAAAAAGGCATTCTAAAACTGTTGAAATGTTGGTGGGTACAACAAAATGTGTAAGTCACAAAACCATGCCACCTGTGGACTGGACCAGGCGTGGGGTCCGTTCACACAGACTAGGAGGTGCCCTTGGGTTTGGCAATGTAGATACCCAGAGGAACAAACTGAAAAACAAGTTTAAAGAAAAGAAGGAAGAGGAGGTAGAAAATCTGACAAAGCAAGTACAAAGGAGCAGTATGCCAAATAAAGTCTGCATTTCTGTGGACTGTCAACCTGAATTTAACCTAGTACCTCATCTAGAACTGCCTCAAGGGCTAGCAGTCACTGAGGAGTCATTTTCCTTTGGGAACTGGGCCACACTTTCCTCAGAAACCAATCCCTGCCTGTTAAAAATATCTGTAGTCACCAAGGACCACCAGAAAAGTAGACTCCTGGGCCTTGTCCATGCCCAGAACAGCTTCAGGAAGTATACCAATTGCAAAAATGCAATGCTTTAAAATTCCAATTAATTTTCAATTCCCATTTCCCTCTGTAACATCTTCAGCTTAGCGTGCATATATCATTTCACATATCCTCTATGGTCTGGAAAATTCGGAAACACCAAAACCATCAAAAGAGAGACCTATTTATGAATAATTTATTATAGTTCTCTTTTGCTTTGAAAACCTCTTGGCTTCTATTAGCATAATCAGGGGCTAGTTCAGATTCCCCAGGGAGGTGCTACTGGAATTTTTCCTCACGCATTAGATGTAAGACATACCCATTTGGGAAAAACTGAGACATATTTCTAAAAGACATACATATAGATGGAGTTGATTTTATCAAACTAAATCAGATGAGGTAAGAAGAAAATGTTTGACTGTGATTTATATATCACACCTGTTAAACTCATAAAATTTAAAAAACCAAGAGGATTTAAAGAGACATATGTTGATTTCCCTATGATAAGAAAATGCATTGTATGATGATATATGAAGGTAGAGAAAGCCTTTTTTTGATGCTGTATCAAATTATCTAGATATCTGTGACATCAAATCATATACATTATTGAAAATGTGGAATTAATCTTTCAACAAGATTAGTTTCAACAAGAACTCGTCTTGCACAAATGGTGAAAAATTGCCTAAGAACATTAATTTAATGCAAAACAACGACCCAGAAAAAAAAATACAACATAAAGAGGAAAAGAAAGAAAGAAGGGTGAATATGCTGTTATATCTTGACTTTCACAAATACTACTGAATAGTCGTGAAGAAGGGTACCTGACATCCAGTGGGACAGCCTGGGTGACCTCAGGCAATAATTCCAGTCTCTTTTGGTATCAGTTTCCTCACTCCTAAGATAAGGGAGTGACCTAAATCTTCCCTCCAGCTCTAACAGCAAGGTCACTGAGAGCTCCACTGCCTCATATGCCTCTCTTAGACCCCTGTGTGCAGAGCACCAGCCTTCTTCTAACCAAATGCAGTTTTTGTGCTCAGGGCAGAGGTTCTATTCTGAATTTCTTCCTCTTTCCCAGCCCTCGTGGAACAGAATGTAAACTCTTAAGGAGAGAGGACCTGGTTCCCAGTCCTACGCCTAGGGTTTATGACATTACCTGGCACATGACAGGTATTCAGCAAATATTTGCTGAGTCTTGTCAACAATTAATTTTGAAAATCTTCTTTAACTTTTCTAAGTGATGCACCCGCTGATTCCATTTCTTTAGTGTCCTAATTTTGTATTAAAAAGGCAATACTAAATGGGAAACAAATGAGGAAAAAAAGGCAAAGACTAAAATCTAAAAAGGTACAGGTAAAATGCTTAGAAATCAAGTGTTTGCTAGCACAATAATCCTTTTAGTCATGCAACAAAATACCCACCCCTCAACCACTTGATGTAGGCAACTGAGGAGGGGAGAGGATATCTGCAACCTTTTCTGCCCTTGGGCAAGGCAGGACAAAGTTGCATTTCCCCTGATAGTCTCCTTAGAGAAAATTGGTAGTTTTTTGCATTTCTGTGCTAGCTTTTCAACCCATTCAAACCCATATTCAGTAACAAAATATTTTTTTTTTTTTCACCAGGCTGGACTACAGTGGCGCCATCTCGGCTCACTGCAACCTCTGACTCCCTGGTTCAAGCGATTCTCCTGCCTCAGCCTCCTGAGTAGCTGGGACTACAGGCATCTGCCACCACACCCAGCTAATTTTGGTATTTTTAGTAGAGAGAGGGTTTCACCATGTTGACCAGGATGGTCTCGATCTCTTGGCCTTGTGATCTGCCCACCTCAGCCTCCCACAGGGCTGGGATTACAGGTGTGAGCCACTGCGCCCGGCGCAGTAACCAAATCTTAAATGACTTTTGGACCTCTCTCTGGTGAGGTTAATAATGGAATCAAAAAAAAGCTCCTTGTTCAAAAGTTGTACAGACCCTAGCACAGCATCCATAATCTCATCTCCTCATGGTACAGTGATAGAGCCATCATTCCTGCTTATTCGAAGTATGTGGTGCTAAGAAGGTGAACAATGCAAAATAGATTAAAAACTAGGTTTTCTTCCTTTGGAAGGATATCAATTATATCAACACAGGAGCAATTGCATTTAGGAATTTTCTTTTTCTACATGATGGAATTTGGTAACGTGGCACCCAAATCTGGAGATTCCAGACCTGAGTTTCCCACCCACCCACCCTGAATTGTTTTTTACTCACGCATATACCATTTTGTAAAGAAGCAGTAGCGTAATGTGAGCATATGGTAACATAATAATTTTATGTAAGAACTATGATGTAATCCTTTGGATATACCTGAATTTTCCTCACTGGGAACAGGGAGCCCAGCTTGGGCCGTGTGCTTCCAACAAACAGCAGTGTTACGTAAGAAATGCCCACTGCTGCTGGGCAGGTGCTCAGTAAATATTTGTTGAATGAATGAGTGAACAAATCTGTTTAATAAAGAGAATAGTAATTATCTTTCAAGGACTTTAGGGAAATTCTAAGATAATCTATGTAAAAATAGCCTATTACCTGGTATATGGTAAACACATTATCGTTGTTATTGGTATTCTTAATATTAATAGTAACCCTTGAGAAAAATTCTAATAAAATTATATGTGAGCAGGACTTGGTCGCTCGAATGAAAGGAAGGGTGAGACATTGGAAGAAATTTGTTTCTATATTGGAACCCGTATTATATATCATATCACAGTTACAAAACTTCTCTTCACATAGAATAGATATCAAGAAAATGATAGATGAGTCCTCCCTCATTTTAACACAGAAGAACAGCCTTGGAGCCTATTTTTCTTTTTTGTTAGATGAAGGAAGTTGGGACCAAGTTCAGTAAGATGCAACAAAGGACTTTTAGCCGGGCACGGTGGCTCACGCCTGTAATCCCAGCACTTTGGGAGACTGAGGTGGGCAGATCACGAGGTCAGGAGATCGAGACCATCCTGGCTAACACGCTGAAACCCCGTCTCTACTGAAAATACAAAAAATCAGCAGGTGCCTGTCGTCCCAGCTACTAGGGAGGCTGAGGCAGGAGGATGGCGATACCCGGGAGGCAGAGCTTGCAGCGAGCCGAGATTGCACCACTGCACTCCAGCCTGGGCGACAGAGCGAGACTCCGTCTCAAAAACAAAACAAAACAAAACAAAAAACCACTTTTAAAATCCACGGTAGATCCATCCCTCCCCTAGTTTTCCTCTTTTCCCTCCAATTGATGTTAATAACCTAAAATGGAGTTGGGACACGGTGTCCGTTAAACTCATGGAACACCCCTTCCTGTCGGATTGACAGGTGCTGCCCAGGTCTTCACCAGGTTGATGTGGCGACAGACTCAGTGAATACCGGCAGCCTCCCTGTCATGGATCAGATCAAAGCTTGGGTCTATTTTACAAATGTCCCATTGTCCTGAAGAAACTTTGCTCTAGGAAGTGATGTGGAAACACTTGATTTGGCCGTTGTCTGAGAATGACAGTGCTGCAAAGCTTCTTTACTGAGATGTATATATCTTTAATGTGTTTATGGACACTAAGCTACCACTTTAATCCTAGAGTCTTCATTTTCTCATCATTATTCATGAATTTAACCGACCCTAGCTATGCAAAAATTGGGGTGATTTCTGACTTTGTCCTATTTATAATTCCTTCTACTGTAAATTAGAATTTAAAATCTTGTGGCACATGAGGACATCTTACTGCCTCCAATACTGTTCTTGGATTGAGTCAAATGGCGTGCTAGCATCCTTGGTGTTTTGTTCATGACCTGCTCTTTGGGAATGACCCAAGTGGTTTTCCTTAGAATGTCATTCATTGCTTTTGAGACATGTTTTCCTCATGCCACGTGAAGAAAGTGATGGTATTTGTAGGGCACACTGTGGTAGAGAGATACTGCTACTTCTGGACAGAGGCCGCCAGCCTAGAGGCTACTGGCCAGGGGCTCTGGCTGTCCTGGGCATACACTGGTGGCCCAGGGTCTCAGAGAATTAGTTGTTGGATCCACTGGTTGAGCAGCTGAGCCATAATCCCACTTTAAATGTTTCCTGTTTAAGAGTTTATTGATTTTCAGTCAGAGAGAAGTAGGTTCAAGTTCTGATTCTAACACTTATTAATCTTATGGTCTTGGCCAAGCTATTTTAATTTTCTAGGCCTCTGTCTCCTCATTTACATAAAGCTACCCAGCTGGTTTGTACCTGTGTAAAGTACTTTCTATTAGTAAACTCTCTACCGAGGTTAGTTCTTGTTATCGTGATTATTATTTAGATTCCCAATACTAATTATAGACTCCTTAACTTATGAGATATTGCACAGAACACCTACACCAGCTCCACGACTGACATCAGCATTGCACACTAGGAGGCAGGCAGGCCTGAAGTGTGCGATTCTGCTTCCGGGGTAGAGGTTGGGGGTCTGTTCTGCTGCCTTATACCCCCTTCTGTTTTGCATTGACATTTCCTCAGCCTCTGACCTTGTGAACAAGAATCCGGGAAAGGTGAAGCAGCACAAACTCCTTATTCTGTGCTGTCCAATGTGGTAGCTTCTAGCAGCATGTAGCTCTTTAAATTAGTATTAAAAATTAATTAAAATTCAATAAAACAAAAACTTAGTTCCTTAGTTGTGGTTCAACAGCCACATGGAGCCAGTAGCCATGATATGGACAGAGTTCATGGAGAACATTGCCACCTCAGCAGAAAGTCCAGCCGTCCAGCTCCGTAGAGAGACCCTGACCACGGCTGTTCAGTCTTAGAGTCTTCACCCAAAACCGAACCACAAGGTTCAATGTTAGCTGTTTAACAAACTGGATAATCACTTTCAATCACTTTCCTTAGAGGCAAGCTCTTCTACTCCCACTCTGCCACGTTCATTTTTGCATTTGCTGCTCCTTTGTAATTTTTTTTCAGCTAGGTAACAAAGAGAAAGGGTTGTTGCCACTAGTATAAGCGAGGAATATATTTTGAAAGATCTTTTAGTCTAAAAGTTCAATCTTCTTTTTGTTCATTTTGCTTCATGCTTATTAAAGGTGATGAGGCAAAAATTGCGGAATGAGCACTCCACTTTTATGTTGCCCAGAAGTTACTGAAAATTCTTGTTCATTATCTCAGCTACTAACTGTTCTAAATTTTCTTGTTCCCTTAAGCCTCAGGTCCTTCATCTGCATCTTCACTTAGCCAGAAAGCCTTTCAAGTGAAATTCACAGAGAGGGTGAGGACCCGAGCCTTGAGCCTTCCAAGCAGGTTACTATCTCCAGAGATCCCAACAGGGATCCTAGGGAGGGGAGTGAGACTCACCCTAGAGGCAAACTGAGTTTGAATGTGGCAGCAACATGATCACAGCTGTACTATGGAATGCATGAATGAATGAATGAATGAATGAATGAATGAATGAGTGAATGA
>NW_012114488.1:14752478-14752948 GCF_000951035.1 Colobus angolensis palliatus
TCAGATGTCACCTGGAAGATGGCGGGGAATCAGATATCAAGGGTGATCAGATATTGAAGGTGGGGGATTTTCACTAAACCAACTTAGCCAGATCTTGCTAAAATTGAGGGATGCAAAGATGGATAAGAAAGTCTAAAAGTTGGCCAGGCGTGGTGGCTCACATCTGTAATCCCTGCACTTTGGGAGGCCGAGGTGGGCAGATCACCTGAGGTCAGGAGTTCGAGACCAGCCTGGCCAACATGGTGAAACCCCATCTCTAATAAAAATACAAAAATTAGTTGGGCGTGATGGCACACGCCTGTAATCCTAGCTACTCAGGAGGCAGAGGCACAAGAATAGCTTGAACCTGGGAAGTGGAGTTTACAGTGAGCCGAGATTGCACTAGTGCACTCCAGCCTGGGCAACAGAGTAAGACCCTGTCTCAAAAAAATAAAATAAAATAAAATAAAATAAAATAAAATAAAATAAAA
>NW_012114488.1:14760898-14781267 GCF_000951035.1 Colobus angolensis palliatus
CCGGGAGGCGGAGCTTGCAGTGAGTGGAGATCATGCCACTGCGCTCCAGCCTGAGTGACAGAGCGAGACTCTGTCTCAAAAAAAAAAAAAAGAAAAAGAAAAAGAATGAAAGTGCAAGCAGTGCTGGTGGTCTGTGTGTGTTGGGGGCTGAACCCTTGTTTGTTCCTTAGCAGAAGAAGAGAGATGCTCTCCAGCCAACTGTAGGCAAGCATCGCCCGGCAGAGGTGGGGCGAGCCTGAGATGGGGCGAGTGCCTCTTTTGCAGAAATATCATCAGATAACCTGATAAAAGCAAAATTGAATATGTCAGATTTTGATGCCAGAGCTTGAAATATTGCTAAAGCTCCCTTAAAACTGTCACTGCTAATAAAATTTTATAATAGGATACATTTTGTGTATTTGCACACGGGTATGTGCCTTCTGATTTGCTCAGCGGACTTTTTTCCCTGTGTTCCTGAGGAGTGGAGACCAGTGGCTGATTGGCTGTGCCCCTCGCGCTTCTCCCTGTGGTGTCCAAGCTGCCTCCTCTGAATCCCAGAAGGCTTTAAATTGTTCAAATGAATTTCTGAAATCAGAGGACATTCCTGATTCAAGAAAAATCAAGGGACAGATATCTAGAGTTTTGTAGATGAGGGATCTGACTCTCCCAAAGTTCCAAGGACTAAGATAGAGCCCCAAGCATTCCAGAGTCAGTGGGACCCCCGACTACCTCCTCGAATGGGCCAGAACTTTCCTGGGCTGTGAGGATGCAGTGCTGTGCCCCCTGTCAGGGGCAGATAGCTCCAGGCCTCGCCCTGAATGTCTGGGTGGTTTGAGAGGCCTCACTTGTGCCTACCCAGAGAGTAATTCCCAGTGATTCACTTGTTATTACTAGCTGTGGCCCCCGTCTTAGTGCAGCCTTATCCCCAGGTGCACATTGTACATCTGCAGTGAGCCCATCCCAGCTCCAGGTGCTGCCTCAGCCTTCCTGGTTTCTTGTCCCAGTGCCCGGCTTACCCCCTTCCCTCAGGGCTATCTTTCCCTCCATCTCTTCCCAGTACAATCTTTCTCTACGTGGGAGGCCTGTCTCCAATGCCACCTCAGTTCCCCTACATCACTTCAGTAGATGAAAGAGCTCTGTTTGTAGCTCTATCATTTAACAGGGCTTCTCCCCTCTCTGTTTCTTTTTCGGCTTTTTTTTTTTTTTTTTTTTCTCACTCTTTTGCCTCTGAATCAAAGGCTGCTCATCCCCCACCTCGTCCAGTCCCTCCTCCTCTAGACCAAGCACTGCTAAGATACCTTGGCTCCTGGGCGGGGCTTGGGCCTGTCAGTCCCCTTGTGGGATCGAATGGGATTCCTGGGCTCTAGTCACAGATCAAAGTGATTTGCTTCTGCCACGTACCTTGACCCGTAACTCAGTCCTTGATCTTGTCAAGGTGACTGGCTGCCCTGCCGCAGGGCGAGCTTAGGGTGAAAGCTGCGAGAACCATGTTTGTGCAGGGACCAGCGCTCCCCAGGGCCGCAGGCTTGTGTCTCTTCCCTATAGTATGTGGCACCGGGCCAGTGAACACAGTGGGACAGGGACAGTTCCTGCAATGGTGCTGCTAGTGTGGGAGGGGAGAGAGAATACTGGGAAGCATTAAGGATGAGGAGGAGGAAGGTGCCTGGTCTTGTATTTGCGAGACCTGAGTTTACATCCAGGCTGAGGCCTGAACACTTTTTATGTGTTATCTCATTTAAGCCCCGTGACAATCCTGTCAGGTGGGAACGATGCTAACCCATTTTACAGATTTGGAAGCTGAGGCTCGGAAAGCTGAAGTGACCTGTCCAAAGGTATGCAGCCTGCAGAGATGGAGGGGGGAGTTGCCACCAAGTCTGTCTTGACTTCAAAGCTTATTTTAAGGCACACTGCCTCCTGATGAGGAGAGTGCCCCGCTGTTTTATTTCTGGGTAACACTGAATTTTCACGACAGCCCTGGTCTTAGAAGGATCTAAAATAAGGTTTAAAAATTTGGGTCATGAGTTTGGACAAGTTATTTAATTTTCTAGTAAATATTGTAATAACACTTAAATCACAGCATGGTTTTAAGGAGCAGATGAGTCAGTGTCTGTAAAATGGTACCCAGTACGCAATACAGACACGTCAGCTCTTTCAGCAGTCACGGAACAAGAACGCACCATTTCTGAAGGGAATGATTAAGAAACACTTGAGGCAGAGCCCGCCTTCAGCCGCTTTCTGTCCTGGGCAAGGGGGTTAAGGCTAAGGAGACACATGCAAACCTTTTCTTCTCACGACTTGAGGTGGAGTTTCCTGTCCCTCCTGTGATTCAACATCTCAGAAATTACAGAAACACCTATTATGCTTGCTTCTTAAATAAGATTATCTGTACTCCTACCTCTGGAAACCTTAAAAAAGCTCTCTCAGAACTATTATTTTCTAGTGCTTTCATGCAACGCAAATTACAGATGTTAATTGGAATGCAGTTCTCCTTCTTCAGACTTATTTCCCAAGTGGACAGATTGAAGCTCACCTGGGCTTTACCAAGCTTTTGGTTAAGTCTCCCATCACCCTCAGTCTCTTATTATTCATAATCTGTTACCCTGGAACACGTAAACATTCACTGCTGGCTACTATTTCCTTCTAGTTTATTCAACAGTTTGGATTTAATGTGTGGGTTTAAAAAAAAAACAACGGCACCCAGGAAATTAAGCAGTTCATCAATTGGAGTCCTAGAGCAGCTCAATGCTAAGGCTGTGAATGAGGTTCACAGGACTAAAAACTTAATTAAATGAGTCCAAGTTTGATTTAAATTGTAAATTCTCTGTTGATACCTAATTTCAGTCTCACTTTAAGTGAACTGAATTTTAAAACTCAGACCCACTCTGCTTGTGGACAGTAGCCCCATCTAGGGGTAGAGCTTTTTCCTTCTCTCTTTCATTTTTCTCAATTTTCCTCTTCAATGTTTATTCAACCCAGGCCATAATGCAGGAGGAAGGGAAAAATTCCCAGATTTTCTGACAAGACCGTTTTCCATCATTCTCTCGGGAAAGCTGAAGGATGCTTAAAGAGAGTTGTGACTGAGCATTGATGAGGGGAGGAGGAGGCTACAGGACATTTTCTTCCATCTGGTGTCACAGGCAGAGCGTCACCTATGCTGAGAAATTAACAGCACCATGCTTCCCCTTGTATGTAGCGCCCATTCCTTAAGACAGAGCGCAGGGCATGCTCTTTACAATGTGAGCTGCTGGGTGACAGGAGTGTGGGAGTGGAGCGAAATGAGAGGCATAAAAACCTTCCCTTTTGCAAAGTGAGCCAAATGCAAAATGATGTCTTATCAACTTCACAGGTGCTGCTGCCCGCATTCATTTTAGACCTTGGCACCTCACGCAGCTCCCATCATTTTATGGCCAGTGCTCGCTCCGGAGCAGTGAAGGCCCGAGAACCGGGAAGTGGAGTCTCCCGGCTCAGGGGATGCTTTAGTAGAGGAAGGGAAGGAGCTCATGGCCAGGGTGGAGGAGGGACTTCTAGTTTGCAACTGGACAGGACATTTTAGCTCCTTCCTATTTTCTACCTTCCATTTTGATGAACTTACTCTTAGGTTTTGTTCCGTGGAGAAATCCTGGAGAGGCATATGATAATTAAGACTGTCTCTGGTTTACACGGAGAAAATCACAGTGTAGAATAATGAGCAGGTTTAACAAGCATCTGTGTATTAAAGAGGACCCTGCTTTATCTCTATCCAAGTTCCCCGAACTCTCGTTCACGCTTTGCTTCGTATGAGGTGATAAAATTGAACATTGATTGCATGTAGGAAGCCGGATTTAATCCAGGCCACTCAGGCTGGCAATTTTAACTGAATTATGCACGGCAATTTCCCCCTCATCCAGAGCCAGGGATCTTGGATGGAAGGATGACCAGATAAGGGACTCACTGTGACTACTGGCATCACAGAACCTGTGTGTGCTGCTGGGATGAGTAGCCTACATATGGCAGGGCTCTTGGGACCCCGTGTGAAAATTTAAAAAGAGGAAAGAAAGAAAGCGAATACTACTATGTTTGGACCCCAAATACTGGGGCCTGAAAAATGCACAGATTTAGCACCCCCAACCCTGGTTGTAAAAAGGCCGCTCTCTGAGTTAGCTGCCTACGAACCAGAGGCCCACCAAGAGCTCTTCCGAAAGGAAGCTATTCAGGGGGTACCCCCGTTTTAAAGAAACTGTGGTCTTTCTGGCAGAAAGCCATTGAATATAGCAAGAGAGTCATTTGCCGGCAAGCAACCGAACATGTACCAAAAAATAAATTGGGTATTTAATGTAAGACAACTGAAAATGCGTCTGTGTGGGCAGCTTGAAATCGGTATGTGCTGGAGCCACACACCCTTTATGTGAACTGTAATGAGCACTCCCACCACCAGTTAACGTGTTTGCAAAACTTCCAGGATTAGAGAGACAGGGGTCACCCACGCCCAGGAAGATCAAATTAAAAAGGCTTATAAAAGTCCAACTTAAGAGCGGGGGCTGCCGGCTGACAGAAGAAACAGGGTAACAGTTGCACGCAAGGAAAGTTTCCATTTCTGCCTGAGCCCCTTCCCAACTCTCCCCATGCGTGGATAAGCCGGCACCACCCATCCCCGCCACAGAAACGCGTGGGGCCCAGCTGCAGCATGCGGTGTGAGAAAAGCATTTTGCCGCTGCCAGTGTCTCAGGTCTTACATCACTGTCGTATTAGTCTAAGCAGAATAGAGCAGATTGTTTATTTTGGTTTAGCTCCGCTTCAGGCTGTAACATCAGATGTAACTCCCAGAGTGACAAATTTCAATCGCAGTGTCACAGATTAAACAAGGGTATGGAAGAGTGGGGTGAGCACGTTTCCCAGGGGGTGTGGAGTGGGGGTTCTGCCTGAATCTGTTTTCGAATTCTCCCTGCCCCGGGAAGCCCCCCTTCCTTCTCACCATATGGTCGAGTCAGTTCCCTTTTGCCCGCAAGGATTGGTGATAGTCACAGCATCCCGTCCTGTGGGTTAAATAAGCCAGATCTTTAATTTATATGAAAATACTAATTAAAAATGATTCCCCCTTTTCCTGAGAGCATATTTAACTGCTTTCATATTTCAGATTTTAAAGAATTTGCTGAGTATTGTTCAGTATCCTGAAACTCCAGAGGGAAGAAAGAATTAGTGAAATCAGTAAGAGACAGACTTACCCTGGAGAGTGACTTGGCCACAGCGGGCAGAAGTGATGCCTAGTGAGTATAGGCCAAGCTCTGCCTGCTGAGGGGGTCCTCCGGGATGGGGTGGGGTGGAGGTGCTCCCAGGCTTATTTGTTACATGTTCAATTATCACATAGCTAGATGGGGTGGCTCATCCCACACACCCTCTGTAAATCTCAGGCAGGCAATGGTACACAACAAGGGACACTTACTGTTTCCCAGAATGGTTGCCCTGGCTTGGGAGGGACCCCTCCCCATTGCCACCACCCTGAGAGCCAGGGCGTGTGTGGCATCAGCTTTTCTTGTGTTCTCTGAAACCCTCAAACTGTTCCGCCTGTGGATATCATCATCCTCATTTCACACATGAACCTCCCTCTGCCCAGTGCTTCCAGCAGTTTGCAGAATGCAGTGTCTACAATGTAGCAATCTGAAGCTTACAGCAGGCTTGTTCCTAATGAGAGTGTTCCCCAGGTAGAAGAATAATTATAAAGTATCTTATCTCATTGACGGTATTATTCAAAGGGAGCATCAGTTTATTACAATTTCCCAAACAAGTTATGGATAAGAACTGTTAAAAATAACAATGCCTAGTTACTGCAGGCTATTTTGAAACTGTGGAGACCAGGGCTGTGCACTCTAGTTTTTTTCCTGTAAATTAGGTATGGTCCACGGGAAGCTTTAGAAGCCTGACCCGTGTTAAGAGTGAGAACGTGTGCAGTCCTCCTACCTGCAAAGGAAGAAGGAGCTTTTCCCCACTGCCTCTCTGGAGGAGGATTATTTGGCTGTGTAGACCTACTAAGGGAGAAGTGTTTGGATTAATACTTTGCATTTATACAGCAAACTTCTCGGCTCCTAGATCAGTGCATACAGCTGGGCAGTTTTCTGGTCTGACTGAGTGGATGGAGAAGCTGAGACATGGCCTCTCCTCACTGTGTGCTGGAGACCCCGAATCCCAGCGCTGCTCTTACACGATGTCTGTGCCACTCTCTTAGATTGGGACTTTCACTCACTGTCTTTTAGTGTTTGATCAATTAAAAAATCCAGAGTTCCATGTTTTCTAAGTAATTGGTTTCCCATAGTTTCAGAGACATAGCTTCCAAAATAAGAAATGAATCATGAGTTCCTTTAAGTTGCTAGATTTACTACAAAAGTAGTAAATCTTTTGGCGCGCTGCATCCCGCGTACCCTTTCTCCACCTCTGTGTCCACTGTCGTGGGTGCTAGCCTCGGACACAACTTAGTTATCCATACAATGAGGCAGAAGCTGCAGACTTATCTCACTTCTTAACAGTTGCATAACCAAACTCCAAGCCTGTTCTGCTCACTCCATCCGCACCTGCTCACCCAGTCAGCCGAGGGCAGTCTATGGGAGACGGCTGCTGTGAGGGAGAGCTCAGGTACTGTTCGCACCAATGAAGGGAGATATGGAAGTGTCAAGACTGAAGGCCAGGAAAAAAAAAAATGCTAATGGTCCTAGAACAGCATCAGGTTATAGCTGGAGACTAGATTTTAGTCAAAACCTTTTCTTTTGCATTTTTCTAGGCTAGGGATTAGCACCTCATATTATAAGCTACCTAACTAATCTTAAAACAGCTTCATTCCCTTATTAAAACGAGCCTTTCAGAAGATATTAAGCAAGAGGATTAGGAAATCGCTCAGGCCTCCGGGCAAGCACTTCAGTGAGAAGTCATTCGACCACCCAGAGACCGTATCTGGGTGGTGCCCCATTCCAGGGATCACGGCTTCTTAGGCTGCCCTGGCTTTATAAGACATGTTCAGTGCTACCAGGTCCATCAGAAAGGAGGGCTCTTCTTAGAGTGGGCACAGGCTCCATCTCCTACCTACCAGTTGTTCCACAGCACACAGTAGATGTTGCATTGTCTGCAGTGAACTAATTCTATGTGACCTTGGGCAAGTACGTCTATCTCATTAGGTTTCATATTGACTGCAGCCTGAGGGTCATCATAATACCTCTAGGACAGTGGTCCTCAATCGGCTGGGTGTGGGGGGACACTCACCATCGCCTCCCACCCTCAGCCAGACATTTGGCAATGGTTGGAGTCATCTTTGGTCATCCCAAGTGGGTGAAGGCTGCCGGCATCTAGTGAGTAGGAGTGGAGATGCTGCTGGAGACCCTGCAGGGCACAGGCGCCGCCACAAAGCTTTCTCCAGCCAGACCGTGGAGAATGGGGAGGGTGAGACGCCCTGCTCCAGGATGACGCATGTCATTGTGTCACACTGGGTGGCTGTAAGGCACCATGAAGGCCTTAGAAATCGGCCTGTATGACAGCTCTGTGGGTATACACTGATAATGATCTTTTTTTTTTTTTGGAGATGGCATCTCTGCCTCCCAGGCTGGAGTGCAGTGGCGTGATCTCACCTCACTGCAACCTCTGCCTCCCAGGTTCAAGCGATTCTTCTGCCTCAGCCTCCCTAGTAGCTGGGACTATAGGCACCCACCACCACGCCCAGCTAATTTTTGTATTTTTACTAGAGACAGGGTTTCACTATGTTGGCTAGGATGGTCTCGATCTCCTGACCTTGGGATCTGCCCACCTCAGACTCCCAAAGTGTTGGGATTACAGGTGTAAGCCAGCGCATCCAGCTGATATTGATCTTTACCATCTGAAAAGCAACACTATTATTCTCATGACCACACTTCTGTTCAATAAAGTACTAAGATATTTTCAAAATATGTGTTTCTATGGGTGTCCATAAAGCTATTTTTATTTTGAGTTTTAAAACATCAGACATCCCTAATATACATTTGCATTTCTCTTGAACTTACTTTTTTGCAGAAATGATTGCTAATTGAAAAGTGTCAAGAATAACTAATGGGGCACTAATGACTTGAAAAGGAAGAAACATGTGAATCTAGTAATGTGTCCAATTGGTAAATGTATACAATCCTACAAGGGAGAAACTTCCACATGAGAACAGAATCAAGACAGCCAGACAGGTGGCTGGATCCCAGAGCATGGGGGCCTTCCTGAGGGAGTCCCAAGAGGCCCTTGTGTCTCCCCAGTCGTTTGGCATGGCCCAAAGTGGCTGCCGCCATTGGAAGCCTTCTCTGCAGGGACTTGGACCAGGGACAGTCTTGGGCTGTGGTAGGAAAGGGCTATGGCAGACCCTCTTCCGCCTCCCTCTCCCTGTTTCCCTTCCTGAGCCTCTGTTTCTTCTGGATTCTGAATAGGGTACCAAGCCAGCTGACATTTTCCTGCACAATATGATTAAAGGAATTCACCCAGATTACGTTTCATTCCCACTTAAATTCGCACTCATGAGACTGGACAGTAAGAGTCCACAAAATGTGAGAGAGGCAAAGAGCATTTCTGCTGCTTGTGCACAGAACCACTGCTCCCTCGCCAAGTTCACTGTTGATCATCTTGAAATGCCTTTCCTTGAAATGCAGGGCTAATGTTATGAAAATCAGGAACCTCCACGGAACCTGGGATTTTTCCGCTGTCAGTTGACTTGTCAAGGTGGTTTTGGGAGCAGAACCCAAGACAATGCTATTTCTTCCCTCTGTCACTTCATGTGGATTTTGTGCTGGATATGTCAGGAGGAAGCCAATGATCTGTAAGCAGCTGACATGTCACATGTACTTAGAAATACATCTGGACAAATAACAGCTTCACGTCCAATCAACATCATTCTTGTGGTAGAGGTCAGTTTTTAATACAGTGCTTTTATTTTTCTTTCATTGTGTTTTGTTTTGCTAATGCTGTTTCTCTAGTTGTTTGCATCTCTTGGTTAGAAAGTAGTTCCTAATGAGGCTGAATACGTGAGTTCAATCCCCTTATGGGCCAGTTAGCTGTTCTTTCTTGGTTCTTGCAGGACCATATAATAGTTACTGCAGAGCTGATGCTTCCTGTTGATAAAAAGGGATCTGGATAACAGTGAGATGAACCAGAATGTGGAACTTGGCTAGCCTGTGTTTTGATGATCTGGTCCCTTGCTGTGGCTGGGGAGCAGGGTCATAGGAAAGGGAGACTTCTGGCCACCTTCCTCTCCAGGCTACACTTCTTTCTTCTCCTTGATACACTGGATGTCATTAGAAGGAGGTTGTGGACAAAGCAAACAGAATCCCATGCTAAGGAGTTTGTTTATTCTTCAGGCAGCAGAGAGACATTTAACACTGACAGTGTCTCACTCCCATAGTCATACAGTATTTTTCACAATAGCCAAGATAGGAACCATCCTAGGGGTCCTTCAGTGGATGAATAAGTAAAGTATACGTGGTATTTGTATGTAATGGAATACTATTCAGCCTTGAAAAGGAAGGAAATCCTGTCATTTGCAACAACATGGATGGCCCTGGAGGATACTACGTTAGATGAAAAAAGCCAGACACAGAAAGACAAATACTACATGATCTCACTTACATGTAGAATCTAAAAAAGTTGAACTCAAAGAAATAAAGTGGTGGTTACAGGAGGCTGAGGATGGGGGACTGGGGAGATGTTGGCCAAAGGGCACAAAATTTCAGTTAGGAGAAATAAGCTCGAGAGGTTTACTATACATCATGGTGACTGTAGTTAATAATAATATAATGTGTACTTAAAAATTGCTAAGAGTAGACTTTAAGCATTCTCACCATTAAAAACTCATAAGTATGTGAGGTAATGCATTTGTTAGCTAAATTAGCTTTGATGTAGCCATTTCACAATGGGTACATATATCAAAGCACCATGTTGTATACCATGAATATATATAATTTTTATGTTTCAATTTAAAAAAGAAAATGTAATAAATGTAAAAAGAAATGCCTTGCATCAAGTAGCAGTGGCCCAGCGACACCTTGTTATTAGTAAAACAAAGGTAGGCCAGGTGCAGTGGCTCATGCATGTTATCCCAACACTTTGGGAGTCCGAGGCAGGCAGATCACGAGGTCAGGAGTTCGAGACCATCCTGGCTAACATGGTGAAACCCCTTCTCTACTAAAAATACAACAAAATTAGCTGGGCTTGGTGGTGGGCACCTGTAGTTCCAGCTACTCGGGAGGTTGAGGCAGGAGAATGGCATGAACCAGGGAGGTGGAGCTTGCAGTGAGCTGAGATTACACCACTGCACTCCAGCCTGGGCGACAGAGCAAGACTCTGTCTCAAAAAAAAAAAAAAGAGGTAAGCGACACACTAGGAGAGACAGGAACACGCAGCAGAGACTCTGGTTTCAGGGCCAAAGGGGCAACCCCAGTCCTTAACTGTGGGGCATGGTTTTGGGCAAATTGATTTTTACCTTGCTGAGCCTTACTGACCTCATTGTACAAGTGGGACAGTGAGGTGTAACCTATACGAACTGCTATGGGAGGTGAATAAGAGATTTGGTAGTAGGGACAAAGTGACCAGTGTTGCCGAAGCAGCGCGCCAACATGAATATGACCCAGCTCCTGGCCAAGCTATGGACATGGCAAGAGGCAGATCCCTAGCTCTGCAAACTTGTTCACTTGCTACATACATTATATTCCCATCCTCAGTTCTTGTATTGGCATTTTTTTTTTGGCATGTAGTGCTAAGTGGCATGAAGGTTAAAGACTTGGGGTCCTCATACACAGGGCCCCAAAGCTCCGGTGCCTTCAGATTGCATCTTCACCAGGCTCTGGGAGTGGAGGAGCTGGGCTGCAGCTTCCCTTTGCTTTCTTTGCTCTCCGGGGCAAACTGCAGGGACGTCTTTCCACAAAGCTTTCTGCAGAGGCCTTTGCAGGGCCTACCCTGAGAGTGGCTTCCTGAGCCTTAGTATCCACCTGGCAGGGGGCAAAGCCACCAGCAGGGCTCTCTAGGCCAAAGCAACCTCAGGAAACCTGTTTCAATTCCTGTCAGTCTGACATAACCCAATTGTCTGATCCTCAGACTGCAGGGAGCACAGAGAACCTAAAGATAAGTGAGAACTGCCAAAAGCTTAGATTCATCAAAATGTCTCCAAGGGAACAACAACAACAACAAAACTGTCACAAAATGCAATGCCACCAGTACAGTTTACTCGGAGGAGAGCCCTGCAGACTAGACTGTGGTTGGCAAAGGAGCTTATGGGTGCGAAAGTGCTTGCACTTTGCCGCCAGTGCTTCTTACTATGCTGCTATTATTGTTGTTTTTTGTTTTTGTTTTTTCTGTTTTTTTTTGTTTTCAGTCTGGCTCTGTCACCCAGACTGAAGTGCAATGGTGCAATCTCGGCTCACTGCAACCTCCACCTCTCAGGTTCAAGTGATTTTCCTGCCTCAGCCTCCCAAGTAGCTGGGATTACAGGTGCACGCCACTACACCTGGCTAATTTTTGTATTGTTAGTAGAGACAGGTTTCATCATGTTGGCCAGGCTGGTCTTGAACTCCTGACCTCAAGGGATCCACCCACCTTGGCCTCCCAAAGTGCTAGAATTACAGGTATGAGCCATCACAACCGGCTCTTCTTCTTTTTTTTTTTTTTTTTTCTGACATGGTGTCTCACTTTGTTGCCAGACTAGAGTGCAATGGCATGATCTCAGCTCCCTGCAACCTCCATCTCCCAGGTTTAAGTGATTCTCCCACCTCAGCCTCCCAAGTAGCTGGGACTATAGGCAGCTGCCACCAGGCCCAACTAATGTTTTTGTTGTTGCTGTATTTTTAGTAGAGATGGGGGTTTGTCATGTTGGACAGGCTGGATTTGAACTCCTGACCTCAAGTGATCCACCCAACTCAGCCTCCCAAAGTGCTGGGAGACAGAGTGCACAGCCTGTTCTGCATATTCTTTAGTGCCTTGTCTCAACCCAGCACAGTGAGAGGCAGCCAGTGAGAAACAGAGGGACTGGAAGCAGAGCTGACACCTGTGGGAGGGGCAGGAAAAGCAAACCAGCAGCCTCTTTGGGCAGAAGCACAGTGGCGTGAGGTCGGTGGGCCCATAGGAAGCAGCCAGCACTAGATTGCTCCCAAGGGTCTTCTGTGCTCTTGTGCAGTGCTGTTCACCATAAAGACCCTGAACCACAGAATCCTGTTTGTAATACTCTTGGGAACAGGATGTCACATCAAAGGTTCACTCAAATAAGACTAAAAAGGTTTTGGTGCTTTACAAAGGGTCCATTTTCTGAAAGTGCCAGAAAAATGAGAAATTATTAAGCTAAATAGTTATTAGTAAGGCTTTATTGTGGCTTGATTGACTAATTTTTGAATTCTTCGAGGAGAGGAACAGTGTGCGTTATTTCTGTTATTGCCTACAGTATTTTGCAGGTTACTCAGAAGTTGCGTGGTAAATAAGGTTTGATTGAAAGGAAATCTTTCTATTTATTCAGATTCTTATTTTCAAAACACAGAGGTCTTTTATTCCTTTATTGCTAAGGTCTTGAGCTGTTCATCACACAGAATAATTATGTATGTAATATGTGAATGAAAACCAGTGTAATTTCAAACTCAGGAGCAGAACAGTGGCACTCCAGAAAAGGCAAAGTCAGTAAACTTGGTAATGATCAGTAAAGCTGGTAATTAAATAGTCAAAACTTGGTAGAAATAGAATTATGTTGTCCTTTAGTTTCCAAATTTGAGTGAATGGACTACAATTTACAAAGTAAAATCAAGGGCCGGGTGTGGTGGCTCACACCTGTAGTCCCAGAACTTTGGGAGGCCGAGGTGGGTGGATCACCTGAGGTCATGAGTTCAAGACCAGCCTGGCCAACATAGTGAAACCCCGTCTCTACTAAAAATACAAAAATTAGCCAGGTGTGGTGGCACACACCTGTAGTCCCAGCTACTCGGGAGGCTGAGGCAAAAGAATCACTTGAAACGGAAGCAGAGATTTCAGTGAGCCGAGATCATGCCACTGCGCTCCAGTGTGGGCAAGAGTGAGACTCTGTCTAAAAAAAAAAAAAAAAAAAAGGGCAATTGAGGTGAATACAAGATAGAGCCCTAATTTCTAGTCTAAATTGATTATATTTTTAAAAAATTCAATGACACAGTTATATAGATACAAGTATCCTCTGAATACCTACCTGCAGTGATAATTTGCTCAGATTCTGAAAACCCATCTTTCAATCGCCTTCTGGTAATTGCAGTAAAACTCAAACCCATTGGAAAATCTCAGTTCCCTAGACTCTGTCTGATCTGCGAGGAAAATAACATGTGAAAACGACAGCATCTGCAGGGTCTTCAGATGAACAGAGCCCCTTCCATGGCTCGTGCTCACTGTGTTTAAGTGTGAGTGGGAAGACATGTGCTGTTGTTAAGGACCCGCTTATTTGAGATGTGATAATATGTGTTAATTAAAGGAAAATGGTTTGGCCATGAATCCATGTAAGTTAGGCAGACGGAATTTTTCTGGCTTCTTTTATATATGTCATAGTCCTCCAAGCTCATTCCCTACCTACAATTCAGCGTCCCCATTGTGAAGAGCAGGCATCACGCGTCCACTTGGACGTGGTGCTGTGTCATCTTATTGAGCTATATTCTTGTCCTGCCAATGCAAATCAAAATTACACACTGTGGGATTTAGATTTCCAGAAGAGAGAAGAACATAAGTCTTCCTGTTTGGGAGGCTATTTCAATCCTGCATTTTTGCATGACTTTCTCCTTTAAAACTCGCTCAGCGTGTCCATTCCTGCATGCCTCTCTGTTTAATTGGTGCTGTCAGAAAGGCTACCAAGCAAATGTATTTAATGTCTTTGGGAAAAGAAGTTATGGGTTAAGGCCTCTTCCAGATTCAATCTTTGTTTTGGCATGATTCAAAAATGTGCGTTGTGGCCATCTGTCTAGAATTGACTGGATGGAACAAGGAAGCTTGCCCTGCATCTGAGATGGGTTGGTCACCACCTTCTATGGGAGAAAAATGGCAACGGATAAAATATAGGTGCAGACGTCCACAAATAGAACTTTTAGGAACCTTCACTTTTGCATTTGTACATTAATGGGTTTTCTGCAACGATAAGCAGAAATACACTATTTTTGCTATAGTCATTATATGCGTATACCTGTATGTGTATAAATAGATGCAGGTATTCTGTATTTATCAAGCTTAACTCAGAATGGAGCTTATCAAAATAAAGCTCATTTTTATACTATCATTATCCAAGCTGATAATTTATTTTTAATTTTCTTTTGTTTTAAAATTTGTCTTAAACATGATTTTTCTACTTTTTACATGAATTTCATTTATTTCTCTAATTCCTTGTATTGAGTTTCAGAGCAGTGACCCAAGGTCATCCATACTGACCTATTTTGATATGAATCTTTGTGGTGATGATAATAGCTACAGTAATGAGGGCTCCTACCTGCTAGATTGCTAGGCTTTTTTATTTCTGTCAGGTGCTTTGCCTTTTAGCCAGGGTCCTCGAGAGAGGAGAGCTTGAGGCAAGAGTGAGAGGCGCTGACACTTTCTTTGGGAAGTGGAAGCCCAGGATGGCTAGGGCGAAAAATAGAGGGGAACGAAGGCAAGGAAACATGAGAGGCAATCCGAAGCATTCCTGCCAGCCGCAGCTTCAGGGTCCCTAAAGAGCCACGGTTGGTCCTTGGCAGGTGTGTTTGTATGACACAGAGGACTCTTAGTGAAAATTTGCAAGGAAGAAACCACAACTTGGACCAGCCCTCAGAAGGCAAGGAGAAGGGAAGGAGGCCTTTATCTACCCAGAATCCTCCCGTCTCCCGTTACTGTGGATCAACGTGTGTCCCACGGGGAGCAGACGCTCTTGCATTTCCAGTTCACATCACATTTCCTTGCACTTGCCCAGGAAGCAAAATCCCATGCCCAAAAGATCAAGAGATTTCATTCCAGCTTGGGAGTAGAGGGGAAGCTCCATGCTGAAAAGGCCCTGAGGGCCAGAAAACCCAGGACTAACTTGGGTAAAGTTAAATCTCTGAAGAGTTTGACAAGGACACTTCCTGGAAAGGGACATGGCCGTGAGCAGCCCAGACCAGAAGGATTTTAGAAATATTGACGAGGCCAAGGGGTCCTGAGGAGGTGCTTAATTAAGCAGAAACAAGTTCAGATTTCGTGGGAATCTTAAATTACACCATTTGGGAGACCTTCTTTTTTTTTTTTTTTTTTTTTGAGACAGAGTCTTGCTCTGTCACCCAGGCTGGAGTACAGTGGCGTGATCTCTGCTCACTGCAAGCACCATCTTCTGGGTTCACGCCATTCTCCTGCCTCAGCCTCCCAAGTAGCTGGGACTACAGGTGCACGTCACCACACCCGGCTAATTTTTGTATTTTTAGTAGAGACGGGGTTTCACCACATTGGCCAGGCTGGTCTCGAACTCCTAACCTCGTGATCCACCCACCTCTGCCTCCCAAAGTGCTGGGAATACAGGCGTGAGCCACTGCACCTGGCCAGACCTTCTTTAAGAAACAGAATACAAAAGTATTATTATAATTGAGAATAAAAAAATTACAACAGATTATAAATTTTAAAAATTCAGTAGATACCAGGAAAATCATGCTTTTAGAAAAATAACATATTTCAATTTTCTTGCTGCATGGTATCCCCTTTAATACTCTTTTTCCTATGATTTTTGGTCATATGCCTCTTGGCATATGACTTTTATTATATTGCTTTGTATAAAAAGAATAGAAAACAATTTAGTCTTCCAAGCATAGTCGATTACAATTTATTTTTATTGATGGTTTTGAAAAGTACCTTTTAGTTTTACAAATGATTGGAAATATGACAACTTTGAGGCTTGTTTTCAAATTTGAGGTAACCTCTAATAATTTTCCATTATTTCTGGCGTGTAACATTGCAGAGCATTTCAAGTCTTATTGCATAGTGACTGCTCTTACATATTTGATCAATTGACAAAACTCACCAATGGATGTGTCTTCAATATGTCCTTTGTGTTTGCATCTTATGAAATGATTGTTACCTTTGTCAATGTTAGTATATCATGTCAAATCAGGAAAACGTTTAAATCTTTTTTTCAATTTGGCCCTATGATTATTTCTCTTAGTTAATTAGCAAATACTTGAATGGCCTGCTCATTGCTAGATACAGTTCATTATTAATGGATAAATGTAGCAATTTAGTCACTGGAATATGGTACTTGCTTCTGCAGGCATTTTGTTAGGATGTGGCAATTTGTGTACTGTTTTCATTGGAGCCCAGATTTCTTTGGTTTGAGATGTTTCAGATACAGTAAGACGTGATCTAGTACATTAGGGTGTATAAATCATCCAACTTCATAACTGACACATTCACTGTAGTATTTATTTCTATAGGTTTCTGCACTTTAAGTGTGGAAATACTGGTAAATTCTATCTCAAGTGGTTTCCATTAAAAGAAACAAAAAGGATACGTGATTCATTTGTGTTTATGCACAAGGCCTTATCAAGTATATTCTTGGCCAAAACGAACTTCTATTTGATAAGGTATTGATGAGAATTGCATCTTGCACTTATGACTTGGCGCATCTAATGATTGAAAGAATTATCCACAGACAGGCTTCTGGCTCCGTAAACTTCAAACCTTCTTCCTTTTCCTCCATCCACACATTTCAGGTGCTGGGTGCCACATCGGAACTCTGATCCTCCCTACTTTGTGGCGTTGGGTGGGTGTGTTGACACAGTCTGTGCTAGGAGGATCCCTGGAAGCCATTCTTACACTGAAACACCTGGGAATATGTTATTTCAATGAAGAAATGACTGTAAACTCCATGTGATACCTCACTAAGTGACAGGCAAACTGCCCGTATACAGCTCAGCTTCCCAAATACCCATTACCACTCCAAGGCCGCCTGATACAGGGGGATTCTACCAGAGGTAGTGCTGGAGTGGAAAGGGGCATCTGTCCTAAGCAACAGCTGTGAAAATATCTTCTTAAATATTGGGGAATACATAGCCATGTGATCACCTTGCTGAGTCCTCACTAGTCCTCCTGACAGGCCCAAGCAAGTGAACAACCCTGAAGCTTCAGCTTCAGCAGTTCACAGAAAACCTTCCTCAGGGCGCGGGGTTTGCACACCAAGGGAGTGTGCACCTAAATATTTGTATCTGCAGTCATGAAACCTGACTTGCCAAATGTGGCTTTAATGGGATACCCTCACATTGTAAAAGATGAGATTTTTTTTTTTTTTTTTTTTTTTTTGAGATGAAGTCTTGCTCTGTCGCCCGGGCTGGAGTGCAGTGGCCGGATCTCAGCTCACTGCAAGCTCCGCCTCCCAGGTTCACGCCATTCTCCTGCCTCAGCCTCCCGAAGAGCTGGGACTACAGACGCCCGCCACCTCGCCCAGCTAGCTTTTTGTATTTTTTAGTAGAGAAGGGGTTTCACCGAAAAGATGAGATTTTGAGATTATTTTCTATTAAAGCAAAGCTGTAATACCATCCTTTTGGCCAATGAAAGCAGCAAGAAGTTAGGTTTTTATTTTTCTTTACTGAAAATGAGAAAAATACCTTCTTCTCCTAGGGTAACTTTAGTGCCAAATATTTCATATACTTATCAACAGGATTTGTAAGATTTGTTTGTTTGGATTCCTCCTAGTGTCCATGATGCACCTACCCCACCACACCCACAACCACACCCACGCGTTGCCTTTGGGTGAAAGTTGCATAGGATAAGGAATTATTAAGCTAATTTATGAATAGATGAATGAATGGAATTTATCTCATAATTTTCTGCTGACAGAGGAAATTCTGTTTATTTCATAAAGAAGTACATGCCAATAGGAAAAAAAAAGCCCCAGGATGGGCACAGTGGCTCACACCTGCAATTCCAGTACTTTGGGGGAACAAGGCAGAGGGATCACTTGAGCCCAGGAGTTTGAGATCAGCCTGGGCAACATAGCAAGACCCCATCTCTAAAAAAAAAATTAGCCTGGCTAGTGGCATGTGCTTGTGGTCCCAGCTACTTTGGAAGCTGAGGTGGGAGGATCACTTGAGCCCAGGAGGTCAAGGCTGCAGAGCCACGTTCATGCTGCTGGATTCCAGCCTGGATGACAAAGCAAAACCCTATCTCAAAAAATAAACAAATAATAATTAAATCAGTTAAAAAATTGTCAAAGGATACAAGTAAACAAACCAATTAAAAAATTGGTAAAGGATACAATTAGGTTAAGTTGAAGATGATAGAAAATTTATGGTAAAAGGACTTTTAACAAGACAAACATTTAATTCTCACGTAAACAATGTCCAGAGGTAAATAGTCAATGACTGGTAAGTTGGTTTCTGTAACATTATCATGATCTGAGAACCCTCTGGTTTGTTACTGTAACATCTAAAATATTTGTCTTTTTTTTTTTTTTTGAGACAAAGTTTCACTCTGCTGCCCAGACTAGAGTGCAGTGGTGCAACCTTGGCTCACTGCAACCTCTGCTTCCCGGGTTCAAGAGATTCTCCTGCCTCAGTCTCCCAAGTAGCTGGGATTACAGGCACACACCACCACACCTGAGCAATTTTTGTATTTTTAGTTGAGACAGGGTTTCGCCATGTTGGCCAGGCTGGTGAACTCCTGACGTCAGGTGATCCGCCCACCTCAGCCTCCCAAAGTGCTGAGATTAAGGCATGAGCCACTAAACCCGGCCATATCTGTCTTTTATTCATCATCCAAGATGTATGCCTCAGCTTCTGCTGTTGCATCTACATTCCAACAACTAGGAAAGATACGGACTTTTCCTTTAAAATCACTTTCTGTAAGTGTTATATAGCAAACCCTTTTCCTCATGTCCCATTGCCCAGTGTTTAGTCACATGAGTATCCCTAACTTTAAAAGAGACTGGGCAATATTGTCTTCATCCTATATGACCGACCGCATGTCCCATTAAAAATTGGAGTGTTATTGCTAAGAAAGACTGAGTGAGTGAATATTAGGGAACAGCTAATGGTCTGAGCTCCAGATATAAATAAACCATTATCAATAGAAATGTCAACAGTCAAGCAACTTAAAAAGTGAACTCACTAGTAATTTTAAAGATACTAGGGGCCAGGCGGGTGGATCACCTGAGGTTAGGAGTTCGAGACCAGCCTAGCCCACATGGTGAAACCCCGTCTCTTCTAAAATTACAAAAATCAGCTGGGAATGGTGACACCCGTCTGTAGTCCCAGCTACTGGGGAGGCTGAGGCAGGAGAATCACTTCAACCTGGGAGGCAGAGATTGCAGTGAGCCGAGATCGCACCACTGCACTCCAGCCTGGGCGACAGAGCGAGACTGCGTCTCAAAAAAACAACAACAACAAAAAAAAAAAAAAAAGAAGAAGAAGAGAAAGAAAGAGAACAAAGAAAGAAAAGAAATAGAACACCAGTGGAAATATTTTCCAAAAGTGAAGCAGAAAGAAAATACTCAGTCAAGGCTGTAGGGATGTAAGTTCTCTCCTGTGCTATTTTGGAGATTTAAAGTAGTAGGGAACATTAGAAGGAAAATTTGACATTGCCTGTGAAAATGAACGTATGATCACTTTTTCCTGAAAGTTAACACTTCTAGATACGTTTCTCAAAGAGGATAGAAAGAAGTGTACTAAGCTGTTTTACACAACGTTATTTGTAATAGTGAAAGTCTGGATAAAAAAAAATAACCCTTTTCTCAGGATGGGCTAAACACATTTTTATATAGTCATATAATTATAGCCAGACATTAATAAGAATGATGATTATGTACTGACTTGGAAAGATCTCCAAGATGGACCGATATGCACAGAATAATTCCGCCTATACTTTTCAAAGTTTTATGTTTAAATACATTCTATACTTCAGACTGGTATCAATTGCTGTGTTGGTGGAGGACAAACAGTGAGTATGTTTGGGGGTTTTTGGTAATTGGGGGATTTTACTTTTTGCTTTATATAATTATTATTAGTATTTTTACTAACATGTTATACGCATAGTCATTCACTGCTATTAACCATGTGGTGGGCTTTTTGTCCATTTTTTAGCTGCATAAATGTGTATACATATCTATGTGAATTATTGTATTAATAAGATAATATAGATAGAATCATGCTATACAGAGAGTTTTGTATTTATTTTATTACATAGTGTCATTTTGGGAGTATTTTCCAAAGGCATTTACACTTCAAAGGTTTATTTTAATGATTGTCTTCATACAAATACTGTGTTATATATAACCACTTCCAATTCTTGAAAATTTAAGTTGTTTGCAATTTAAAAATATATTTGTAAATAATTGTTTATATATTTGTAAATAATTGTTTATATACATCTAGAACTAGATGTACCATATGACCCAGCCATCCCACTACTGGGTATATACCCAAAGGATTATAAATTATTCTACTACAAAGACACATGCA
>NW_012114488.1:14782178-14805905 GCF_000951035.1 Colobus angolensis palliatus
ATAAACATCTTTATACACCATCTTTGCCCATATATTTTATTGTCACAGGAGAGATTATTACTAGGAGTTGTTGTGTTGAAAGTTATAAATTTTTTAAAACTCTTGACACAAATTATATTACCAGTTTGTTTTTCAGAAAGGTTTTGCTAATTTATATTCCCACCAGCAATGTATGTGTGAACCCGTCTTGCCAGAGCTAACCACCATTGAATCTTCTTATTTTTAGAAAGATTGTAAATTTGATGAGCAAAATGCTGTCTTACCAGTAAAAAACATTTAAATTACTATTAATAATGAGGTTAAACAGTTTCAAGCATTTAGTGGGATAGGTGCGTTTATGTCACTGGACTGTTTTCTGTGGCTTGATAATAGCATGTTTTTACTAAATTGTAAGAGCTCTTTATATACTGAGTATAACACTTTTTTTCAGTGTTAGTTATTACTAATGTTTTTTAGGTTTAATTTAGCCAGTTAATTTTGTGCTGTTTTGGATATTATGCTTTGAAGGATCTCTTACGAGTTTTGATAAATCATTTTTTTATTTGAAAAATATTTTCTAAGCACATGTTAAATACCTGCTGCTAAGCTTAGTGATTGGACTTCAGTGGTGGATAAAATAAATTTATCTACCTTTTCTTTGAAATTCACTTTAAAATGTGATGTGCCTTAATCTCTGAAAGGTAGCCTTTGAATGTAAACCAAATGTGTTTTTAATAGCACTATTGTACTGGCATCCTCAGAGTAGAGTGGAATTTCTGTTATTAGAAGCTCTGCTTGTATTTTTATAAAATGTATTTAGCTTGGGAGTTTGGTTGGGGGTAGTACCTGTAGAGATACAAGAAACATTTAGGAGTTTAACATAAATTTTTGTTATTTTTATGCTTATTATTTGCTATTATTTTTATTTTTATGTTTTTGAGACGAGTCTCGCTGTTGTCACCCAGGCTGGAGTGCAGTGCATGATCTCTGCTCACTGCAACCTCCGCCTCTCAGGTTCAAGTGATTCTCCTGCCTCAGCCTCCCTAGTAGCTGGCATTACAGGCACATGCCACCATGCCTGGTTAATTTTTGTATTTTTAGTAGAGATGGGGTTTCACCATGTTGTCCAGGCTGGCTTGAACTCCTGACCTCTAGCGATCTGCCCACCTTAGTCTCCCGAAGTATTACAGGCATGAGCCACCGCGCCTGGCCTGCTATTATTTTTAAAGGGTATCACATCTGTATTCATCTACCTGTGTATCCCCTTTATTTTTTATGGTCTGAGAGGACAGTCAGGGACCCTATGAGAAATGAAATTTCCATTTATAAATATCGTTCAATTTGGCACCTAGGTTCGGAGTATAATGTTTGAATGCAATGTACATTTTCAAGAACATAACTGCAGCGCATTGAAAGTATTGAAGCATTCATGCACTTAGATGCCACTGATCGAATGTCTCCAGGCCTAACCAAAGTACGTGTTAGATGGATAAGGCCCTGTTCACCTGTCCGCTGACTCCATCTGGCTCCCATGCCCACCTGTATACCTACAGGACTTGACCTTCCCCATCTTACCCCGTGTTCGAAAACTTCTCCAGTCTGTAGCTCTATGAGGCGTGTGGAAACAAGTGTGTCAAATTCCCAGGCCCTTATTGTTGGAGATCTCTTGCCTTCTAGTTATTTGAGGGAAAAATTACACCATTGCTACTATCTTACTGCCTTATGTGAAAATGGTTTTCCTTGCTATCAAGTAACCTTTCCAAACTTGCTAAATTCTGTTTGAAAATGACTAGGGGCTGGGCACAGTGGCTCACACCTAGAATCCCAGCACTAGGGAATCCAACACAGGAGGATTGCTTTATTCCAGGTGTTGGCGATCAGCCTGGGCAACATAGCAAGATCCTATCTCTGCAGAAAAATTCAAAAATTAGCCAGGCACGATGGCATAAGCCTGCAGTCCCAGCCAATTAGGAGGCTGAGGCAGGAGAGACTTGGGCATGGGAGATTGAGGCCGCAGTGAGCTGTGATCGCACCACTGCACTCCAGCCTGGGTGACAGAGTGAGACCCCATCTCTAAAAATAAAAAATAAAAATAATTTTAAACTAGTGAATCGGATGTCCAGTCTTTCCACTTTGTTTTTGAACTTCTTGACCTCAGTATAGTAGGACTGAGTCTCACAGGGACGTGCCCCTCTACCAAAAACTGGTCTCTGAGTTTCCACCTATGTGCCTTTGGTAAATCTGACCTTGTCCTTCAGGAGAGCTCAAAGCAGTCACCTCACAGCTGTCCATTTCCCCCTACCCAATCTAATTAGGTTCATCTGCACCTGATAACTCTGCATTGCTGCCTGCCTTCAGAGTAATAAAATGTATGTCTAGGCCGGGCGCGGTGGCTCAAGCCTGTAATCCCAGCACTTTGGGAGGCCGAGACGGGCGGATCACGAGGTCAGGAGATCGAGACCATCCTGGCTAACACGGTGAAACCCCGTCTCTACTAAAAATACAAAAAAAAAAACTAGCCGGGCGAGGTGGCAGGCGCCTGTAGTCCCAGCTACTCTGGAGGCTGAGGCAGGAGAATGGTGTAAATCCAGGAGGTGGAGCTTGCAGTGACCTGAGATCTGGCCACTGCACTCCAGCCTGGGCGACAGAGCGAGACTCCGTCTCAAACAAAAAAAAAAAAAAAAAAAGCATGTCTATGTTATGATTTGATTAACCTTCATTGGTGCCGATGCTGTTTCTCTGTTTGCATGGATCCTATGCCAGTAGACTATCCAAGGAATTAGTAGTTACCTTATCAGAGCTTCACATCGTCAGACTCTTCGGGGACCTCTTTAGAGCAACAGTGGGAAGTGATTATTCTGCCTCCCTATTTGTGCTTTCGGGAAGTTTGGCAGGTCAAGCTATTTTTGAAAATATTGGGTTGAGGAAATTAAAGATGAGATTTCTCACACTGTAGGAGGAGCGTTGTCGTTCATGATCATGTGTGATTTTGTTCACAGTTCTTTGTTTCTGTTGTAACTTAGTCTATATAAACCAAAACCAAAATGTCGATACAATTTTCCACTTGCACTGAGAAGTATTGATACATCCAGGACTTTTCAGTTTTATTAACAAGTTAACTTTTCTTAAAGAGGAGGACTGAGCAATATAAGTTTACAATATTTCATTTTACCATGTCAGGATGTTTGAAAACACAGTAACAAAAGTATCTAGTCTCAACATCACTTAATAAAAGGGAATCATTTTAACAGGAAAACTGGGAAATACATAGTTTCAAATAAAGGACTTTCTTCTCATTGGAAAAGTTGTCTTTTGTCAGTAGTTGGTGGTGACAAACATACACTAGGTCTAAATCCCTGGGGACTGGGCATGGGAAACCCATGTGGCCCTGTTTACTTTCCAGTTCTGAGGGGGTTATTTCTTAGCTCTGCAGTGTGACTCACAATTCACTACCATTTAGAGCCTCTTAAAATCAAGACAGGATTAATGCCCAGAGTTTATCAGAAGTCTGTGAATATACAAGGCACACTGATTTTTCTTCCTATTCTTTTCCCTCAGAAGCTGTAGTGATGGGGGCTCCAAGAGTTTTTAATGTGATTCCAGATTAATTCTCTTCCAGTGCACCAGGAAGGTGGAATTGATCAAATTCTAGGATCCAGTGACCTGGGCAAATCAAAGCAGAAATTATAATAACAAACAGAACAAAAACTTTATATGTGTGTGCGTATGCGTGAGTACATGTGCATGCACACGTGTGTGTATGAAAGTAAAGTCCAAAGCCAAGACTTCATTATTTTAGTTCCCTTTTGCAGGGAGAACTCACCCGTTGGCACCATTTTGGAGGACAGGAATCAAGGCATATACTGAACCCTGTTCTTTTTGTGAGAGACCCTGTTGCCATTTGGGATATCTGAAACAGGGCATGCTTTCAAATGCAGTGTAGTGACAATCCTTTTACACATTGCTCAATAGCGAAATTGGGGTTAAGTGAATGTGCATGAACAATTTTTTTTTCTTTTTGAAAGTCTCACTCTGTCACCCAAGCTGGTGGGCAGTGGCATGATCTCGGCTCACTGCAACCTCCACTTCCTGGGGCGTGAACAAATTCTTCTTGTGACCTCCCTGCAACTGCTTTGTGAGAAGGCAGCCACATGTGAAAATCTTTTGTTAAGCAAGCCACTGTATCCTTAAACCTTTTTTCTGTGCATGAAATTTCTCACTGAGGTATAATTGGTGTGTGATGAAACACACATACTGAAAGTGTGCAATTCAATTAGTCATGATACACGTATACACCGGTGAGACCGCTGTCACAGTCAATGAACCCATCACCCCCACAATTGCCTCAGGTTTCTTTGGATTTTCTCCCTCCCACGCCTCTCCGCCTCCCCTTCTCACCTCCTGGAAACCACTGATCTGTTCTCTCTCCCCATAGATTAGTTACCACTTTTTAGAGGTTTTGGAAATGGAGTTATCCAGTATGTGTTTCTTTCTGCTTGTCTTCTTTCACACAGCATCATTATTTTAAGGCTCATTCATGCTGTTGCATATATCCCAGCTCCCTCCTCGTTGGTACTGAGCAGCATGCCGCCACATGGATTGCAGGCATCTACCAGTTTATGCACTCATCAGTTGAGGAACATTTGGGTAGCTTCCTGTTTGGGGCTATTTCAGGTAAAGCTGCCAGGAGCATTTGTGTACCAGTTTTTGCGTGCACATGGCTTTTCTCTGCATTGGTTAGAAATTCTGGAGAATAATGACTGGCTCTCCTGTTAGATATATGTTCACCTTTTTAAGAAATTGCCAAACTATTTTTCCGTAGTGAGTGTACGTGTGCATACCATTTTCCAAAGTGCAGGTTTACACCAGCAGCCGGACGCTTCAAGTGAACCTCTTGTAGACGTCTCTAATGGTCTCTGTGCAGCTCTCTCCTCTGTTCAGTTCTGTTAACTCCAGCTGCCCCGTCTTCCCCACAACACACAGACCTGTCTCTTCAATTCCGCAAGTCTGCTGAGCTCCCCCTGTGCTCTCCCTCCTGAACCAGGGCCCCGCCACTCTGAAGGCAGCAGGCTGGAGTGATTGCAGGACTCAGCATGCTTGCTTTCTGTCTCTTGCGGACCTTTGTCCCGCGTTGCCTCATGTCACTATCTTGAAAACCATTGTTTCATATATTTTGTCAAATTATTACATTGCTCCAGAAAGGGAGATAAATTCAGTTCTTGTTACTCCATTGTAGCCAGAAGTGAAAGTCTGATAAAGCAGTTTTGAAAGTTGACTAAGTTGGATATTAGAATCTACGTTAACCACCAGGAACAAAAAGTCCCCTGCTAAATACCCTGTAATCAGCCCACAAAAGAATGGTAATTTTTCTTTGTATAGTTGAACACTTTGGACTGTTGAAATTTGTATACCTGAACATTTTTAGATAAATTATAGTTCTTTGAATTCAAAATACAGTACCTCTAGTTGTATAAAGCTAGGTGAAAAGTGTATAACATTATTCATTTTATATATACAAAAATTGAGTCCAAGGAGTCAGTGCAACTGTCCTAGAATCATATGAAGTAACGGCTGCCACTTGCAGTTGTGCAGGTTGTATACTGCACAAGCATAATTGTGCAAGTTGTATACTGCACAAGCATACCTGGCTGAAGCAATGAATTGGGGATGAAATGACGCTCACAGTCTGTTTCCTAAATTTAGTTCCCTGGTATGTGATTGCACACACCTAAAGAGAGTTTTTCTCATTGTCATAAAAGTACCTCAGAGACCCACAAATGATGTCATTTTTAGAGAAGAAACTGTGTGACATGGTTTAGTGTGTCCCCACCCAACTGCAACTTGAATTGTAGCTCTCAGAATTCCCATGTGTCATGGGAGGGACCCTGTGGGAGGTAACGGAATCATAGGGGTGGGACTTTCCTGTGCTGCTCTCCTGATAATGAATAAGTCTCATGAGACCTGATAGCTTTATGAAAGGGAGTTCCTGGCTGGGCACAGTGGCTCATGCCTGTAATCCCAGCATTTTGGGAGGTCAAGGCAAGTAGATCACCTGAGGTCGGGAGTTCGAGACCAGCCTGACCAACGTGGAGAAACCCTGTCTCTACCAAAAATACAAAATTAGCCGGGCATGGTGGTGCACACCTGTAACCCCAGCTACTCAGGAGGCTGAGGCAGGAGAATCACTTCAACCCAGGAGGTGGAGGTTTTGGTCAGCTGAGATCAGGCGACTGCACTGTAGCCGGGGCAACAAGAGCAAAACTCCATCTTAAAAAAAAAAAAGGCAGTTCCCCTGCACACACTCTCTTACCTGCCGCCATGTAAGACATGCTTTTGCTCCTCTTTCGCCTTCTGCTATGGTTGTGAGGCCTCCCTACCTGTGTGAAATTGTGAGTCTTTATTAGCAACACGAGAATGGACTAATACACTGTGTCTCTTTGGAAACCTCTTTGGCCACAGCATGTTTGACTTGCAAGAGTTATGCTTCAAGTGGCACCGTCAAGTCAGTCTGGGCATTTATGTGAGTTCTTTGTCACTATGAAGAATATTTTAACAGGGGTGGAAACAACACAATATTAATACACTCACAGCACAGTGCTTGAATAAGAGTAGAAAGTGGTGTAGCCAATGTGGCTCACTACAACTAGACACTGGCAGTTTGTGCTCCTTGGATGTTTGCTCCTGGAGAGGAAAAAACATCGCATCACCAAAGATGCTGCCTTCTGTCAGCAAGGCCCTGAGCATGAGATAAGAGGATCCTCTTTTATTTGGATATATTTGCCTCACCTCTGTCCATTTTACCTGTTTAGAACCTTTGAATTGGGGTATGAGTATTAAACAGAATCAATCCAAGTAATTCTAGATGTTTTAATGACAAAGATGAATTTGCAGAGATGTGGGCAGTGGTAGTGAGGAACCCAGAAACTGCCAGTTCCATCAGGACCCCAGACTTTAAGAAGTAAGTGGCCTGCTTAGCACTGCTGCAGCTCCAGGAGCCGTGGAGGAGAGGAAGGGGATGGCCAAGAGGATCTGTAGCAGGGAGGGTTGAAGCCACTGTCAGAAAATGTGACCCAGAGCTGGGTGGCAGCTGGCAACCAGGGATTGGGAGCCTTGTGGGTATGGCCCCAAGGGCCCAACTTCCTGGGATGCAGAGCAAGCCTGGCAGGGCAGAGAGTCGTCATGGTGATGCGGCATGGGCATAGGGGGTGGAGGCAGAGAGAAAATGTGCACTGTAGGCTTCTTGTATATTTTTCTCTGTGGATGGATGAATTTATCTTACTGATTATGGAAGGCCAGACAGGTCTTTTCCATTTCCTTGGATAAGAAGCTAGAAGAGAAGCAAAAGGAAACTCGGCTACCCCGAGTCCCAGCCATGTGGCAGGCAGTTAGCCAGAAGCTGTCAACAGATACTGCACCACCTCCCAGCAGCTCTGTGAGGCTGGGAACATCCTCTCCTGTGGTGGGTGAGGTGCCTGAGACTGGAGATTGGGCAAAGGGGGACTCACACGCTCAGGTGCACACCTGGAATGCTGAACCAGAATGAGGAGAAGTTCATATCCTTTCCACTGCACTTCCTCCCATAAGCTAAGCGTCTCCTTTAGGAAATCCAACTGTCTTCCTGTCAGTTAAAATAGAACCCATCCAAGGAGGTGAAGCATCTGGTCTTCCTGTTTCAAGTCTCTCACCTGCTTCAGTCCAACTTCCACGTCTGATTTATCTTTTGAATAAACAAGCCTCACTTTGTTACTTCCTGCCTGAAAACTTCTGGTGCCATGTCCTATTCAGGTTTTATTCTAATTCCTTCATCACTTTTGACTATCATAAATAATGCTGCTGTGACCATTCGTGTAAACGCCTTTGTGTAGACATATGTTTTCACTCCTCTTGGGAGCAGACTTTGTGGAATTGCCAAACTCTATGGTGGCATTTATTCAATTTTTAAAGAAACTTTTGAACATATATATAAAAATATATTCAATTTTTAAAGAAACCACCAAACTATTTTTAAAGTATCTCCACAATAATATGTAAGGGCTTTAGTTTCTCCATATCCTTGCCAACACTTGGTATTGTCAGTCTTTTTAATTATGGATGTGTTAGTAAGTGCCTGATAACATCTTACATTGTTTTAATTTGCATTTCTCTGGTGTGTAATGATAGGCACCATCTTTTCATGTGCGTGTTTGACATTCTGGTATCTTCTTTACGGCGGCATCTATTCAAATCTTTTTCCATTTTTATTGGGTTGTTGGTTGTTTTCTTAATACCAAACTGTAAGATTTTTTTATGTCTACTCTCAACATAGGTCCTTTCTCAGATAGATGATTTGTATGTATTTTCTGCCAGTCTGAAGGTTGCTTTTTCATCTTCTTTATGATGCCTTTCAACCGTTATTTCCCCCCCTTTTGGAAACAGGCTCTTACTCTGTTGCGCAAGTGGGAGTACAGTGGCATAATCTGCAGCCTCAAACTTCTGGCCTCAAGGGACTCCCACCCCCCGCCTTAGCCTCCTGAGTAGCTGGGACTACAGGCAAACACCACCACACCTGAGTAATTATTTTTATTTTTATTTTTTTTAGAGACAGGGTCTCCCTGTGTTGCCCAGGCTGGCCTCAATCTCCCGGGCTCAAGCAGTCCTCCCGTCTCAGCTTCCCAAAGCACTGGGATCGTAGGTGTGAACTACCATGCCTGGCTTCAACAACATTTTAATTTTAATTTTGATGACATCCAATATATGGATTTTTTGCTTTCACTGTTCATTTTTTGGTGTATCTTATCTAGAAATTGTTGTCTTGCTCAAGGTTACAAAGAAAATGTTACATTTTTTCTTCTAGATTTTTAAATTTTTATTTATTTATTTATTTTTGAGGCAGAGTCTTGCTCTGTCACCCAGCCTGGAGTGCAATGACACGATCTCAACTCACTACAACCTCCGCCTCCCAGGTTCAAGCAATACCCCTGCCTCAGCCTCCTGAGTAGCTGGGACTACAGGTACATGCTACCACACCTGGCTAATTTTTATATTTTTAGTAGAGATAGAGTTTCACTATGTTGGGCAGGCTGGTCTTGAACTCCTGACCTCAAGTGATCCACCCACCTTGGCCTCCCAAAGTGCTGGGATTACAGGTGTGAGCCACTGTGCCCGGCCCTTTCTAGAAGATTTAAAGTGATAACTCTTTCATTTAGATCCTTGGTCAATTTCTTGTTAATCTTTGTGTTTGGTGTGATGTAAAGATCAATGGTTATGATACTGCTGCTATTGTGCATATGTTTCTCCTCTTGTCCAAGCCCCATATATTGAAATGGCCAGCCCTCTCCCATTGAGCTACCTTGGCACCTTTGTTAGACTCTCTCTTCTGTTCTACTGATCTATTTATGCATCCTTATGCCAGTACCACACTGGCTTGATTTCTGTAACTGTGTCTGATGATGTCTAAAACTGTCTTTCATTTTACAGGTTAACTAGAAAATTAAACAAATTTTTTTTTTTTTTTTTTTTTAGAAACTAAAGGACAATTACTACTTGGAATCATTAGTAAAACCCAGTACAACTTTCTTTCTGACAATTGATTGGCCTAGTTTTTATTGGCTTATGTGCTGCATTATAGCAACTCCTGAAATCAGGAAGTTTAAGGCCTGAGATTTTGTTTCATTTTTCAGAATTGCTGTGGCTAATATAAATCATTATATTTCCATATACATTTTAGAGTTAGTTTGTCTAGTTCTTTAAAAACTTTGATGATATTTCAAAAGGGATCGTTTCGAATCTACAGATCAGTGTGAGAATTTCCATTTTACCAGATAGTCTTCCCTCTGCCTGGAGTACCCTTTCTCCCTCTTCCCCATCAGAAGAACCCCTGCCCATCTTTAAAGATACAGCTCCAAAGACTTTCCTCCTCTGGGAAGCCTTCCTCAAGTTCCCCAGGTAAAGTTAGACACCACCTTCGCTATATTTATGTCTCTGCTATAGCATACATCGTGTTGAATTTGAATTAAAATCCTAAAGGTAATGACTGTATTTTATTTTTTGATTTTTCTAATGCCTAGTATAAGGTATATGCCATATGCTTAATAATTACTTGTCTAATAAATTAAGAAGTAAATACACGAATGTTGCAAATAATCATTTTTTTAGGGTAGGTATTTTCCTTTGAATGACCATTACATAGTAGTCACTTACTCCTACAGTTAGCAGCTATATCTTGATCCAAGGGAATGTCAGTTTCCCAACAAAGGTGTGATGCTTTCTATTTCAGAAAAAAAGCTTTTGTATATGGATATAAAATATCGAAATGTTAGACGTCGTCTAGGACCTCTTCTTATCTCTAAATTTTAAGGAGATCACACAGGAATTTATTATCAGTCTAGAATTCCAGTCTGTCATATTCCATTCAAGAGTTTTCTTAGACAAAGCTAAAATATATATGTATATTAGTTTGACCAGGCTGCCTACTACAGACCAGGTGGCTTAAGTAACAGAAATGTATTTCCTCACAGATCAGAAGCCCAAGATCAAGGTGTTGAAAAGGTTGGTTTATTCTGAGGCCTCTCTTCCTGGCTTGCAGATGGCTGTCTTCTCCCTGTATCTCCAGATGGGCTTCCCTCTGTACATGTCTGTGTCATAACTCTGCTTCTTGTAAGGACTCCAGTCATGTTGGATTAAGGTCCACATATCTGACCTCATTCAACCTTAATTAACTCTTCGAAGGCCCCATCTTTGACTACAATCACATTCTGAGGCACTAGGGGTTAGGACATGAATTGTAAGGGGGCACAGTTCAACCCATAATACTACGTATGCATGAGTATGAATACTCATTATAAAGTTTGTTATATTTTATTAAACACATTTTTTAAAATTTATTATTAAAAACACGTCCTAAGGGATTGAAAGAATTCCACATTGCTGTAGAGTAGAAACCGGCGCACTTCTTTAGATTGGCTACTTAATAATTTGAAGCCAGTTTAACAGAAATGTGGAGTCTCAGGTGGTATCCTTTATCCACCTACATTCTTCCTTTCTGTTGATGATGTGGGATTTGTCTCTTGTATTTTTTCAGTGTGAAGGGTGCCCTAAGTGCATTTGTCAAGGAAAAATTTATTGTCAATATAGAGAATTAAAATTTTATCACCAAAATGGAACGTTTTATATTTTTAGTTTTCAAAATTTGATGAGTGAATAAGGTGACTTACATGTTAAATAATGTTAAATCCAAAAAATAGATATTTCCCTTAAGAAAAAAGTTTGCGGCCGGGCGCGGTGGCTAAAACCTGTAATCCCAGCACTTTGGGAGTCCGAGACGGGCAGATCACGAGGTCAGGAGATCGAGACCATCCTGGCTAACAGGGTGAAACCCCATTTCTACTAAAAAATAAAAAAAACTAGCCAGGTGTGGTGGCGGACACCTGTAGTCCCAGCTACTCGGGAGGCTGAGGCAGGAGAATGGCGCCAACCCAGGAGGTGGAGCTTGCAGTGAGTTGAGATCCGGCCACTGCACTCCAGCCCGGGTGACAGAGCGAGACTCCGTCTCAAAAAAAAAAAAAAGTTTGCTACTCAGGACAATAAGCAATTAAGCAACTGAGATATTTGCTTTTTTTTTTTTTTTTTTTTTTTTGGTCACTTTATTTCTAGAGCTCACACACACAGAACCAAAAATTACAAACCTATATAACCTATATCTCTTGATCCAATGTCTCCCTAACATCTTTTTCTTAACATTGTTATCTAAACCCTTGACATTATACTTTAGATTCATTGTCACCCTAAATGCAAGTCCAGAATCTACCTGCTTCCCTTCTCTTATGATGAAGTACCCAGCCCCACAGTGTTAATTCCTCAGGACTTGGGATTTCTGAGTCATCCCTGTTTTTTTTTTTTTTCTTCCCTGTTTGAGAGCTGCTGATGTGTGGGGAAGAGTACACTCAATATGGTATTTATAACTAAAAAATATTTTCTATCTGTGTCATCCTTTCAACTTTAAAGTTAAATGAGTAGGATCTGACCAGGCACTGTGGCTTATGCCTATAATCCCACTACTTTGGGAGACTGAGGTGGGCGGATTGCCTGAGCCCAGGAGTTTGAGACCAGCCTGGGCAACAGGTAGAAACCCCATCTGTACAAAATATACAAAAATTACCCAGGCGTCGTGGTGCATGCCTGTGGTCCCAACTACTCAGGAGGCTGAAATGGGAGGATCAGGTGAGCTCAGGAGTTTGAGGCTACAGTGAACTGTGATCGCATCACCACGCTCCAGCCTCAGCAACAGAGTGAGACCCTGTCTGAAAAACAAAACAAAACAGAACAGAACACAATACCAGAATATGATTTTTATCACAATGTTGATGATGGAGTAAACTAAATTTAATGACTTTTCATTTGTCATATGACTTTGGCAACTTTTTGAAGCCTTCCCACCAAGATAAGGAGAATGGTTTAAAAATTGGACAATATATTTTATTGTTTCTTATACTCATCTCTCTTAATGCAATTAAAAATGCACTTTAATCTCTTTTTAAGTTTTTACTTGAAAGTTTCAAATTTATAGATAAGATACAAAAATAGTATTAAGAACACCCTTTATAACATCTGTCGCAGTTGAGCTATTGTTCATATTTCACCCAATTTGCTATATCTCCTTTGCTGTGTCTTTCAACACATACACGTGATTAATTACAATTTGCTGTACTATTTAAGAGAAATTTGCAGATATGATGGCCTTTTACTAATAAATACATTAGTGTTCAGTTAAGCAACTTACATTCTCTTACATTAAGACAGTAGTTATTCAAGTCAATTTAACATTGATACAGTGCTTTTATCTAAGCTACCAGCTGCTTTCCAATTTTGTCAGCTTACCCAACGATGTCCTTTGCAGAATAAAAATTATATATTAAATTGAAAATTTAAATATTATTAGAAGATTTAATAGTCTTAGAAGAGTATTATGTGTTAGTTTAAATAATGAAAATATGAGAAGTCTGTGATAAAAATATTAATAATCTTCCTTTCTTCATCACTCATACTAGTCCTCCCTGAGCTATGCAATGGTAAAAGTTAGGGGTACCTTACTCTGTATCTTGGAAATGAATAGATTAAGTCAATTATTCTGGAAAATTCAAGATCGCAAAATACAGGAACTCAGACAGAAAATGTAGATGACATATCACTTCAGCACAATTAATTAAAAACTAAATCAACATGATTTATATGTGGAGGGTGTGTGTAGCTGTGGGTTGAATTGTGTTCCCAGACAGAGATGTTGGGCCCTAATCTCTGGTACCTATGAGTGGGAGTTTATTTGGAAATAGAATCCCTGTAGATGTTATGAAGATTTAAGTTAAGATGAGGTTTTACTGGAGTAGGGTAGGGCCTTAATCAAATCTAACTGGTGTCCTTATAGGAGGAGAGACAAGGGGAGGGGAGGGAAGACAGATAGAGGCAGTCTGATGTGAGGAGACACAGGGAAACTGCCCCTGGGGCACAGAGGCAGAGACTAGAGGGAGGCATCGCCAAGCCAAGGAATGTCAAAGATTGCTGGCAACACCAGGAACCAGGAAGAGGCAAGAAAGGCTCCTCCTCAAGGTTTCAGGTGAAGCGTGGCCTTTGGTTTTTGACTTTCTACCTCCACAGCTGTGAGAAAATCAGTTTGTGTTTTCTTAGTCACCTGGTTTGTGGTACTTTGTCATGGCAGCCCTAGCAAACTAATATGTATATGTATGTGTATATGTGTCTGTTTATGTGCATATGCAGGTGTGTGTGTCCATGTAGTTCTGTGTGTGTATGCCTGTTTTTGTGTATATGCATGTGTATGTGTGCATGTGTGTATCTTTGTGTATTTATGTATTTGTATGCATGTGTGCATCTGTGTATAAGCATGTTTATGTGTGTGTGCATGTGTGTCTGTACATCTGCATATGTGTGTGTATTCGTGTGTGTGTGCACACGTGTGACTGTTGCCTCCACCTCTCTACTGAAATCTCCGTATAGTTTAGTAAGTGAAGCATTTACAACAACAGAACATTGCTTGTTCTCATATCCTCAGTGTAACACTTGGCTAATTAAACATAAACCTCACAAAATTGTACTGAGAAAAACATGAAATCACTTTTAGTGCCTTTAGACTATTTTTAAAGTTTAACACTTATCGTGCAAATCAAAGGTATGAAGAAAACCTTTCTGGAAATCGGTAACTACCATCCTCATTGGGTTCAGATGGAGCTTACAGTGGGAATTAGGTGGGTTTTTATGGAGGTGGTGTTCGGATGATTTCTCACTATTCGCAAAAACTTTCACATGTTCTCAATTGATCCTGCGTGACTGTCTTCACAGTTTAATATCAAACATCTCTCCAACTGGATTATGGCCTCTTGAAGAAGGCTCTGTGTTTTCTGTTTCTAAACAAAATTTCCCCAGATCCCCAGTGCGTATTCAAATACCAGATGGATGTTCAGTAAAGGCTAAATTGACATTTAGGCAACAGCTCAGTGATGAGTCTTGTCTTGCATCCTGCACTGGAGTGTTCTGTCCTGCAGTATAAGAACTGGGTGGAGGTGGAGAGCCTGCTCGCTCCTCCAGAATCAGAGCTCAGTGGAGAGCCGCCTCTCTCCTCCTCCAGCCTTCTTGAGGGATGACCTGGTGAGGTGTTTCACAGCCACATAGGGTCTGAGCTCTCTCTTGTTGAAGATACAAGAGAGACTGGGGAAGTCAGGCTTGTAAGTCTGACAGGGGAAGTTTTGCCGCTAAGGAGGGAACCTGTCCATCCAGAGTTCAGTATGAGTTGGGGAAGGATAAATGAGGCGGGAGCTTTTGATCAAAATGTCATGCACTGGCTCTGTCCCGTGTAAGGGAAGCCGCAACTATGGTGCTGTTCCTGTGTGCGATATCAGGGCCTGTCAGTTCCAGCAGGAGCAGCCTCTGTGGCACCCTCTGCTGCAGATGGGCAGGCTGCTTCACTACTGTGGTGTCTAGTTGCCCCTGGTCACGTGTGAGCAACTGTGTTTTAGAGCTCACAACACCTGCCCCGGTCACGTGTGAGCAACTATGTTGTAGGGTTGGCACTGGCATGGTCGCTTGGATGACCAATCACGTTGATCATCAGAGGCCTTGATTTTGAAGTGGACAGAAAATGAATCTCCAATATTTGCGATGGAATTTCTTTTTTGATCTGCTTCTGGGCAATAGTTCATCCCAGAAGGCCTATGCCAGGGAGTAGGCTGCTCTGTGGAGAACTCATCAACCCTAGTAAGGAGCAGAGCCTTTCCCTTGGCTAAGTTGGCTAAGCAGAGCTGCTGACAGGCCGAAGCAGCACAGGTGTACGTGGACTTGCTGCATTCAGCATGTTCCAGCCCAGGTGGACCCATGAGGCAAATAGGAGGGACAGCATCTGTTCCTGGTGGAGCTGAGATTGACACCATAACCCCACCCCCCCGGCTCTTCATGAACAGTTGTTTCTCCTGCAGTAAAGATCCTTCAGGCACATCAAATGATAATCCTCCTGTGTTGTAGAAAATAGAATCCTTGCCCCATTGTGAAGCAAATGAAGTCAGAAGAGTGCAAAGGAACGCACAGAAAGGAGCCGGGGGTAGTGATGGCCATCGGAGGGCCTGCACTGGAGCCCTGGAAGAGACTCACTAGAGCAACAGGAAATAGTGAAGACAAGATCTGGTCATCAGAAGATGAAAGCACAAATAGGGAGCTCTGTGTGTACATGCGTGTGTACTTGTGTGTGTGTGTGTACTCAGGAAGGTCACAGAAGGAGGGCTCCCTAGCGGGACCTCGATGGCACCCTCAGATGCTTATCCAGAAGGATGCTTCCAGTTGTGATGAGGGTATAGGGTCTACAAGGATGGATATTGGAAAAGGCACTGCTTCTGTGACATGATACGGAAATAAGCATCGAGTAAATACGAAGAAGGAAGAACAGGCAGTTTCAATTGAGGCGACAGAGGGGATTTATTGACTTGGGGAAGATGATTTTTAACATACCAGCTGTGAATTGAGACACATTGTTTCTTCAGTAGCCCAGGCAGAAAATTCATGACTGTATTCAGAAGCCTCCCACTGTTAAATTTTTTCAATTTGCATTCTTTTGTAGTGGGAGGCGAAGTGGAAATGTGGTTTAGCGGCCATACGATAACCTAGATTCTCATGACTTGTGAGTTGAAACCCATAGCTTGAATGATGCCAAACCACTCCATCACCTTTGGCAAGTTATTTAGTCTCAGTTAATAGTCCAACTTTCTTATCTATAAAAGTGTTAATAGAAATTCACAAAGGCCTATTTACTTATGTGGAAAATGTCAGGCTTGGAAAGTTGAGTACTGGATTAGGCCCTTCTGCCATAGCACAGCTCAAAGACAGCAATTGCTTGGGAAAATAGAATCTAGAATTCGTTTCCAAGTGCTGGAAGATGTTTGAAACTTTATCAGTGTTTTGTGGTTATTATTGTTGCAAACCTCTAAAACACATCATTGGGACAATGTGTAGGTGCAACAGAGTTTGCCAATTAATTTGGAGCTAAGTGTTATTAAAAGAGATACACGAGTTATTTTCTATGAATTGTCAACCTTGTCTCCAAATCTCTTCGATACACCAGAATTTGCTTCAATCCTTCCAAATTACCTTCTCCTTCTCCCTGTGGGTCCAACGTCACCAGTGGAGGGGAAGGAAGGGGACGGAGAGGAGTTCAGAGGCAGATGGCAGAGGCAGATTTCAGATGTCCTTGCAGGATCCAGAGCTGAAGGCCACCAGCCTGGCCTTCCTCCTACATCGAGGCATGTTAGTGGAGCAGCCCCAAAGATTCTGTTCTGAAACCTAAAAACAGATGGTGGCCTCTGAGTACCTGCCTATCAGCGTCCGTGTTGCTCATTACCAGAGCCTCGTAGATCAAGTTCTGCTGCTGCATCACCCCAAATTCATTCAGGCCCCATTGTCCTCTCTCCTCTTGGGTTTCGAGCCTGCATTCAGGTGGCTCAGTGTCCTGGGAGACAGGTAGATACTCTGCGCTCATCATTATTCATGATTATTAAGCAGCCCTTGTGCTGTTCAACCAATAATGACTTCACTGACATTGATGCCTGTCCCTGAGGCATCCATGCACTTGCTATGGTTACCTTCAGTGTTCTCCTGCTGTGGCAGCTGCGGGTCACCTGGAGGCTGTGCCACCCCCCATGCATCTGATGTCAGCAGGCCCACTTCTGACCTCTGCACATCTGCAACACCGCCTCCTTTTTTGGATCCATCTTCATTCATTCCTTTTAGCAAAACAGAACCTGACAAACTCCTGCTTCTCACTTTGGTGGGGGTTCTGACTTGAGGTTTTTGCTTCCTTTATGAAATGCATCTGTGTTGCCGACCTGCCACATGCCAAGAACTTAGGAGGCAGCAGTGCGGAAAAGCTCTCTACTCTAATGCAGCTTCCATTCTTGTGATGAGACAGACAATAAGTCATGCATCTAATAAATCGGTAACTGTACAGAAGGTCACTGGTCAGCTAGGGCTGAGTACTAAGCAACCCGGCAGCTCACTGGCACCTGACACTACATCCAGCCTTCTCACACCTCTCTCTGCACCTGAGTTTAGCTGGGGCTGGGCTGAGCTTGGCCCAGCTTTGGGCAGTGGATATGGATGGTTCCAGTCTGCTCAATGAGCCCATCATCCTTGAACCAGTGGCTACCCAAGGACAGTTCTTCTCGTGATGAAAGGCAGGAATTCAGAAGGGCAGGCCTCACCAAACAAGCACATGCCATGTACTGGATTATGTCACATCCACCACTCTCCTATTGGCAAAGGAAGCTGCAGGGGAGGCAAAGCTTTTCCTCTACCCCGAGTCCCAACTGGGCCTGAGCATGAAATAGACAGGAAACAGATGAACAGGAGGAAAGCCTGCAAGTTTCATAAAAGTGTTATGTGACATAGGAACCCTCATTAGAAAATGAAGACCCAAAGAAGTGGCAGAACCAACATTCTTTTGTGTTGGGTTGAACCAGGGGAGGCAATTGTGGATAAGTAACTGAAGTGTGTGGAGGCTAAGGGAAGATAAGGCGTACCCTAACGAGGGCTGTTTGTACAGAATTCATTCTGCTATGAGTCCCTATTGAAGGGTGATTTTTCTCCTGCGGGGAGGTGTCTTTCACATGAGAGTTTTCATCTCCTGTTTTCAGATAGAAAAGGGGAAATCTGAGCACCCTTCTCACATCACCTGTTTTTTCCAAGGGCCTTTAGCTTAAAGTAATTATATGTCAAAATGGCCTATTTTGGGGTGACATATTCAGCCACCCTACAAAGCCACGTGGCTCAGCTCACCATCAACTGGATGGGGAAATATATGCAGCTTCTAACTGAGGAAGGACAAAGTCAGGTCAATGGCTGGAGAACAGGGAGGGTTGAGGCATTGGGATTAAGAAGGCAAATCTACTATAGGAAGTGATCAATGTTGTGGAGACAAAGACTAAAACAGGCCATGGGAATTGGGAATGTAGGGTGGGGTCACCACCGTGTTACATGAGGAGGTGGTGGTTAGAGGGGTTCATTGCAAAGGAGACATTGGAAGGAAGACCTGCAGGAGGGCAGGGTGTGAGCCACGTGACTATCGGGGACGCACACTCGCACAGAAGGAGGAGCTGGTGCAAAGGCTGGGAGCCAGGCATGGTGGGGCATATGTGGGGGGTGTGTGGGGATGGTCACAGAGTTCAGTGAGCCTGGATCACAGCGAGTGGGAGGAGAGAAGGAGCTGAGGAACAGAGAAGGGGCAGTGTAGCAGGCTTAGAGGATGGATTAAAGCCATCATTAGGACTTGGGCCTTTTTCTGAATGACCGGGGGAGCCATTGCAGGGACTGAGCAGAGGAGTGAGAGGCTGTAACTTTTGATTTTGAAAGCATCTTCTGGTTGCTGTTGGGAGAATGACTCTTTCTCCAATGAGCCTTCACTGAGATTGACACTAGCTTAGGTCAGCCAGTTCCTTGGTCTTCTCTACTCCTCCCCATTTCTGCAACTCTCGGTAACACTTCATTTAGCATGAATTCCTTGTTTGTGTATGTCACCTTCCTTGTGAATCTACAAGTTCCATTTGAGCAGAAACTTTCTCTGCCTTGCCTGTTGTTTAACCCTCAGCAGAACCATTAGTTGAACGAAGGAATGAAAACCAGAAATACCTGCTTGTATGCAGATTCCGGTGGGAGGGAAGAAAAAGAGGGGTCCCTTCACCACATCCCATTGTTCACCCGAAACCTGGGGTGCCCAGTCCTGGACACGTGCAGTTGCACAGGCCTTCCCTGCGCTGCACATCTGGAGCAGCTGGAGCTGGTCCTGGTCTTGACTGTGGGGAAGAAACAGCTTCCAGTGCGGTATGAGATGGAAGGTTAAAACGGGCCGATCTAAGGCCCATTCGATTACTTTCATCACTGAAAAGCAGCCACAGGTAAAAGTGGCTGAACGTCGTGGGCTCTAGATTGTTGCCCACTGTGTCTGACAGATGCACAGAAGCAGGTATTAGAAACCGTGACACTGTTCGATGTTTATAGCTGAATAAGTTAAAGCCCCATAATCAAACCAGTCACATGACAATCGCAGCGTTTCCTATGGCTGTAATTGCCATCTCTCCATGGATGGGTCCCCAGGCCCTTTAGAGCCCCATCTTTCTCCCGAAAGAACCGTGAACTAAACTGACTTCTGCACATCTTCGCTGGGACATCACAAAGGCATCTCAAACTCAGCAAGCCTAGAACAAGAAGACTCAGTTTCTAGTCCTGCTGCTCCACCAGTCGTTGTCCTGTGTCAGCAAACGTCCGCAGCATCCGCAGAGGCCGGCCCCTGGCTTGCGGAATTGAGGAATGTGGGTGGGGCCCACGCAGCGCTGGCTCTGGGGCCTGCTCTGTCACCGGTGGGCTGTGGACAATGGGTGTGGCCTCCGATTCTTCCCGTGTCCTTCTCTATGGTTGTCATAGGAGGGTTGGGGGAGCCATGCATGCATTCATTAAACCACTATTTTTGGAGCCCTCCTAGGTACCGGCCCAGCATTAGGCAGTGAGATTGCAGAGAAAACGCAGGAGCGGGCCCTGCCCTCCAGAAGCAGTGATCCTTCCGCAGCTTAAAATAGTGATGCCGAGAAAGCAGTTAGCAGGAAACACGGCACATTAGAAGCATTCACTAAATGATGAAAGAAGTCGCCTTTCTGTCTCAGGTTAATGAGTCTCTGAATCTTGACAATTTTACTTCCTAAATATCTGACACCTCCCATTTTTCTCCCCCAGTGCTGTCACTTCCCTGTTGAAGATACCAGCTACGGTCCCCCACAGCCTCACGGGGCTTCCTGGGCCAGACACTGCCCACAACAAGTCATCTGTGGGAGCAGAGCCCATGCATCCTATGCCCACTGCTCTGTGCCCAACCCTGGGCGTGGTAGAGGGGATCAGTCAGTCCAGTGGACTTTTTTTAAAGGAAGCTATAGTTTTAAAGCTGTGTTCACGTAATATTTTGTGACCAGGCTCATTATCATTGAATTTGGGCTCTAAGCAAAGATTTTAAATTTGCTTAGAACCAGAAAGGCTTCATTTCCATTTAAAGTAATATGAAAGGTGTGACTTTTAGAACCATGATCCCAGGGATGTTGGGGCATGATTTTGAGATTTCCTAAAAAGGGAGTTATCTGCAAATGGTAGTAGGAAAGCAAAGCTCGACGGGAGACCTCAAGTGCTCGACAGCCCCAAACATATTGTCTACCTGTCCTTGCCTCTCCCTCTCCACTGCTTGATCCAAGGCACTCTTTTCTTTCCAGGATGGCTTTCACCATGTCTATGCATCTCCCTTCCTTTTTGGCCCTGCTCCAGTCCATTCGTTACATCAAGTTAGAGTGATATTTAAAACGTAAATGACATTGTGTTGCATCCCTACTTAAAATTTTGTCCTGACTTACCATTGTCGAAGCAGTGAATTCCTGAGTATGTCTTAAAGGCTCTGTGTGGCTTCCTTCATCTCCTCAGACCTCATCTTGCTCTGCTGCCTCCTTGGTCACTGTGTCCCCAGAACACTAACCCCCTGATTAATTCTTCGCAAATGCCCAGCATTCCTGCCTAAGTGCCTTTCCACCTGCTTCTTCCCTGCAAACCCCCTTACACCAGACCTGTGCATGGCTTGTCATTGAGATGGCAACGCAAATGTCCCATCCCCAGGCCTTCCCCAGCCACCCAGCATGGGCAGCGCACCAGCACTATCACATAATCCCATGACATTTCCTTGCTATCACTTTTCTTTAGCTAGTTTTTACTTGTTTGCTTAATACCTATCCCTTCCAATCTGAAGAGACAATGACATCCTGAATGCTAAGTGCCTGGTCCATAGTAGGCACGCAGTACATTTTTGTTCAATAAGGAAATCAATATGTTCTTTGTCCTGTGTGCCCTCGTCAAAGTCCTTGTCCCGTTGCCTTTCCATTATGTGAAGTCGCGAGTATTGGGTGCTCTCCAGACTGGACTCAGCTCTCTGAACGAATAAGCCTAACTCTGGAGGATGGCGGGAGATGGTGTTTTGAGCCTTTAGCAGCAGTTGAATGGCTTAGCTCAAAACCAGTCATCTACTGCAGACGTCTGGACAATGCAAAAATTGTTGTTTGCCTTGCTTTTGTCCCTATTCTTTGATAGCCATTCATTCCTTGAGTCAGTCAGTCACTGAGAACATAAACATTGACCAAACACCAGCCACAGGCCAGGCATTAGGAATACAGAAGGATAGCCCTGTGTTTATGGAGTCAATAGCCTTGAGCAGGAATAAGCAAACGTGTCCTGATAAGGGCCAAATAGGAAGTAGCTTAGGCTTGGTGTCCCATCTAGGACCTGTCACAGCTAGTCACTGCTGCTGTTGTGGCACAAAAGCAGCCATGCCACGGGTGATATGTAAAATGGCTGGCTTCCAATAAAACTTTATTGGCAACAGCAGTCTGAGGGCCAAATCCCAGGTTTCTGGCCTCTAGTCTGGTGAGAACATAGACATTCAAGCCAGTGGGTGAGTACAAGGGGGACCTGTAATGAAAAGGGCAAGGGTAGTGTGTGGGGAAGCCCCGAGCACAGTGGAGGGCACCTAACCCACGGAGGCCGTGCAGCCCTCTGTCTGCACAGGCTCTTCTTCCATGTAGGTGTGTCTGGCCTCAGTGATCAGCTGACTTGGTTGGAAAAAGAACAAAGGAGCTTTAAAACTAAAAGCTATATATTAATATTTTGTTGCCTTTTTTGTTTTTAACACCAAAACATCTTTTCTGATTTTCCTGGAATACTCTGCATCAAGATCTCCCTCTCATAAGTCTTCCAGGGAGTAAAATCTCTAGAAATCTCCAGTTTCTCACCCTTTCTTGCAGCATACACATTAATACAAGAAAGCTGAAATCCAAAATATGAATAGGCTTTGCATGTGCTTTCCAGTGAGGATTAAGTTCTATAAACTTTCAATAAAGAAGAAATGTTGTGATTATGTAAATTGAAGATGACAATACCTTTATATCCAGAAAGTCTCTAGAGATGGTCCCATCTAACCTGCTCAAGTCACAGGTCCCCATTTCACAGAAATGGGATTCTGAGGCCAGCTAATGCTGCAGCCGGCTCACACCACCCTCCTAGGGCTCTTTACAAACCTCCCTCAACCATCAACTGCATCCCATGTGCTGGGCGGACAGTCATGTCTTTGCATGAATTCCTTTATCTTGGGTTTGCACCAGAATTCATTTTTCTGTTTGGTTGGTTTGGTTGGTTGTTTTGAGAAGGAGTCTCCCTCTGTCACCCAGGCTGGAGTGCAGTGGTGCAATCTCGGCTCACTGCAAGCTCCACCTGCTGAGTTCAAGTGATTCTCCTGCCTTAGCCTCCCGAGTATTTGGGACTACAGGTGCGCGCCACCACACCCAGCTAATTTTTTGTAGTTTTAGTAGAGAGGGTTTCACCATGTTAGCCAGAATGGTCTTGATCTCCTGACCTTGTAGTCCACCCACCTTGGCCTCCCAAAGTGCTAGGATTACAGGCGTGAGCCACTGTGCCTGGCTGTGAATTCATTTTGATTTGCACTGTTATGCCATATTGATTTTTATTATATCTTGGAAAATACTTTGGGATGGTATACAGTGCTTTTCTGGACACATGTAAAACAAGCAAAAACAACTAAATTGGGAAAATAATTTTATCTACTATATGCCACAAATATATTATGTCAATATTTTAATGCTGAATTCATCTAATGATACCTTAGAAATTTCACAGTACCTTCTCATGTTGAGACATTTTCATTGTTGAACTGTTTTAAGATGTCTACAATCTTTTAGGCAGGCTCTTCATTTCAAACCACTCTACTTCAGACAACCTGATTTTTAAATATTTCTCTAACAAAAGAAGTAAAAGACCCACTGGGCACAGTAGCTCTTGCCTTTAAATCGCAGCAGTTTGGGAGGCTGAGGCAGGCGGATCACTTGAGGTCAGGAGCTTGAGACCAGCTTGGCTAACATGGCAAAACCTCGTCTACTACAAATACAAAAATTAGCCAGATGTGGTGGTGTGCGCCTATAGTCCCGGCTATGCAGGGGGCTGAGGCACAAGAATCACTTGAACCCAGGAGGCAGAGGTTGCAGTGAGCTGGAGGTTGCAGAGCCAAGATCGTGCCACTGCACTCCAACCTGGGTGACAGAGTGAGGCTCAGTCAAGAAAGAAAGAAAGAGAGTGAGAGAGCGAGAGAGTGAGGGAGAGAGCGGGAGGAAGGTAAGGTAGGAGGGAGGGAGG
>NW_012114488.1:14806352-14808962 GCF_000951035.1 Colobus angolensis palliatus
CTCGGCCTCCCAAAGTGCTGGGATTACAGGCTTGAGCCACCGCGCCCAAGATGTATCTTTTTAACACCACTCTGTGTCTGAAATAATTTCTTATGTTAAATAGCTTCTAACATTTATGGCCACTGGACTGATTCTTACTTAGCACATTAATTCTTCCTGTCATGAGATTTGGGGATACACCAGAATAATTTATTTCACGGTGGGGTTCTTATCCAAACAAGATCTGTCTTCATATCTTTCTCAATTTAGCAGAATGCTTTTGCAGTGGATCTGGGCATTATCTGCTTCTAGCTGTTTTGCACAGAGGAAGAAACAAAGACAAGATATGTGCATGAGTTAGTATGTATTACAGATGGCATCTCCAACAGCTAAATAGTAGTGCCACATAACAGCTCTATGCAAATGATATGACCCAGAAACTATTTTATGTTAAATCTGGCTTCAGCTTTTTTTTAGCTATACATATTGACAGTCTGAATAGAATGTGACCCGAAATTAGAGTCTGAAGAACTTGGACTATTATAAACATAATTTTGAGTATCCTCGAAAAAAAAATTTTTACTAGTTGGGGGATAGGAAAGTATTGTGACAATATTTTATGAGTTGCATTTTTCTCCCATGGGCCAAACACCCTTTTGAATTTTTAGTTTTTCTTTTCTTTTTTCATGCAACAATTTTTTCATTATGATTTATCCACTATTTACAATTACATGTCAGTGCCTGTTTTCTAGTATAAATGCCTCAGCAAGAAAGCTAGGTAAACCAAATCATTCTAACAAATTGCTAAAAAATAGGACTGACCTCTTTGCTTTTAACTTACTTTTAAAAAAGAACAGAAGTTGTTTTTTTTTATTTCTAATATCTGTTGTTACATTGTAATGTTTTCAATTTAGCACTTTGGGAAGTTAATGGGTTATGTGTGGGTTCAACCTGTCAACAGTAATTATGTTTAGAAATACAATACATAAATTAGACTAAAGCCAAATGGGTATCTTCCAGGATTGAAATCATCTGGAGAAAATTAATAATACATTAATTTCCTCTTATAACCGTGGCTTTGTATTTCTATTTTGCATAGCCAGTTTATTGTCAGTGGCTCTAAGTGTCGTAAACAATAGAACCCAATTCAACCACACTTGGGATATTATATAAACCTAAAATGCAGACTTATGTATGTGGCTTGTAGAAGCATTATCATTATATTTTAATCTGATTTTTAATTTCTGGAATTTGGGACTTTAATAAAGCCTGAGAAGATAGTATGAAAATACTGTACACAGCATGGTTCCCTAATCTTACCTAATTGTACTCCATCTGAGGTGTTTTCACACATTTTTTCCACTTCCCTGTAGTTTCTTGGTCAGGCTAACTCATTTTTGCTTTTTCAGCCTTAGTTTATATTTTCCTTCTTTCAGGAAATATCCTGTACCTGACTGACATTGGACTGAGTTGCCTCTTATTAGTTCTCCCAAGGTGTCCCTGACTGAGTTTTCTCATCATCAGACAGACTTCCTGAGAGCAACAGCTGCATCCTCCTCTCAGGTCTAGCACAGGAACTGGTGCATAGTAGCCTCCCAGTTAGCATGTGTTGAATTTGGGTTGGAGAGACCTGGTGCAGGTTCATAAAGCAGGTAGAAAACAATACAAATGAGGCTGGGCTCGGTGGCTCATGCCTGTAATCCCGGCACTCTGGGAGGCTGAGGTGGGCAGATCACTTGAGGTCAGGAGTTCAAGACTAGCCTGGCCAACATGGCGAGACCCCATCTCTACCAAAAATAGAAAGATTAGCCGGGCATGGTGGCATGTGCCTGTAGTCCCAGCTACTTGGGAGACTGAGGCATGAGAATTGCTTGAACTTGTGAGGTAGAGGCTGCAGTGAGCCTAGATCACACCACTGCACTCCAGCCTGAGCTACAGAGTGAGACCCTGTCTCAGAAAACAAAAGGAAGGAAGGAAGGAAGGAAGGAAACAATAATACAAATGACATGTAATAAGCTACTAAGTTAAATATAAAAGCAATACTTTCTAAATATAAACATTCCAAGAAATTAGACAGTGAATAGCGCGTCAGTGTTATCCGGAGTTTTATTGAAAAAGCTTATGGGAGAGGTTGTGCCTCAGCTGAACCTTGAAGTTTTGGGGGAAATAAGGACTAAGAGGAGGAATCTTGCCTATAGGGATAGGAGCATAAGGAAAAAAGCAGCAAAGAGGCAGACTTGAGAGAAATAGAGGGATTCGTGAATGGGAAAGATGGAAAGACATTTCGCAGGGCAAATCCAGCTTATGGAGGCTCCAAAAGACAGAAGAAAAGCCTGAGACCTTAAATACATAGGCACTGAAAAACTGGTTCATATTTTGGGGTCAAGAACTGTCAGGACGGAAACCTCTTTAGAACAGTATTACTGGGGTGGGCTGCTGGGATCAGGCAGGGGGTTGAGGGAGAGAAGAGAGGATGGAGACAGCCTGGGCGCTGATATAGGTCTTGGCCAGAGAGACGCTTGTGAGAATTCAGACCCTGCCAACACTCGTGAGACCTAATCCATTGCTCCAGAGGACACTGCACTGTGGCCACTCCTAACTCTTTTTTTTTTTTTTTTTTTTTTAATTATT
>NW_012114488.1:14815212-14840397 GCF_000951035.1 Colobus angolensis palliatus
CAGAAATCACCGGTCTTCTGTGTCGCTCGCGCTGGGAGTTGGAGACTGGAGCTGTTCCTATTCGGCCATCTTGCTCCACCCTCCGGGCATACTTTGTTTCACTCCTAACTCTTTACTCAATTATTTTTATAGCGCCTGTGTTGCAGGCTCTCAACCTCAGCAGGTATATATTGAAGAGAATATGTCTGAAACAGAAAAAGTGGCCGTTACTTGAAACTTTTCTATTTCCTTTCATGATAGTAAATAAAATGAGTTAACCTATCAGTGGGAATATAATTAATTTGATAGAGAACTTTTGAATAAAAAAGTTCTAGGTAGCCACAAGCCAATGCCACAAGATGCACAAAATCAAGTTGTTGCCCAGGAGTGAAAGGGAACGTGCCTGACAGGAGGGTCCGCAGAGTGTGGAGGGCAGACAGCAGCAGAGTCCAACTTGGAAACAAACACTGAGGTTAGAAAGTCTCTTGAATTTAATAATATTTAACACCCCAGACGGGATGTCAACTTACTGGATGAGAATTTAAGAGGAAAAGGGGACTCTTTTAGGAAAGGAGATAGAGAATTTATATTTTCAGAATCCTTTGTGACATATTTACAATATTATTTTATGTAGTATTTTGTTAGAAAACCTTTATAAACAGGAAAAGCCATTTAGTTTGTTCAGCCTCTTCTCATTATATAGACTGGATGCACTGAGTCATGAGCTATCTTGGGAGCCCTTCCTCCAACCCCAGAGACAGGCTAAGTAGTCTCTAAATTCATCCTTATGGTAGTGCTTACCACCACACTATGAATGATTATTTGTCTTCAACTCTATAGACTGTGACCTCCTGAACAGATGCAACATTCTTGTTCACTTTTATAGGATGTGACATGACAGTGTCTGGCATCTAGTGGCTGGTCCACTGTGTTGGCAGAATGGTTGAATAAAAGTGATTCAAAAATATAGACATAAATGAATTTTACCTTGGCTACGTTGTATATGCTGAAATATGGGACTTCTGCAAATAAGCTTACAGAACCAAAGTAAACCCTCTTCCATGCAGCAGAGTGGACTGGATGAAACAGGGAGAACATGAGCAGAGGAGGCAAGAAAAACCAGAAGGGGTAGTTCGTGAGCTGATTCAGGATCTGCCAGTGCCTTAATAGCACTCTGATTCCAAGCAGGCCAATGGACAAATGAACTTATTTCAGGATTTTAGACTTGGCTGCTGGAAGGAATTTTGAAGGTCATTCAACTGTTGAAGCTTATTTTAATTTCTAAAAGTTGAGTCTATCAATTAGTATCTTGGAGCAGGCACCTCTCCAGCGAGGGATTGCTCCCTTGGCTAACTCAAATAATGAACTCCTACGACCCACATGGGCTGAAATGCTCTCTCTGGCATGGTTGTGAGCAGGCACTGTGCTGGTTACTTCTTTGTTAGTAGTGCACTTTGGCAGTTAGTATGTAATTTTGCCAAATATAGATGAAATTAAAATGCATTTGGTCTCTGAGATTTCAGTCATTTGTTTCTTTATTGTTTGTAAGCCATCTCTAACTAAAAGGGGCTTAAAGTGGCAGTCGTTAGGAAGATAAATTCATGTTTTTTAATGGTGTAGCTTTCCTCTTTTAATTACTTTTATCTAATCAAATTCTGTGTTAAATGCCCAGGAGTCATAGTTCTCCATGTGCGGAGTTTTCAGAAAGCTTTGAAAGATTGCTAACTGGGGCATAACTTCCTTGTTACTATTGCACAAACTAAGAACAGTGGAAACAATGTGTGAATTTTCAAGGGTCAAGTGTTAGCTAAATTGCAGGACTTTCTCCCTCAAGTGAGGGAATTTTGTTTTTATTTCCTCAAGGATTTTGCACATAATATTTTTATTTTAACTTGTGCTGGTTTTCATTGCATTTCAGATACTGCTGCTCTTCATACGTATGTAATAACTTTCCTTTTCACTGGGGAGAATGAAGAAACCAGCCACTCCAGATAACTCAGCATTCTCTTTCTCTGCTCTGTGTTTTCACAACTCCATTCTTTTCTCTTGACCTCAGGTGTTTTCTGCATCTTTATGCACTGGAATCCTGACTCTTTTTTCAAATGCCACTATATTCATGAATTCTTTTCTGGTCTTCAACCTATATATGACCTGTTCCTCCTCTGAACCTGAGTTAGTTAGATATTGCTGAATCACAAAGTACCCCATAACTCAGTGGCTGAAGAAAATAATAAACGTTGCCTTTCACAGTTTCAGCAGGTCAGGAATTTGGGAGCAGGTTAGCTGGATAGTTCTTGCTCAGGGTATCTCATGCAGTTATAGTCAAAATGTCAGCCAGGGCTTCAGTCATCCTAGGGGGCCAACTGGCTGCCAAGTAGATACCAGCTGTTGTTAGGAGGCCCCAGTTTCTTCCTACATGGACTTCACCATAGTACTGCTTGAGTGTCCTCCCAACATGGCTGCTCACTTTCCTCAGAGCACGTGATCTGTAAGAGCACAGACAGAGGCTGCGGTGTCTTTTCTGACCTACTGTTGGAAGTCACACATGGTCATTTCTGCACTTTTCCTATTGCACGTGGGTCAATCCACTCAATGTGGAGAGGAACTACAGAGGAGGTGGGGCTCACTGGAGAACATCTTGAAGGCTGCTTACCCCAGAGCGTGAGCATGGCAATATATCCTACCTCTCTAACATCACTTAAAATATTTTGCCCTGTATTACAATTATTTGTTTCCCTCTCCTGCCCACTCTACTGGATTTATATGTCCTTGAGAGCTTACATTTGCTTCCTCATCTTTACATAGCTTGAAATATCTGGCACATTGCTTTCAATATATGTCACATTTCATCCACAGCCTCTCTGTTAATGAGTATAAATGAAGATGTACACATAGGAAAGAATCAGGCAAATGGAGAGAAAGAGAAACAGACAGATTTTGCCAGAGTGTGTGAAGGAGGGCAAATGAGAGAGAACAACAGCAGAGGAAATTGCACATTTTGCTAGATAAACATAAAAGCTCACATGCTATTTTTGTAGATGCTAGAATACTAACTTTATAAGAATTTAAATATTTGGAACACTGTGTAACCATATTCTACTTTTTTAATGTATGTGAATGACTTGCCACATTATTTGTAACTAAAACTCCTTGAATTATGCTTAAATATTCTGCAAAAAAGGGTCACTTTTTATCAAAACAGAGAAATCATTGGTTACAAATAACTGTTTGGCAATGTCAAGGAAAGCATTTATAAGTCTTTCTATATATGATTGAGAACTTTACTTAACCTTTAATTTACTGCTCTTTAACCTGGCCCATTGGGGTAAAATCATCTCTGGATTGATCAATTAACATTTATATGTAGATAATTAGAGCAAAGGGCACACAGGAATGTCAGGAGGAACAAAAGACCCGTGAGAGGATAAGTCCTGGTGGGTCCTGCTCTGAAATGTCACCCATTCTTCTTCTCATTTCCACTCCCAGAGCCACTTGCACATCATAGTCCAGTTCTTAGTAACTCATGTCTAAATTACCAAAATGACCTCAAGTAGTTCTCACTACTTCCAGCTTCATTCCCTCCATACGTTTGTCAGAGCTAAACTTACTGAAACATCATTCCCCTCCCATGTTTGAAAACTCTCTTAGTCCATTCTGGCTGCTATAACAAAATCCCATAAACGGGTGGCTTATAAACAACAGGAATTCATTTCTCACCATTCCGGAGGCTGGGAATTCCTAGATCAAACCACTGGCAGATCCAGTGTCTGGTGAGAGCGCCCCTTCCTGGTTCATAGTTGGTAGCTTCTCACTGTGTCCTCACATGGTGCAACGTGTGTGGGAGCTTTCCAGGTTCTCTTTAACAGGGCACTAATTTTATTCATGAGGGCTCTTCTCTCACAACATTCACTTTCTAAAGACCCCATGTTCTAATACCATCACTTTGGAGATAAGGATTTTAACATATGAATTTTGAGGGGCATGAACATTCAGACCATAGCAGAAACCTTCAGTGAATCCCAGTCTAGAGGCCTTATGCTAGGTGTGTCTCCTAGAGTCAGCCCCGATCCCTGGCCGGAATCAGCTCTGTCCTCAACCCTTTTCATCTTGTCTCCCACCCTTTTCCTGATACATCGTTTTGATCAGCCCACCTGATTGCTCTTCTGTTCCTAGCATACTTGCATGTCTGTGATTCCTTCCTGCTTAGAAACAACATTTCTTTCCAGTGACCAAATATCAATCCTTCCATTTCTTTAAATTCAATTCAGGTTCCCTAATGGATCCATCCTGACTCAATAATCTTCTCTTTTCCTAACTTTTGGGCTCCCCGAGTTTGGGGACTGCAGATACTTCTTTGTAATACTTGTTCCATGAGCATCTTGTGTCTCTCAACCATGCCCTGTGATTGTGTAAACCAAGTATAACTGTAAGGTATTTATCCATTCACTGGGTGCTGTAGTCCACGTGTATTTACTAAGTGCCTACTTGAGTCAAAGTAGATGTACAATAAGAAATTTAGTGAACAACATGTGAATGAGAGCAGAGACATTATAAAAGTATGAGAAACTACAAAAATAGTGACCCATTCATTTGTCCACTAAAATAATCAATAACTCTTGATTACAAAACTGTCAGGTGCTCAACACTGTATTTGGTGAGGCATGGGTCATGAAAGGGTTAAGCAAGTAGGGTCTCTACCACTTCATGAATTTTCATTTAATGTTGATAGCTAAGATAGGAGTATATGAAACACCTTAAACAAAAGTCAGGCGAGTATTGAAGTACATTACGGATGAACTTTTTAATTAAGTATCGAAGAAAGGTAAAGAAAAAGGGAAGAAGCAGTGAGGTGTTAGGCTCCAGAAAAAGTTCCTTGGATGGCCGGGCGCGGTGGCTCAAGCCTGTAATCCCAGCACTTTGGGAGGCCGAGACGGGCGGATCACGAGGTCAGGAGATCGAGACCATCCTGGCTAACACGGTGAAACCCCGTCTCTACTAAAAAATACAAAAAACTAGCCGGGCGCGGTAGCGGGCGCCTGTAGTCCCAGCTACTCGGGAGGCTGAGGCAGGAGAATGGCGCAAACCAGGGAGGTGGAGCTTGCAGTGAGCTGAGATCCGGCCACTGCACTCCGGTCTGGGGGACGGAGCGAGACTCCGCCTCAAAAAAAAAAAAAAAAAAAAAGAAAGTTCCTTGGAGATCTTTAGTCTTGAACTGGACCTAGAACTTTGGGATTTGGCTTTGAATATGAAGGTGAGTATTACCATGAGAATAGATGGCAAAGAGCACGCATCTAGGTGTACAGGAGCTAGAAGAATCCTAGGCTACACAAGGATCTTCCCAACTGGAAGGGATGGACGTGCAGAGAGAACAGGATGGACAGTAGAGGAAGGGCAGTTTATTTTAGGAGGGTGAAATGAAAGGAAGTCTGTGAAGTTCCTAGCAAGCCACCTAACCCAAAGTAAGTGCCCGTAAACACTAGCTTTCCCCCTCCTCTTTGATTTAGCATTTAGGAAGTTAATGATGTAGACCTTCTAGCCATGAAAAGATTTTTACTCCTTTTCTCAGCTGATTAATCTAATAACCTTTTTATTGGTGTCATGTTTATTCCTCACCTAACTTTGCACAACTACAAGGAATATCTTAATAAGAGATGAGCAATCTTAGCTCATAACTATATCAAGAATTCCAGGTGACTGATAATTCTATGTGAAATGCACATATACACTATCTTTATAACATTATCTATGTATGTGTGTGTGTGTATAAAACAGCATGTATATTTTTCTATATCTTCATCTGTACATTTCAGCACATATGTTCATCTATTGATATCTGTATCTATCATTTATCTATATCTGTATATAGGTGTATATCCAAGTTGACTGTTTATAGATAGTAATAGACAATCAGAATTCCTGAATGACTCATTTATCATTTTTGACGCCCTGTAACTTGTACATTTCTTTCTTTTCCGAAGAGGACAAGCAGAAACACACACGACATTCCAGCTTCCCACGTTGCATTCCACACCTGCATCTGGGCAGTGGTGTTTCTTCAAGGGAGTTACATGAGTCTCTGTCCTCACTTCCAGTGCTGACCATGCCTCTATGTGTCAGACCCTAGTCCCTTCACTGCTCACTGTCTGGTAACCCACTGTTACCTGGTGCTCATGTCTCCTATTTTTTATTCAAGGTAGACATTCTCAGTTCAAGGAGGTTGAGGTGGCCTGGTGCAGCTGCGGCTTAGTTTTCAGTAGGACTCTTCCTGTGTCGCTAGGAAGATACAGTTCACTCTGTGGGAACCAGAACTCTGGACCTACTGCGTCTGCAGCTGTCTGTGCTTCACTCCCAGCTGCGGGATGGGTAAGATGGACTGTTTATATTGGAAGGTGTGTACTTCCAGGCCCCCAGATTTGGACCTCTAAACTTTCCCTAATGTCCCTAATGGCTCCTGTCGCTGCACAGGGTTGATTTCACACCACAGCCGCCAACGTAGTGCTTGTTTCTTGTTAATCTCCGAACAGCAGGATGTCATTAATAGAGTAGGACAATGGATGTTCCGTGTATTGTCTAGATGGTACGAGTCATTTGGGATCATATTCAAACTGAAGGAGAAAACTGTAAATGTGTGCTGTTGTCCATCCATGCGAGAGAGAACTCTGCTAACAGGAGTGGAAAAGCCTGCAGAAGCTACACCGACGGCCGCAGACCATGCAGCCGTGACTTTCTGGGCCACTGTGGCAGGGGTTCATGGGCTGACCATTTAGGCTCTATATGTTTTCTTTATGTTTCCTCTACAGGGTCATTTCCAAGCTTTCTTTTTAACTTTGTTATATACAGGCACATTTTCATAAATGTTCTAATATTTTCTCCATGCATTAGTAGCAGATTGGGAGGTCTATAAAGGTTTTAGTCTACCATGTTGCTGAAAGCAAGATAGAGAATATTTTTCACATAACAGCTGTGAGAGAAAAAGGCAAAATACAGCAGCTTCACAGGGTCACAAAGTGAAAAAAGTATGTGTGTGCTTCAGCATGTGTATGCGAGTGACTCTTTGTTTAGAAATAGGAAAGGATTATGAAGGACTTTGGATAGGTTCCAAGAGGGGAAAGGAGAAGCCGTACCTTTAGGTGCACCCTTGCTCAGATTAAGTCGACAGATTACTTACACACCCGTGGCATTAAAATACCAAGGAATTTTATTTTCTTTGTTTGTATTACATATTGCTTTGAAGTAAGTGAGAGCAGAATTTTGAAAATCTTTTAGGTGTTAAGAAATTATCTTTTGGCCGGGCGCGGTGGCTCGAGCCTGTAATCCCAGCACTTTGGGAGGCTGAGATGGGCAGATCATGAGGTCAGGAGATCAAGACCATCCTGGCTAACACGGTGAAACTCCGTCTCTACTAAAAAATACAAAAAACTAGCCGGGCGAGGTGGCGGGCGCTTGTAGTCCCAGCTACTCGGGAGGCTGAGGCAGGAGAATGGCGTAAACCCGGGAGGCAGAGCTTGCAGCGAGCTGAGATCTGGCCCCTGCACTCCAGCCTGGGTGACAGAGCGACACTCTGTCTCAAAAAAAAAAAAAAGAAAGAAATTGTCTTTTATATTATAGGCTTATCTAAATAGACTCCAATAACTTTCTCGCTATTAAAATCACCTTGGGGCTGGTTTCAAATTCATATATTGAGCTTGTCTCCTGTTTGACATAAACTTGTGGGGTTCATTTTCCAGTAAAAATACATGGTTTTTAAGATTTTTTTCTACGAAGTATTTTGAAGGAATAAAAAAAATTTAGGACTTGCATATATTGATTTATTAGTAATCCCATAACCATACTTTGAGAAACTGAATATTTGGATGGTTTCGAGATGACACAATGGACAAAATCTTGCAGTAGAAGAATCCCTGTTGATAACCTTTTATCCCTAAATTCTACTTTTTTATTTGCCAGTAAAATGTGAGAAAATGTTCAACATTTTTACTTTAATGCAATAGTAATTTTTCTATTGATTGTGGAGAAATTCAGGTCCTATTATTATAATATAGTTATAATTAAGTTACCAAGGAATTTTATTTTCTTTGTTTTGTATTATATATTGCTTTAAAATAAGTGGGATAGCAGAATTTTGAAAATCTGTTATTTTACTGTTGAATTTTCTCTAATTATGGTTATGGGATTACTAATAAATCACTATATATGTCCTAAATTCTTGGATTCCGTTAAAATACTTTGTAGAAAAAAAATCTTTAAAATGTTTTAAAGATTTCAATTTTTAAAACATTCATTTGAAATATTACAATGCCTGATACTATGGGAATATCAAAATAAACACAGGACCTACTTTCAAGGAGATCACAGTCTATGAGAAAGGAAAAGATATGAATATTATGATGTAATCATGGATCAATAGAAATATATGCAAACAGATGGGATGATTTGATAGGTTAATTGGGAATTCTGAGTTAGGGAAGACTTCCCAGAAAGAGATTATATTTTAGCTCAGGTTTAATCAAAATATTGATAAACGTGTTAACATAAAAAAATATAAAATTAGGAGAATCAATGTTCTGTGTAGTTCATGGAGTGCCTCCAATTTTTAAGCTGTAGTGTTGTTATACATGAACTTAATGCTTAGCAGCTCCATTCTTTGCACAGAGCACGCTCTACACAACCCTCCAGGATTACAGAAATTGGTCTAAACCACATGCTGCCTTTCCACACTGACAGGTACCAGAGGAAACATCTTCCTTTCTCTCTGCAGGAGCCCCGTCCTGGTTTTCCAGTGCAACTCCCGCCACGTGATTTGCTTAGACTGTTTCCACTTATACTGTGTGACAAGACTCAATGATCGGCAGTTTGTTCATGACCCTCAACTTGGCTACTCCCTGCCTTGTGTGGGTAAGTCTAGCACGTTTTCTCTCCATTTCTAATACTGATGAAGAACAGAAGAAGAGCCGTTGATTTAAAACTGACTTAGATACATGTAAACCCTAGCAGAAGAGTTGAAAATTTAAATTTGATCATTGCTGGATATGAAACATTAATGTTTGGATCACAAAAGATAAAAGTTCTGGGGAATGAAGGAACTGTGTTGAACTGGAAAATGCATAATTTGCATAAAGGCATTGAGACTAAGTTTATCAATATTATTCAGCCAGGGTATACTAAGTTTTTCTGTGATTTAGAGTCATTCTCCATGTTCTAGATTTGTTACCCTAGAGCTAGAGCAGTCTTACCAAATTTTAAAATTGTATGCCTCTGTCACTCAAAATGTTGAACACATACCCAATATATATAAAATAACATATATGAAAAAGAAAGAAGAATGAGACCAACCTGAACTGCTTAATATTTTATCTTTTAACATTACAAAGAACCCTTTACTTGTACTATACCATTATTACATATATACATTTTAATCAAAGTGAAATTCATGTCACCAATTCACCATTTTGAAGTGTACAGTTCAGTGGCATTTAGTGCATTCACAATGTTGCACAGCTACTACCTCTATCCAGCTTCAAAAGTCTTTGAACACCTCCTACCCAAGTAATCACTGCCCTTGACCCCCTGCCCCAGCCCCGGCCACCACCAATCTCTTTCTCCATGGATTTGCCTGTTGTAGATATTTCCTATAAAAGAAATCATACAATAGGTGACCTTTCATGTCTGCCTTATTTCACTTAGCATAACATGTTTGAGGTTTATTCAAGTTGTAAAATGTATGAGTATTTCTTTCCTCTTTATGGCTGAATAATATTCCACCGTGTGGATACTCCGCAATTTTTGCGTCCATTCATCTGCTGATGGGCATTTGTGTTGTTTCCGTCTTTTTGGCTATTATGAATAAACATATATAAGTTTCTGTATGCACATTTGCTTTCGTTTATCTTGGATGTATACCAAGAAGCAGAATTCGAAGTTTAACCTTTAGAAGAACTGGTCACTGTGTTCCACAACTGCCATACCATTTTATATTGCCACCAGCAGAGTAGCGATGTCACAGGTTTCTATTTCTCCACATCCTTGCCATCACTTGTTACTGTTTCTAACTAGTCATCCTAGTAAGGGTAAAGTGGTGTCTTATTGTGGATTTGATTTTCATTTCTCTCATGACTGTGATGTTGATTGTCTTATCATGTGGTTGTTTACTATTCATATATCTTCTTTATGGGAATGTCTGTTCGAGTCCTTTCTTTGCTCATTTTGAAATTGAGTTATGTTTTTGTTGTTGAGTTGTAAGAGTTCTTTATATATTCTGGATACTGGATCCTTATCAGATACAGGATATGCACGTATTTCTCCCATTCTGTAGGTTGTCTTTTCACTTTCTTCATAACCTCCTTTGATGAACAAAAATTTCTAGTTTTGATGAGATGTAATTTATCTGTTTTTGTTGTTGCTAATGTTTTTGGCGTCAAACATAAGACTTCACTGCCATATCTAAGATCATGTCGATTTGCTTCCATATTTTCTGCCAATGGCTTACCTCTAATATTTAGGTCATTGATCTAGTTTGAGGTAATTTGTGTACCTGAAGTAAAGTAAAAGTTCCTATCTCTCTCTATGTATAAATGACTGTGTGTGATTAAATATGTTTCATTAATTCTTCAAAACTTAATTTGAAACTATGGGATACCTTGACTCAGTGGTGAAGTTTTAAGTTCAATTTATTTCAGGACTTAGTTTTGATGTCAATTATAGCTAAAAAACATACCTCGAAATGATAAAAAGATGCAAATGGAATAAATTAATTGCTTTGTTGACTTTGTAAATTATGATACTCATTTTTAAGCATATCTACCAATGCAAGAATTTTTAAAATTAAGATTTGCATAATATATGTTAACATATTAAGGAAAACCTATTGAAAGTTATTGTGCCTTTATTTTTAACAAAAGCATTCAAAATCTAATGAAGTAATTATTTACAGATTGGAAAACTCTGTAATGCTTTTAATGTGACAATTTTGTTTTGGTTAGCTTTCTTCCTTCACAAAGCCACAAACAATGGAAACATTTCTAAACACACATTTTCAAGTCTTCTCTTCATACTCTATCTTTTTAATTATCAGTTCGTTTTGAACTCATTTTCTTTTAATGTGTATCTTTTTATTTTAGAGAATTTCAAACATCCAAATGTAAGGAAAAATACTACAGTGAACCTTCGTGTACCCATTAGTCAGGATTTGTAGTGTATCTAGACGCTCTAGACCTGTCTTGTAATTCTCGCCCAATAACCTGTAACCAGCCATTTTTCTCAGGAGCTCTGGCTCCCTTTAGTAGGAAATAGTATTTAGAAGTCTTGGTGCTTGGAGCGCTCGTTGTCACCATGTTTGTTACTGTTTCTAGGCCTAGGGGAACAAGCTAGGAGACATGTTTTGTTTTGTTTTTTAAGTACAAACTGCAATATTAGTTATACTAACATTTTCAGTTCAAATCCAGTGTTACCAAATTTTCATTGACACGTCACCAATGTTAAAACTGTTTTTTCTTTCACCTTTGGCAAAAATTCTGTTACTGAGTGATACCAACAAAATTACTCATTTGCCTTATTTTGGAATGCACCCACAATAGTATCAGTATTACAATATTAACACCATCACCCAAGTATGATTACTGAAAACAGTGTTCAGATTTTTGCAGTTTGTTTTGTCATTAGAGTATATCCTTATAGGGCTATAAACTCATACAAGTTAGTATAATTATGTCATCAATTGAATACATATTTCTCATTGCTTTTTTTTTAATTTTTAATTTTTTTTTTTTTTTTTTTGAGATGGAGTCTTGCTCTGTTGCCCAGGCTGGAGTGCAGTGGCATGATCTCAGCTCACGGCAACCTTGGCCTCCCGGGTTCAAGTGATTCTCCTGTCTCAGCCTACCAAGTAGCCGGGACTGCAGGTGCATGCCACCATGCCCTGCTGATTTTTGTATTTTTAGTAGAGATGGGGTTTTGCCATGTTAGCCAGGCTGGTCTCTAATTCCTGACCTCAGGTGATCTGCCTGCCTCAGCCTCCCAAAGTGATGGGATTACAGGCGTGAGAGCCACTGTGCCTGGCCTTTCATTGCTTTTAAATTTATTTTGTTTTCATAATATGTGAAATATTTCCATTATTCCAAAGCAAAAGCTACAAAACATGCTATATTCAAAGAAATATACCCTTTAATCTACATTAGCTTTCTCTTCCAAAGGTAAATAATAAATAAATAAATAGATAAATAAATAAATAAATAAAGGTAAATAATATTCCTTTTCTCTCCCAAAGGTAAACCTTTATTAAAAACAATCACCTATTTTAAAAATAAGTAAACATACTATAGACGATATCAGTAATGATATAGATGTGTCACTTTCTTAAGTAAAACGTAGATTATGCACATTTTTCTTCACCTTGCTTTTTTTGCTCTAAGGTATATATGTATTATATTTTAAAGATCACTCCCTAGTCTGTTATAGACATTTTCTTCCATTTAAAAATATATAGCATTATCAAATTCCTTTGTGTAGGTATAGCTTACTTTTTCCTTATTGGCAAATGCTAAGTTTTTATTTTTTTACTCTAACTATTGCTACAACTAATAGACTTGTGTGCACCCACATTTTCATATTGTTGTCAGAGTATTACTGAGATCTGCTCCCTAGAAGAGCGGTTACTGCACCAAAGGGAAAATGTGTATTTATTTTACTGTTTCCAAATTCCCCTCCCAGTAGTGGTGCACTTTCCATACCCACCAGCAATGTCAATTGCAAAGTGCAGCATCAGTCTCTCTACTTCCTCCCCAACAGGAGAGCTGAAAGGCTTTTGCTCTGTTTCCAATTACCTATTTGAGAAATGGTATTCTATGTAGTTGGCTGTATTTTTCTTTTTAATTTTAAACAAAGTTGAGCATCGTTTCATATGTTTAGGATCCTTTGGCGTTTCTTGTTCTCAGTCATGTTGGAAACATCACCTTTTCTTTCAGGGACAGGTTAAATATATTATTTTCAAAAATATTTTCTATATACCACACTGTTGACAGCCCCTTATAGATACAGACAAAGTTATCAAAGTTGGGTCACTTGTAAAGAATGGGCATAAATTAACTTTAATTTTGGTGGTTCTTTGCCATGAGATAACTAACAACCTCCTTGAAAATACTTTTGAGTGGTCAAGCTCTGTGTTGTTAAAATGCATTATATGGATTCTACTATATGTTACTTGTGTTTTAAATACCTTTTAGACTTTTATTTTTAAATTCAATATGCCAATGCCATCCTCAGAATCTTACGCACTCCTGATTTCAACTCCTTGGTTTTAATAGGGAGTGAGGCAGGGGATGAATGGATTGAAAGATGTTGCTTTGCAAAGTTTTTTTGGAATCCTTTTATATATTTTTTGTGAATGTGGCCACCTCATCACTGATTACTTAAATATAATATTCATAGAAATTTTCTTTTATTTTTTAAAATACCACTGGCTATTGAAAATGTATATTCCCTGGCACCTCTTTTCTTTAATGTCTAATAACAACAAGTGCGAAAGTTATATATTTGTGTATTTTGCTGTTTAAAAAAATGAGCTAGTAACCAGACGCTGAGACAGGCTAGAAGCAACTGTACTGTCATTCAACTTGTAGTCAGTCTTCCACACGGCACGGTTCGGTTCCATCCCTGTTTCTTCAGAGCTTCAACCACGTTTTAGTATGTATCTCCGTAAGTACCCACTCATAAGAAAATATAGTTTGGTTTGTCACAAGATTGTTTAGCATGTATTATTTCAGCCTTTTAAAAAAACTGTATATCCAATTATAATGTTTCCCTGTATTATACAAAGAGAAACTTTCAGATGTCATAGATTTTATTTTGTCAAGAACAAACTGGATTTTCTTTAATATTTGCTCAACCAAGACACTCATTTTGTTTATTACTTGCTTAGTTTTTAAATGTCTTGCTAAATATAATGGCTCCCTACTCCCGTTAGCTTCTATCTCGGAGCCTATTTTATAATTTATAATATATTTTAAAACATTGATGTTCACATATGTACCAACGTGGTCAGTGTTGCCGTTTTCTCATTTTCCTCATGTTTGGATTATTAGTTCTATCTTTAATTAATAGTTTCTTTGAAGGATTATTTTTAAGTCACTTATCTGCTTTAATAGGGTTAATTTAATTAACATGAGGTAAGTTATTTATTACTCTTTTAGCCAAGCACAGATGACCTTCTGCTGAAAGGTAACTGACAAGAGAGGGCTCCACTTTCCAATGATGGTTGTGGGACTCCCTGTTCCCTTGGGATAACCCCTTTGCAGTACATGACATATGATCATCCAATATGTAGACTAGGGTATGAGATGGTACACATATCATTCTATGCATTAAGTCTTCGTGAAGGTCAGTTCTTTTCATATTTTGCATAATACCTCTGTAAGTCCTAATATTACCCCCATAAACCAGTGAACCATTTTGCACAAATCCTGGGTTATATACGGCACCTCAGAAAACCCTAGTTCAAATTCTGGCTCTGAATCTTGCCATATACATAATATAGGGCAAGATTCTTCACCTTAGTGTGACTTGATTTCATCTTAGGTAAAAGGGGGATAATATAATAGCATCATTTTATGTGGACACATTAAAATAATGCCTTATGAAGTACTTTTAGGGTACATGCTGAAGACAGTAAGCACGCAGTGTATAGTGGCTTTTGTTATTTTGGTTGTGATTTAAGCATGTACTCCCGTAAACATGTACATATTGTGTTTGTGTCTATGTCTACATGTATGTGTATATTTTCAGAGAAATGTGCATTTGGACATTCTTTAGTTGTAGATTGGGATTTCCTATAACTCAATGCATAAATCAGCCAATTACCCATCTATCTGATGATCTCTCTTCTTGGTTTATTTGGCTTTGCCTTGATTCATGGAGCATAGAACAAGACACATAAAATAAAATGATAATAAAATAGAAATAGAAAATCAAAGCTTATAGTCTGGGCACGGTGGCTCATGCCTGTAATCCCAACACTTTGGGAGAACGAGGCAGGCAGATCACTTGATGCTAGGCACGAGACCAGCCTGGCCAATATGATGAAACCCTGTCTCTACTAAAAACACAAAAAATAGCTGGGTGTGGTGGTGCATGACTATAATCTCAGCTACTAGGGAGGCTGAGACACGCAAATCACTTGAACCCAGGTGGTAGAGGCTGCAGTGAGCCACGATCATACCACTGCACTCCAGCCCAGGTGACAGAGCAAGATTCTGTCTCAAAAAAAAAAAAGAAAAAAGAAAGAAAGAAAGAAAGAAATCAAAAGTTTATCAAACTGTAAATCAAAACAGATGATCAGGAACAAGAGCTGATGGAATCCATATTACTCCCAGGGCACCGCTTTCTTCTATGGTGGGGCGAAAGCTTTTATCAATGTCCATGAGTCTTGTAAATAATCTATATTGTCCAGGCGCAGCGGCACACGCCTGTAATCCCAGCACTTTGGGAGGTCAAAGCGGGCAAATCACCTGAGGTCAGGAGCTTGAGACCAGCCTGGCCACCATCTCCACTAAAAATACAAAAATTAGCCAGGCGTGGTGGCGGGTGCCTGTAATCCCAGCTACTTGGGGGACTGAGGCAGGAAAATCACTTGAACCCGAGAGGTGGAGGCTGCAGGGAGCCGAGATTGTGCTTCTGCACTCCAGCCGGGGCAACAGAACAAGACTCCGTCTTAATTAATTAATTAATTAATTAACATATATTAATAATATGTATGGAAAACAGAAATGACAGTTAATTCTGTAAAGAAACAAAGAATGTGTTGAAATTATGGAAGCTGGACTGCCACAGGAAGCCTTCAGAGTCCACGCCTGATTCTGTCTGTGGTCAGATGCAGCACAGCACCTGACAACAGGATGGGCACTTTGGGCACGTTGCTGATCATGCACTCCCGATGCTGTGGAATGTCTCTCTGGAGGTTCCTGGCTGATCTCCTCAGCAATTCTAATTGTATAAAATGACTGGACCTCCAGAGTCAGACCCCAGTGTTGTCTTTGGCATATAGAATCTCGGGAGTGGCCCTTGCTGATTTCTCTGAAGAGCAGTCCATTGATCTCTCCACCATCCCAGTTTAAAATGCCTGTGCGAATTGTTTTGAGCCCCCGTGGGGACTACTGGCTATTTTTGGATTGTAATTCCTCCCATAAAATTAAAGCAAGATTTATTTATGCAATGAAAGGACATTTTATCCCTAAAGCCATCGGTTCCTTTAAATGATAGTTTCTATCTAATCAGAAAAGATGGATTACTCTGGTACTGAAATCCACAGATCCAATCCACTCCTTGATTTTCCTGAACTTAGGGGTGTGAATGAAGCTGCAAGTGGGGTAGATTCATTGGTAAATATGTTTTTTGAATGTGTGTTTCTATCTTGGTGTGGTCCAAAGGACTTTGATCCCCACAAATTAGAATGACTCATCCCGCTGGGGTAGCATGGTCACCACTCAACCCGTGGGAAGAAGCAGCTGTTCTATGCATGGCACTGTTCCTGGCTCTTCCGTGCTATGCTGTAAATGCAACTATAGCCCTTACCTCTTCTCCACCCTGCCCCCAACCCATACAAATGGCACTTTCCCCCAAATTCATTATTTAGTGTCTCCTTGGCCTAGGAAATCATGTAATAGAACTTGAATACTGACATTGTAAGAGCATATTAATTTTTAAAACCCTGAGATCAGTTTTCTGGAACTGTTAAATATATTTATATATAGAGAGAGAGAGAGTTAAGAAACTATTTTCCAAATTACACTGGTCTCATGCACCAAATGTCTTGTTAACAGTGTCTGTATATATTCATTTCTAGATAACTATCTAATACCTCTTACTATCAAGATGTATGTAATAAGATGTTCTTTTTTGTTTCCATCATCTAGTTTTTTGTGTCTCTTTCAAACTTCTCAAGCGAAACACCTTCAAAGCTCAGTTTTGGACATATACATTCTTGAAGGTAGGGCCAGGCAACAATGAGCCAATCTTTTTCATTGACAAAATTATGATGATGAATAATTAAAACTGGCTTAAAATACCATCCAGGTAAAAACCCTGCTCTTCTAGTGTGAACTCATTATTTGACCAGATATTGTGTTATACTTTCTAAGGGTAGGATATGAAATTCTATTTCCCTAAGATTCAAAACTGAGTAATGATTAGCGAATGCTTTCTATAAATATGGTGCCATTCTTGGTGCTTACTCATAAACATCTGTTGAATCTCCACAAAGCCCTGTTGGGATGGATGTTATTATTCTTCTCCCTTTTATAAATGAAGGAATGGAACCTCAGAAGTTCATTAAATTGCATATGCTGGTGTACAAAGCCAGAGTTATGGCTCTAGCACCTGTGTTCCTAATCACTGTGTGAATAGATAAGCCTGCATCAACAGTTAAACTAACATACCTTTGAAAGTTCTATGAGAAGAAGGCCAAGAAAAGAATATTTCTAATTTATTAGCACTATTTCATATTTAAAACAACTATACGGTAGAAATTATTATTTTTATTCTTACAGAGGAAGAAGTAAAGCCTTGATATGACTAAGCAACCAGGATCACAGAGTTAGGAGGAGGAAAGCTGAGAGTTCAACCCAGATACGGTTGGCTCCAGAGCTCCGTGTTCTTGCTTCCCTACTGCCCTGCTTCTCCCTAGGCTGTGGTCTTCAACCCCATATATGCTTTTCAGTCACATGGAAGTTTTTAAAGATCCCAATGCCGAGGCCATGCCTCAGACCAATTAAATGCTAACCTTTTAGGTTAGGCATCAGGGTTTGTTAAAGTTCTCAGGTTTAAATATTTGAGAACTACTGCAGGGGTGAGCATTCTGTAAGCAACAAGGTATTTTCAATGGGAGTCTGTAGCATTTGTAAATGCAAAAATACTCCCTCTGCCCATGTCTAGTTCATCTGTAAGTGATTTGACTTGCTAGCTAGCATGGATTTGTCAATACATTTTGATGAACTTGAAAATAAGATTGACAAACATAGCCAAAACAGCCTATTTCCAGAACCTCTGACAAACTCTTACCTAAAGATATGGGCTTTGGTAAAAACTTTATAATTATCCTGAAAGGTCTGCTGTCTTTTTGCTCTACCGGCTTTTACTCATAGTCTATGCTCGGAATTATTTTCAAATGACAAAGCACCCTCTGCATCTCCTTTTAAAACTGAGTAGCACCCACACAACTTTCTGGAGCTTCATGTATTTAGGTGGATTTGTTGAGAGTGCTGCTGTAGAATGATGGGTACTATGCAAAATGCACTTACTACTTGTCCTTTGTAAGCCCTGGCAGCACAGATTTTTCTGTAGCTCTAAGGGGCTGAGGAAGTAGTTTCCCCCCTTCCCTGTGACATGCCATGGGTCTCACCATTAGTACCATTCAAGTCCGTCCGTTTTTTTGTTTTTGCCTTTTGTTTTTTGTTTTTACTATTGTGCTCCCAGGTCACTCTTCCTGTAATTCCAGCTTTTACCCAACTTAGAATGCAATTCCCTTTCCATCTCATACGTCAGCTCACCAACTAGAATCCGTTATGCCTCTTGGTTGTTGTCAGTCATAGCGCAGTATGTGACAGATCGTTCTGATCGTTTTTAGATACAGAGATATTCTTGATGCCTAGGGAGTCAAGGAACCTGGGTTGCAGACACCTATTTAGGGAGCAAAACATCAAATATAATACAAAGGACTATTTTTTGGCTTTTGAACATTGCTCTCCTAAATATAAATAATCATGTCAGTATAACTCCTAAAACACATTGGAAAACTAGGGAAATATATTAAAAGATAAATTACAAAGGGATATATGCAAATAGACAACACACATGTTAAAAATTCAACACAATTAGTTGCTACAGAATTGCTAACATAGGCTGACTACCGTGGCTTAAGCCGGTAATCCTAGCACTTTGGGAGGACTACATGAATCACTTAAGCCCAGGAATTTGAGGCTAGCCTGGTGCAACATAGGGAGACCCCTTTTCTACAAAAAATTAAAAAGTTAGGTCAATGTGTTGGGGCACATCTGCAGTCTCAGCTATTTGGGAAGCTGAGGTGGGAGGATTGCTTGAGCTCGGGAGGCTGAGGCTGCAGCGAGCCATGATTATGCCATTGCACTCCAGCCTGAGTGACTGAGACCCTGTCTTAAAAAAAAAAAAAAAAAGAATTGTTAACATAAAATATAAAATGATGGACACACATTCAAAAGAGGTAAGAATATAAATTCATATATTTCGAAAAAGCAATTTGGCAATCCATATTATAAGCTTTAAAATATTAACAAACTACCCAGAGCCTACCCACACACAGTCTCCATGTATCTGCCTGTTTGCCTGCCTCGCTGAAATAGACAGCCCGTTCTCTTTCTAGCTCCTGGACCTTGTGTAATTATAATTGCCACTGTGAAAACGGTGGCACCAGGATTGAATCCCCATTGACACGAACTGCTGATGTGCTTGCAGTCCAAGTTCAAAGTTCCTCCTGCCTCCAAATTAATTGAAATTAAATCAGATTTCCTAAGCTTCTGAGTTTAAACTCCTTTCTGTTTAATTTTTGGGAATGATTTAGCAATTTTGACAGTTTTCCTTTGATCTGGATGCATGAGGTAGTGTAAAGTCAGGGTAATAGTCTAACTTCTCTAACCAAAGCAACACTGGAATCGCAGTGGCTGAACAGGGTCAAGGTTGATTTCCCCTCATGCCACGGTCCAGTGTGGGTTGGCCGAGGGGCCTCTGATCACTCCATTATTCAGGGACCCAGGCCCCAACTCCTGCCATCCTGTGGGTCTGTCACCCACAGCAGCCCCTGTGTCTCGGCTGGATCCTCTTCATGGGGCCAGCAGGCGGAGGAAGAGCAAGCAGCACACCACACTGGAGGGTCAGGTTTAGATCCCAGGCCTGCACATGGAGCATGTCACTATTTCCACGTTCCTTGTACCAGAACTCAGCCACATGGCCCTGCCTAGCCACGCCGTATGTGTTTGTGTGTTCAGGGAGTAGAAGGGATGGGGTAGGAAACAGGGTCTGCCCCTCTGCCAAGGAGAAAAAGCAAACAGGCTGTCAACACACAGCAGTCTCTCACGCTGGTGGAGAGGAGGATGAAACATAAAATTTATTGAATGGCTTCTCAGCTTTCCTCTTCCTGCTTGCAACAGGAACAACACTCAATCAAGTGACTTCATTATAAGGAGTGACTGGTACATGGACAAGGACCAGAAAAAGAGCTGTAGGACAAACTTGATGGTGTTGCAGAGCTCATTCTAGCTGGATCAACAAGGCACTGTCTGTTCGGTCATCTGTTTGGCCTGAGAATTCTACTGCAGAGAAGACAAGAGAATTTTGTGTTTGCTTGATGCACGCGTGTGTCTTTAGTGGATTACGGATGAAGTAATTCTGTCCGTCCGTTTGAAACAGCACCAGCAGCATCACTCCCTTCCTCTCTGGGAGGAACACCAAGAGATCTTTGCTCAATTCTTACTTTCCTTGAATTTCTACTCTCCAAACTAACGACTTTCTTTCCTCCTCCTCCTCCTCCTCCTCCTCCTCTTCTCCTCCTCCTCCTCCTCCTCTTCCTCCTCCTTCTTCTTCTTCTGCATCTTGTTAAGTGGTTAAAGATAACATTTAAAAATAAGATGAGAATGTTCTGAATAGCAGAGAGGATAAAAACAATTTTTTCCACCCATTTCTGCCAAAAACTCTTAAAAGGCACATTCTACCTCTGTTTTATGAGGGCAAACACAATTTTTAAGTATAAATTTATTACTTATTCAAAGAGATGTGGAAAGATGTCTGTCAGTGCTTAAGATCGCTACAAAAGTTGCTCAAAACAGCTGTCTTTAGGATTTCTTCTTTTTAGTGTGTGTTTGTGTGGTGTGTATGTGTGGATAGATAAATGGATAGATTAATGGATGGGTTGATTGACTGATAATAGATAGATAGATGAATGATAGATAGATGATAGATAGATAGATAGATGATAGATAGATAGATAGATAGATGATAGATAGATAGATAGATAGATGATAGATAGATAGATAGATGATAGATAGATAGATAGATAGATAGATGATAGATAGATGATAGATGATAGATAGATAGATAGATAGATAGATAGATAGATAGATAGATAGATAGATAAACAGATAGTAGAATGACCTGAATTCTTTTCCCCTGCCTCGTCAGCAGCTGGCGCAATTTTTGAATGTATGCATTCTGCATTATCAGCAGAGTGGGCACCTCCTGAGACTGGGAGGATTCTTAACAGTAGTCAATGAAATACTAATTGACCTTTAAATATATCATTTTAAATGGTTTGATGTATTCTTAAATTTAATATGAGCCATACTTTGCATACACAAGAGTGCTTATAGCACTTGTATAGTTGTAGATTTGCATAGTTATAGAAAACCTCTGTAACCAGCACTTGGATCAGACAATGTGAGCCAGCAGCCCAGAAGCTTCTGTGCGACCTCCTCCAGAACCACCTCCTCTGCCTATCTAGATATAACTACCATCTGATCTTAATAATTATCATTCCCTGCTTTTCTTTATAGCACTACCACCTATATATACATCCCTAAATAATACACATATTTGCCTGCTTTTAACTTTCAAACTAGTGCTTGAAAGATTTTGCCACATGTCCCTCTCCAGAACCATCTAAATTCCAGTGATACTCCTAGTCCTGAACCTCTGAATATATGTGCAAATTATTCCATTCAAGGTTTTTTCATTCTTATTTTTGTTATATATATTCTATTAATTACGCTAGATCATGGCCGTCTTCCTCACTGGGTTGAGGGATGTGTGTTATTGGGTGTGAAAATAGTTTGTTATCTTTTTCATTGGATACATTTTGAGCTTACAATCAGAGATTAAAAAGCAAACTGGACTAGTGACCGGGAAGAATTGTTTGGATGGCAAGATCAGTTTATTGCACTTTGGTGAGAGTGAGTCTTGTATTTGTTTGATGAATTGTAAAAAGCAGAGCTCACTACCTGTGTTAAATATCCTCCATCATCAGTCAGAGTTGTATCCAACACCCTCAACTGCTTCACATTTGGTGTTTTGGGTTCCACATCAGCGAGCCCCATGGCCTATATCAGAACACGTCAATTGCTGAGAATCACCTAAACGAAGCTGACTTACAGCAGCCAGAGAGCCGCTCGGCAATGTGCAACGTTAGAGACACATTGAGCAACACAGTCTGTGATCTCTGCAGTGTCACAGGAAATGAGATGCCTGCTAGATCTTCCTGAGCTACAGATTTTTGCAACTAGTCAGAACTTGATTCCAGAAGAAAGCAGGGCCATGTGGGTCAAGAAAAATTTAAGTGTATTTGAGGCTGAAATCCCTTTGGATTTTAAATATATTCTTCCTGGTTCAGACAGGTTAAAAAAAAATACTGTTCTAGCTGTAGATTCCGTTCCTTCATCACTACCGCCATCATCACCACCCACAGGCGTCTATTCAGAGCCTGGTGTTGCTGCATTCAATACTGTATGTTACTTTGGCCACTTACATACAAACACACATACACACACACACACACACACACACACATATTCGGTAACTGTGATAAAACTTTATTCTTCCTCCCTGTGTGATGTCTTGTGTTAATGAGACTTCATGCATAGAAATTTCTATGAGCTAGTGACCTCCAACTATCTTTGAAATAATTAATAATGTGCTCAGAAGGGTTGATTTACATATTTATGAGGGTTTATACTGTTTGGCTCCAAAGCAGGAGACTGAGAGAATTTAATGTTTTAAATGCATACCAAGTTAGCAAGAGGAGGAGTGGTTTCATATTCTAATGTCAAGATGAACATAAATATCTAATACCCAAACCAAGTAATTGTATTATTTATTTCCAGTAAAGTCTGAATGCCCTCCAGGTGATCTCACATATTCTATCACTGATTCTACTCAAGTGTTTGGAAAAAATAATATTTCTTATATTTTCTGCTTTTTGAACCATTACTAGACATCACCAGTCTTGGAATTACATATTTATAGAGGGAAGCACTGTATGAAAGGCAGTGGAAAAACACAAGGAAGGAGGAATAAGAACAGCCTTCAAAGAAGTAATCTTATTTACTTCTTCGGCATCATTCCTAACCCCTCCCCAAGCTGCTACCTGTGACAGCTCTTTCTTTAGTAACAGTAAAGCCAACCATGTAATTAGTGGCTCACACACAACTGCAGCGTAATTCTTGCCTGGGGTGGGCATTTCAGGTGGATGGTGGTTGCCTTCTGAGGGCTATTTGTATCTTTCACCTTTATTATCCCACTGGGCCTCGTCCATATCTCCATGGTCAAGCTCAGTCCCCACATCCAAGATCCAGCTGGCAGAGGGGAATGAAATTATAAACTAGGCATGCATCTTGCATATAATCCCAGCCCAGAAATAGCACACACCCCTAAGATCCTTAAACTAGGCCTTAGTCATTTGGCCACACATACCTTCGAGGAAGCCTCAGTAATGGACCCTGAGTAGAGGCCTAGGAAACAGAGAAAAGAGGAACTTAGGCAGACATCTGGCAGTCTCTGTCAAAAAGATATTCCTCTAGGGGTACTGGGAGCTCAGCTTCCAAGCAGTAGCCTTGGTTATGTTCATGCTTCAGGAACCTTGGGCAAAGTGAGGACCCTGTAATCAGACGGTGCCAATTCAATGACCAGCCCACTCAACTGGATGTTGAGCTGACTTCCTCATTTTAAAATGAAGGGAATTCTGAACTCAGAAGTCATTAAATCAGATGGTATATAAAAATGACTGACACAGTACCTGGTACCAACTTACCAGCAATCCTATACACCAGTTTCAGAATGCATTCTAGAAACGCGTGACTCACGCGGGAAACCTGAAGTTACGATGTAGGTTTAATTGAAGTCGTATAGCTGAAAAGTAAAAATCTTATTTTCTTTTTGACAGTTTCTACATTAATACTTTGATATGGGAATAATTGATTCCTTTGAATCAGGCATTAACATTATAAGAAAAGTAAAATGTTCCACAAATATGTGCTTGTAAAAACAAATAGCTTGGAAAGTTATTGATAGTTCTTTGTAAAATTCTTATATTAGATTTATTTCACAAAACCAGAGTTTCTAAACTAGTCTTTTCTAGAAAGAGGTATATGAAGGAGGATAAATAGCTGCATTACTGAGGCTACCATTCTGTATTATTTTTCTCTTCTTACTGATAGCATTGGTAGGCTGCTTTAACTGGGTTGTTAGTATAACTTCTAAGTCCTTTCCAGAAAATTCTGTATTCTAAATAGGCTGCAGATGAGTAATGAGTAAAACTCATTTATGTGCTTGTGGACTATAATCAAGTGTAATATTAAACAAATATATAGTCTGAAATTGGAGTCACAGCATTCTAATTGAATTGGGAGGTACACTAAAAGAAGTGGACTCCAGACTATGATTCATTGGCGTACAGAAAGAAAACTAAAATTTCCGTGTTTGATTTACTTTTTGTATCTTCTTTTGAATTTTTTTTTGTTTTTCTATCTTTTGTTTTCCATATGTTTAAATGTATATAAAATAGGAGCAGTATTTCCATTGAATCAATATTGGTACTCATAATCAATTCTTTATTTTTACTAATAGGGATTCTCCACCAAAATTTTGGAGAGCACTGATCTAGACCAGTAGATTTCATACTTACTTGTCTGCTACCCATGGAAAGAGATACATTTTACATCAAGAGGTATAAACACATAAAATATACACATGCATGTAATTGAAAAACCTTTCACCAAATAATACTTTCCTACTATATGTGATGCACAGATATTTTCAGTTTTAATCTATTTCAGATGCATTCAAACCATCCCAAACACGTAAAAATTAACCCTGTCTTGAAGGACTTTCAGGAGGAATACCCTAACTTTCCTTGGGAGCCCACTTCGTGTTTAGTCATTTCAAATATCAGAACCTCTTGTTTCTGATTTTTAAACATAACTCATGTCTTACACTGCAGGAAAAAAACTTAGTTAGACTAGATTTGAACAAAGTAGCAAAAATGAAGTCATGCATTCATTTTTCTAAACCAGTCAGTTTTAAAATTCAGGAAAACATAAATGATACATCTTAACAGAAAGCACATTTCAGATACACATTTCATTTTCAGGAATGCCTTCACTAAAGCCAGGTAACATGGATACTCTAGGGATACCAGAGTATCCA
>NW_012114488.1:14840447-14852419 GCF_000951035.1 Colobus angolensis palliatus
CACTCAATCAAATCAATACGAGGGAACAGTGCCTCCTAATGGCTCTGCAAGACACACTAGCATCTCAGTCTCGCTGCCATACCTTTAGATTGATGTTTATCAAACTGTGTTCTGTGGAACCATGGGGAGGGGTTGTCCATAAAGCATATCAAGGATTATTTTACAACAAAAAAGGCGGGGGGATCACAAGGTCAAGAGATCTAGACCATCCTGACCAAAATGGTGAAACCCCGTCTCTACTGAAAATACAGAAAAATTAGCTGGGCATGGTGGCGTGCACCTGTAGTCCCAGCTACTCTGGAGGCTGAGGCAGAATTGCTTTAACCCAGGAGGTGGAGCTTGCAGTGAGCCGAGATTGCACCACTGCACTCCAGCCTGGCGACAGATCGAGACTCTGTCAAAAAAAAAAACAGATATGGTCAGTGACAGCATGCATAAGTGTTTTCTGTTTTAGTAATTGAGACTTCCATGTCAATACTTTATCAAGGTGACAACAGGTGAAAATAGGGGCTTCTGTAGTCCTCAAGTCATAGCAGAAATTTTGATTAAAATGGTTTAGGTTTCTTAATACTGTATATTTTTGAAGAATAAATAAAATAACTGTACATGTTGTATTGTGAGTTAAAATAACCTAATTGCAAAATGACAAAGACCAAATGTTAATTGATCTCTCTTATTAACATAGAGGGAAACTTGAGTTTATTAATATTAAAATACTGTGTTATGGAGTAGAAAAGTAGGCTCTAAAATAATAAAGCCTAGAAGTAAAAGTATTTGGGACACTTTACCTTCAAAAACAACTCAAAGCATTTTGTTTTGTTTTTGATTTGTTACTCCCTATTTTAATTTGAACATATTCGTTTCAGTTAGAGACTGTTTACTTTCTCTTCATTTCAACAAAATCAGTGATCTTGGTGAGTTTTTATTTTTCATATATAACTAAGCAAGTAGTAAAAGATGTTGGTTTCAGAGGGAGTAAGACCTGTTGGATGAAGTACCACCATCATCATCAAAATTTATTTATCTAATATCTTTTGTTGGATGAAATACCACCACCATCATCCCAATTTATTTGCCTACTATACTACTTTAGAAGGTACTGTTTCAAGAATTGGGTGTTGTTCTCGGTTATACACAGCTTCTGTAGCTATCATCATATCAATGGAAGGAGTAATTACCTATAAAGTATGCTTAACTGTACACTCATGCTAAGTATAGCATGCTGGATATAAATCAACAACAGCTAACTTCAAACTTCATTTTCCGAAGCAAACCTCTAGGCTGTAATTTTGCCATTCTTCCTTCTGATCCCAAAATAAAAATAAATCAAGGTAGAAAAACAGCTGTAAAGCTGATAACGAGATTTGCAGCCATCTAAGACATAATCTAAATCGTAAGAAGGTTTATAAGTCCTGTTGTTCATTTTCCACTAGGCGAATGATTTAGAAAACCCCAGTTCAGGGACGAGGAAGACCACTGTGCCATTTGAATAAGGGACTAGCACGGGTAGCTACTGTGTTCCGTGATCCACGTCCCCAAGTAATATGATGTGTTTATAGGAATGTTAAAGGAACACTGAAGATTATGGAAGCGTTTGGGGGGATAATAACACTTAACAGGAATGCACTGTTTACCAGTGAGACTGAAATGAGGCTGAAGTAAATAATACGCATTTCAGAAAATTACCCAATTATATATTTAACCACTCCAAGGCATTCTGGACTCCAGGGAAAATAGTGTGCATTTTACAAAATTGCTTATAATTGTGAATTGTGTGTTTGCAAAGGAACCTGATGTGGTAGTAGGAGGCACATTTGTCACAGCTCAGCAATGGAATCTTTTTTAAAGGACTTTGAATACAAGAGACAACATTTGCAGTTGCTTTTCTGATGCCAATAAAATATGTGTTTAAGACTGCTTGACATACTATTCTAGAAAAGACGACAGAGCTATTTTGATGCCTGAGGGATTTAATACCAAGTACTTTGAATTGAAAGCATTTAGCTATTGTTTAATACACTTTCCTTCTGAGACTACAGCTACATGTAGGGAGATAGATTTCTAAATTGCAAATATTAATTATTCACATTGCAGAAAACACCCTAATAAGTTTCTGGTTTTTATTTCACATAGAAATGCACAATTTAATTACTGAATTCTTAAAAGTTGTATAAATAGCTTAAAATAATTTTCCCTTAACTTGGAAGTAGGACTTAATTTTCATTAAAAATGATACATCTAGTCACATTTTGAGAAATATATTGAACTGTGAATCATCCTGTTGAATGATATGATTTATATCCTCTAAGTAAAAACAAAGACGGTTGCATAGGCCTCTACAGTTTATAAAGTGTGTCCTTAAAATGTCAGATAAAGCAAATCCAACCATCATGTCCAATTTATAGGCAGTATCTACTACACTCCAGGCTCTGTCCGCATCAGAGGGAGAGGCAATGGTTTGCAGAATACATAAGCTTCTTCCCCTCAAGGAGCTTGCAATTCAGTGGGGGTTTCAGATATTTATGAAAAACCAGGCAGCTATATAATTACTGATTAGATAAGAGGTGGAAGAAATGGAGGAAGTGGGGCAGGACAGGGAAAAAAAGGAACAACTTGAGGTAAAACCTTGAGACAGGAGAGAGCAAGGCATGTCTGCAGCGTGGAGAGACCGGAGTGGCTGGAGGAGAGTGAAAGGAGACCAGCCAAATGGGCAGGGCCCAGCAAGCCCACGCCGGACTTGCAGTCCTGGAAGTCAGATGCTGGAAGCTTTACATAAGAGAAGTGGCATGATCAGATATTCATTTTTCAAAGACTACTCCTGCTGGAGGAAGGAAAATGGTTGCAAAGGGACAAGAGGAGAGGTGAAAGACCAAATTCAGTGGGACTTGTGATGGACCTTGTGTGGAAGAAGGGCAGGCAGGTGTTGAAGGTAGTGCTTAGGTTTCTAGATTCAGCCCAGGATGGGTAGGTCTTCAGATTTTAGCTCACAAATGCTCATGAGTAGTATCATGGAATCCATGACAAAAACTTAACTTTCATTCAATTTAATGTGGGTGATATTGTACTTTTCATGTTGTAGGGGAGAAAGGGGCTGGTGAGTGTGCTGTTGGTGAAATTCTGTGAATGACCCTTGTTGAATGTGCCCCAGCCTTAAACTCTCAGCTCACAGGAGCGGGCAAGGCAAGAAACAAACACAGCAATAGATGCACAATCTCCTCGCAGCACAGTTACTGAGGAAATCAGCCACTAACACTGCTCTGCTCTTCACCAACTCCTGAAAGACATTCCCCTCTGCACTAAGACTTATCTGGTTGAGAGGAACAGAACCAACTAAAGCTAATATAAGAAGAGAGGAGGGGGTTATTATCAATGGGGGTGTCTCCTGTTTCCCAGGGACAGGAGTGGGCCTCAGGGTCAACAGAACCATTGGTCCAAAGACCCCTTGTTTGTCTGTATGCATCTATGGTCACCTCTCAATCTGCCTGCTTCTTTCAGCCTTTGCTATAAACAAATTCCTTTGCTTCTCCAACTCCGGGCAGGAACATGCCAACTCACGGCTTACAAGCTTACAGAGAGTCAGACAATTTGGTCAAATGATTTGTGTGATTCAAAGACATTCATGTGATTCAAACTTCTGGAAAAACATTGGTTCTCCTGAATGACACATATGTTTTCTATGCTATAGGTAATACAATGGTCACAGAGCATAACGTTGGCTCTCTTTAGGCCCCTAGGAAGGTCAGGACTTATCTTAAGTAACTGTCATCTTTTCTGGCTTTTATTTCTATATGCTCTCTTTGTTTTTTGTCCTTAGTAGTCTCTTCCTATTTCATGTTCTTTGCATTTTTGTCTACTTAAATGTTATTGGTATACATTTGTATAATTGTCTCAGATCCTTTCTAGAATGTTACAGGAAAGGAAGGATAATTGAAAACTTCAACTTGAAAATGGCAATAGAATTTCTGGTTGCCAGTATATTTGAGAACAGTGGTGGCCTAGAATATAGCAATTATGCATCAAGAATATAATAGGTTAAAACATATTATGTGTAGAATTTTATTGCTTTTCCTCAGGCATTTCATAGCTCTATAGCACACTGAATGCACTATATGCCAAATTTCACGTGTAGCCACTGGTTTTTGTAGTTATTTAAATCTAAATTTATATAGATTATATGAAATTAAATTTCAGTTTCTCATAATCACAAAACAATGTAAATACGTTTGGTGGATACGATATGAGTTCAGGCCTAGAGTATTTCCACCATCATAGAAATCTCCATTGCACAACATGACATTAAGTAGTCTTTAATTTGTTCATTAATAGCTTGAAAATAACTTCTGAATTAAAAGACCCCAACTTAAACTTTCTGGTTCTTTCTCAATTACATTTCTAGTACATCTGTCTTTTTGGTTTGCTTTCTGTTGTAACTTGGTCCCTATTAGCATTCGTACTTTATTCTATTCCTGAAATTTACAAGAACCTCAAAATTCCTCATTGTCAGGTTCTCCCACTGCTGTCCATTTGCTCACTGTCTTATGCTAATTGAGATTCCATTTTTGTAAAGTCAATCTTCTAATCCATTTAACTCTTGGGTCCTGTTATATATCTTGATATTATCAGACGCTACCTATTTCTGATTGTAACTTGTGCGTCTGATAAATCTGATGATTGTCATTTGTCATGTGAGCATTTGCAACCCTTGGCCAAGGTCTCCTGTTACATTGTACCATGTGACACAAAGGCATGCATGCACACATTGATCCATGCATTCATCTATCCATCCATCCATTCATCCATCCACCATCTATCCATCCATCTGTCCATCCATCATCCATCCATCCATCATCCATCCATCCATCCACTGCATACACTAGCTCAGCACACAGTGCTGATCATAGAAATACAAAGCAAAAAGACACACGTTTTACTTTCAAAGAGCAGTCAGTCTTATTTGGGAAAAGACACAAAAATATGACAACAAATAATTGATTTATTCAAGGCAAGTACCTCCTATGTTTTGTTGCAACATAATGGTTCACGATGTTACTTATTCTTAATAAAACTGGCCATAATACCTTAGGACTGGGACATTAATTTTCAGTAATTCTCTAGAACATCTGTTTAAGCGATAAGATTTCTTTGGGTAGGATTCGGCCTCTATTTTAAGGGAGTCTGCCATTCTGAAGTGATTGCTGAATACTCAAAGCATGGCACAGAGAAAAGCACTCTATTGTTTGTGGCCAACGAAGTTGCATTGTATTGAAATATGTGCTGCCTCATTGAAGCCTTGACTCATTCATGCCATTGATAACAGTTTAGATATGTGCAGGTGTAGGCTGACAACCCACAAATATTAGGGAACATCAGCAACACTTGATTATTTATGCTCTTAAAGGACTTGTGCTTCAACTCACGATTCTATGTTGCAGGACTTTTCCTTAGTTCAGCCATAGATGGGGTTCTTTGTCCCACGACCACAAAAATTCAGGCTCACAAGACAATTTGAAGGGTGAGTAAGACAGGGTTTTTTTGGGTGAAAAGGAAGAAAAGGGGCAAACAGGGACGCTCGCTAGGCCAGACAGAGTCCCTGCTAGAGCACTGCTCGCCCTCAGCTTGAATCTCAGATTCCGCCCTCAGCTGGAATCTCAGGTTCCGCACAGGAGGACAAGGGGCCAGGCTCCTCCCTGCTGCAAAGGGCAGGCTGGTTGGAGTTTCTCCAGGGGCCCCTCCCACCTGGCTGTCTCACTAGAACTGAAATTGAGGTTTGGGAGGCCGAGACGGGCGGATCATGAGGTCAGGAGATCGAGACCATCCTGGCTAACACAGTGAAACCCCGTCTCTACTAAAAAAAAATACAAAAAATGAGCCGGGCGAGGTGGCGGGCGCCTGTAGTCCCAGCTACTCGGGAGGCTGAGGCAGGAGAATGGCGTGAACCCGGGAGGCGGAGCTTGCAGTGAGCTGAGATTCCACCACTGCACTCTAGCCCGGGCGACAGAGTAAGACTCCGTCTCAAAAAAAAAAAGAAAAAAAGAAAAAAGGGACCTTTTCCATCTTTAAAGGTGTTGTTTTACTTATATTTGATACATCATTTTCATTAAAATAAAAATGTGAAAGTCCAATTCCAGGACACAGATACCTGTGTGGGTGTCATTTCGTTGTGCTCTGGCTGCAGTGTGCAGTTAGAAAATTGACGTGACTCAGTCTGACATTGTGGCATCGTTTTCAAATTCAGCTCAGTCTTACAATGTTCCCAATTAAAGTGTGAGTGACACTAACTAATTAAATTGAGGAAAAGGGTATTCATAAAGTAGACGATGTCAGTAGAAAATAAAGTTAGCAATTGACATCGCGACCACGGGATTTTTTTTTTTTTTTTTTTTTAAGAATGAGCTGTGTGGTAAAAGGGTATATTTAGAGACAAGAAAGATAAAACACCGTTTGATTGACAAGTATTATTTGTGGTTCAATCAGTTGCATTTAGGCTGCTATGCCTTGTTCACTGAAAGTACAAACATCCTTCAGTTGTATCACAAAGCTTCTTTTACCTCAGTGAACTATCAGTATGTCAGCTCATCGGCCAGACTTCAGAAAACTGAACCCAGTTTTATGTTCAGGTGTGCATATATCTACATCTGGGGAACCCTAAAACCCACTTGAAAGACCAGATTATTATAGTCTGGAATGTGGTGAACACTGGCTGTCACCAATGGCTGTCAACCTATGATAGAAATAAGGTTGTGGAAGCCAGACAATGGGAAAACTGTGGAAGGATCTAGCAATTAAGTGAAATGTATGTGAGTCAGTGAATAGAAAAAGGTAATTGAAATATAATCTGTTAGTGACATTGACAGTATATAGAATAAAAAAGAAGTAGGAAATGGCTGCCACTCTGATAGGTGCTGGAAATCTGTCATGCAATTCAGCTTTATTGGAATGATTAGCATTTTAGAAGTCCTGAAGACACAAATAATTCTGGTTTTTAGAAGTCAAAATGGGACATAATTGTTCCATTAGTCTTTCATTTTTAATGGCTTTTTGGTACTTTCTGAAGCATTCAGAAAAACACCTTTAAATTTACAGTGACTGGCCAACCTTTCCAATCCAATGCATTCTAAGGGCCGACCTAGGAAGCCCCTAGATCCTAGTTACTGAGGGGGAAGATGCGGGCATATCGTGAATTCATACATTAAAATGCTTGCCATCCTGATTACACAACCTGAAGGAATTTTGATGTCTTCTGAAATGAGAGATTATCTCTTTTTTTAATGTTTTATTTTTTATTTTTTATTTTTTTTAAACAGAGTCTCGCTCTGTCGCCAGGCTGGAGTGCGGTGGTGCGATCTCAGTTCACTGCAACCTCTGCCTCCAGGGTTCAAGTGATTCTCCTGCCTCAGCCTCCTGAGTAGCTGGGACTTCAGGTGCCCACCACCATGCCCGGTTAATTTTTGTATTTTTAGTAGAAACTGGGTTTCACCGTCTTGGCCAGGCTGGTGTTGAACTCCTGGCCTCGTGATCCACCCGCCTCGTCCTCCCAAAGTGCTGGGGATTACAGGCGTGAGCCACTGCGCCTGACCTGAAATGAGAGATTTTCAAAACAAAAGAGGTTAAGATGTGTTTGTGTGGTATAGTAGGGAAGAGACAGGTTTTACACTCAGACAGACCTGAGACTGAATTTCAAGTCTCTTCAGCTTTGTGACTTCAGGCCAGTCCTTTTATTTCTCTGAGCTTTGACTTCCTGATCTATCATCTTTCAGTGGGCCTGTGTTCATTAAATGGCTAATGTTGGTTTACATTGTTTTAAACAGCTTTATTGACATACAAGAGGCATATATTTAAAATGTACCATTTGATAAGTTTTACACATGTATATACCAGTGAAACAATCAATATAAGGAGCATAGCCATTAAACCCTCCCATGTCTCCCTGCCAAGCAATTATTTGTTTACATTTTCTAGAATTATTATAAATGCTACCATAGAGTATGTACTCTCTTTTTGTAGGATTTCTTTGATGCAGCGAAATTATTTTGAAATTTATCATCATTGTTGTGTATAAGAAAAGTTTACTACTTTCTACTGCTGAATTGTGTATATTGTATGTATACAACCACAATTTGCTTATCCATTCCACTGCTGATGAACGCTGGGCTGGTTTCCAGTTGCTCGGCATTACCAACAAGCAGCCATGAAATTTTATGCAAATCTTTGTACATGTAGATATATTTCTTTTTATCTTGTGTAAATACCTGTAAGTGCAAATCATTATTTTAAGGAACTGCCAAACTACTTTCCATGGTGGTTGTACCATTTTACATGCCCACCAAGAATGTACGAGAGTTCTAGTTGCTCCAGTTCCTACTCAACCCTTGATATCATCAATCTTTTAAGTTTTCACATTCCGTTAAGTGTGTAGTGGTGTCTCATTCTGGCATTATGTTGCATTTCCTAATGACTAATGATATTTAAAAAAATATATATATATATATATGGAGTTTTGCTCTGTTGCCCAGGCTGGAGTACAGTGGCACAATCTCAGCAAACTGCAACCTCTGCATCCCGGATTCAAGCGATTTTCTTGCCTCAGCCCCCTGAGTAACTGGGATTACAGGCACATGCCACCATGCCCAGCTAATTTTTGTATTTTTAGTAGAGATGGGATTTTGCCATGTTGTTCAGGCTGGTCTTGAATGCCTGACCTCAGGTGATCCACCCACCTCAGCCTCCCAAAGTACTGGGATTACAGGCATGAGCCACCGCACCTGGCCTGACTATCTTTTTATATGCTTATTTGCCATTCTCTTACTTTCTTTGGTGAAGTGCCTGTTAAAATCATTTGCATATATTTTATTGTATTATTATTTTTATAGTGAGACAGAGTCTCACTCTGTCCTTTAGGCTGGAATGCAGTGGTTGCTCATATTTTAAAATATGAGTTGCTTTCTTACTATAAAAATGTAAGAGTTCTTTATATATTCTACATGCAAGTATTTTATCAGATGTATGATTTGCAAATGTTTTCTCTCTGTGTGTGGCTTATTATTTCATTTTCTTAACAGTGTCTTTCAAAGGGCAGAAGTTTTTAATTTCAGTTAAATCCAATTTGCCAATTTGTTCTTTTATGGATTGTGCTTTATGTAGCATACCTAAGAAATCTTTGCCTAACCAAATGTCATGATGGATTTCCCCTATGTTTTCTTCTAGAAGCTTTATGTTTTATATTAAGATATCTGATCTATTTTGAATTATCTTTTGTGCATGATACAAGTTAGGAATCAAAGTTTTTTTTATATATATTGGTATTTATTTTTTTCCAACAGCATCCACTGTAGAGAGTATCCTTTTGCTACTGAACTGACCTTGCACCTTTGTTGAAAGCCAGTTGGCCATGTACTGGAGGGTCTATTTCTGTTCTCTGTGCTCTGTGTCATTGATCTATCTGGGCATCTGTATGCCAATAGCATACTGTCTTGATTTCTGTAGATTTATAGTTAGTGTTGAAATCATGAAGTATTTATCCTTCCACTTTGTTCTTCCTTTTCAAAGTTATCTTAGCTATTCTAGGCTCATGTCATTACCTTATGATTCAGAGTTTGAAGTGAGGTGGCTGGGACTTGCCCCCATATCTTTCAACCCCTAACCCAGTGCGTATTTCACTCTATTTGAAAAAAATAGAGGGAATCTCTATTTAAAAAATACATCTCTATTTAAAAAAAAAAACAAAAACATAAAAACAGCAAGAAAGAAAAAAGAGGAGGCAGGGGGAGAGAGAGAGAGAAGGAAAAAAGGAAAGGAAAATGGAAAAGGAAAGAAAGGAGATCTTTTGGTCTTGTCATATGATAAAGAATTCTAAAGAAAGAATAATTTGAGGAATAATAAGCAATAAAAATTCAAAGCTGAGAGAAAGTGTTCTTTTTCTTTTCTTTTTTTTTTTTTTCTCAAGACAGGGTCTCACTCTGTCACCCTGGCTGGAGTGCAGTGGTGCAATCTCAGCTCACTGCAGCCTCCGCCTTCCAGGCTCAAGTGATTCTCCTGCCTCAACCTTCCAAATAGCTGGGATTATGGGTGCGCGCCACCACGCCTGGCTGATTTTTGTACTCGTATCTGAGACGAGGTTTCACCATTTTGGCCAGGGTGATCTCGAACGCCTGACCTCCCATGATCTGCCTGCCTTGGCCTCTCAAAGTGCTGGAGTTACGGTGAGCCACCACATCCGGCTGAGAAAGTGCTTTAATACAATGTTTAGGTATAGTAATTTGCATGAACTATGAGTTCTGAGTAGAAGCTACCAGCTTTTTGTGCTACTTTGCCTTTAATCGGACTCATTATTTTTTATTACTTTGAATCCCTCATTGACCAGTTTCAACCCAGCTGACTGCTGATTTTCAGGTGCTCACGAGTCCTTTTTCAAGGCTCACATTTTAATATCCTTGGCGTTTTTTCCAATACTTATTGCCCACTATCTATTGGCAACAGAGGGCAGTAGCCGCTTGTGCTGGCCTGTAGGGGAGAGTCTGTTTTCCACTCACCTGCTTGATAAGACGTTTTCGATGAACTGGCTGACATGAAGACAGCCAGCCAACAACACACTTCAATCCCGATTAACAGAATGTGAAATGAGGAAGTTCTGGATCCTCAAAGTACTGTTTTACTTCTAGTGTCTTCACGTTGAATTTTGGGTAGTGTTTGTCTACTATCCGTTCTGCACTGTGTTTCATAATGAAAGTAATGCTGTTTTTATCATTATCATAATAATTTCAATTTTGCCTACCTAAAACAGTAGTCAAGGCACTGTTTTAAGTACATATTTTCTCCCCCAACATATGAAAGTGCCAGCAGTAACGGACTACTATCTACTAGGAATGCAAGATATATATTTTTCACATAATAGGAATATATATCATAACCCTTCCATATTACTTTGTGTGAACGGTTATCAAGCACTTTCCAACATGACAATTTCAGAGCCGTCTGGGAGTGAAGATGGGTACTGTCATCTGAGAGGTCACCAAGCAGAGTTGTGGAGATGGTGTAGGGAGGCTGTTCCCACGGTCACGCAGGTGCAGTATGTTGGGAGAGTGTGTTGTCTGTGAGAATCATTGCAGAGAACATGGATGATAAAAAGAATCAAAACTCTTTCCATCATGCACCTTCCCTACTGGCAAGAAACTGTGCTTGCCTGTGGCTGCATCCCCAGCCCCTAAGAAAACCATCACATGCTATAGGTGTGCAATGTTGTCAATGAACAAAGGGATAAAACATTTAAGTGGGGTCGAGTGATCAATGAAATATTGATGTGTTTAGGACTTTGTTTGCCATACCGCCTCTCCTGAAAGAAACGTAGGCACTTTCACTGTTAGGAAAACTCTCTGGATACTGACACCCTGGGACTATTTCTTCCCCTGAGTGGGGATTCTCAAACCAGGCTCTGAGAAGGTGAAGCCGTCTTCAACATTGTTTGGGTGAAAAAGTTTGTGCTTTCCTGAGTGTCTCAGGAAAAGATTCTGTAACATACTAAAGAGGCTACATGCCATCATCTAGCACCACGACAGTTGCGGTTTTGTTTAAAATAGGAATTTGAGGATCTAAAGTATGTGAGCTAGATATGAGGAACACTGGGAATGTTAGGGACATTAAATGCACAGTATTTGTCATCTTTGCACAGAAGTGGTGAGACCGTAAGGGAGAGGGAAGAAAAGGGATGTGAGTTGGTCCCCAGCACCTGCAGGGCTGGTGATCTGACCGTGGGAGGGCCCAGCACCCATCCCTCTGAGAGGCCGCAGGGACCCGCCAGTCGTAGCTCCCAGCTGTCTTCAATTCTGCTGTCTTCTCTACTCTCACCTGCTGCTAATCACGCACCCCAACCTCCCACAAGTGCCCACCTCATGGCCCTCCTGTCCCCACCCCTCGGACAGCCTCCGCCGTGGCCAGTGCGCTTTCCTGGACCTCATGGCCCTCCTGTCCCCACCCCT
>NW_012114488.1:14852554-14898529 GCF_000951035.1 Colobus angolensis palliatus
GCCTCCGCCGTGGCCAGTGCGCTTTCCTGGACCTCATGGCCCTCCTGTCCCCACCCCTCGGACAGCCTCCACCGTGGCCAGTGCGCTTTCCTGGATGCCCCACGTGTTTTTGCTGCTGGGACTTCCCTGGAACCAGGCCATCTCACAAAGAAACCCCTTCCTCTGCTTGCTCCTCCCTCCACATCTCCTAGGCCCTCAGAGTCAAGCTGGTGTCCTCTCAGCCCACAGTTTACTCTTTGGGATCAGCATGTCCCTCCTGAGCGTGGCCTGCTCTGAGCTTCAGGTCATTTGTCTCACCCGCCTGCTGTTCCTCCTTGTCATGCAACATTGGGTCTGCCAGGCATTCCCTGTAAGCTGTTGAGGCTTTCTCTTCCCCAGAAATCCTGCCTTCATTCCAGTGGCCAATCTGAATCCCCCATGAACCCCTGTGTCCACTTTACAGAGCTGGAGATAATTACACAACTGGGCTCACCCATTTGACTTTAAATTCCTCCACAGATGCACACTGGGCACTGTCTGGGATCGTCCTCCTCTTCTCTGGCTGCTGGATTTCCCACGCTCCTATGCAGCTCTTCATAGCTTACCCTCTGACCTTTCCTAACCTCTCCTTCCCTCTCCCTCCCTTACTCCAGGGATGCACTGCACACATCTTTTTTAAATGTAAAATGAGAAAGTAGAAACTATCAGAGGGGACCTTTCTCATTGCCTCACAACCCAGTGTCAACCTCCTTGCCGTTTGCATCCTTCCCTGGCACTTTGGGCCGCCGCTCTAGTTCAAGCCTCTAGTGTTTGTGTTCCCATTACCAGGAGAGAATTGGCCTTGCTCCAAGCTGAGCCCCCACTCCCCCGCCCACTGGGCTCCGGCCCCCCTACTCCGGGTTGGCTCTCGAATCATCTGCTCTCTAGGTTTCGTGGGCCCTCCCTCCCTGTGTCATCTGCATCCTACAAACATGCTCTCCTCTCCCATGCTCGGCCAAGTCAGTAAGTAACTTAACAGCAAACAAGTGCCCAGCCGTGAACCTCTTATCCGCCCCCCACAGAATTTTTTATACTTCCTCATGCTACTTCTAAGAGTGGTTGCCATATGCTGTCCCCACTGACTTGCCTCCCATTCCTTCTTCTCTCTTTCTAATCTGGCTTTTGTTCCCTCCATCCCACTGGGATATTCCACTGGATAAGACAATTTAATGCCAAATGATAGTAACACCAGTACTCACTGCGTGCTTACTGTGGGCTTCCAGGTCTCCATGCCCTCTCTGTGTTCCTTCTCCCTCAGTGGTGGCTCCTTCTGTCCCCTTTATTAGCTTCTCCTCCCCAACCAGACTTCTCACTCCCAGACAACTACCACTCTACACTTCATCAGCATTACTTTAATATCATTTACCTACTCATGACTGTCTAAATTTATATCTTACCTCCTGAACTCTCTGCAGAACTTCCAAATTTCATAGTAAACTGACGCCTTGAAAACTCCACTTGGATTCTCAAAGGCATCTCAAATTTAGCTTGTCTCCAAGTCGGTCTTGATTCTAACCACACCGCAACCCACACACCCTTCAGACCTGTTCCTCTGACACTCTTCCCCACATGAGCGTTACCACTGTCCATACTGACGCCATTCTCTGTCCCTCCCTTCCTGATGCCCCTTATAACCCATCACCAATTTCTGTTGATTCCTGCTCCCAAAGTACCTGGAATATTTTCATTTCCCTCTATCTTTGGGCCACCACTGTAGTCCAAGCCTCTAGTATCTGTTTACTGAACTTGTGTAAAAATCTACTAAATGTTGTCTCTACTTCCTTTCTTAGATATACTACAATCCATTTGCAACACACAAGCCAGAATGTTTTTTGTTGTCTATTTGTTTGTTTGTTTGAGACAGGGTCTTGCTGTGTCACCCAGGCTGGAATATGGTGGCATGATCATAGCTTACTGCAGCCTTGACCTTCCAGGCTCAAGCAATCCTCCCACCTCAGCCTCCTGAGTAGCTGGGACTATAGGTGCACACCAATGCACCCAGCTAATTGTTGTATTTTTATGCAGATGGGGTTTCCCCATATTGCCTTGGCTGGTCTTGAACTTTTGGGCTCAGGTCATCAGCCAGCCTCAGCCTCCCGAAGTGCTGTGATTACCAGTGTGAGCTGCTGCACCCAACCTTGAGTGGGTTTTGTTTGTTTATTTGTTTGTTTGTTTGTTTGAGACAGAGTCTCGCTCTGTCACTGGGCTAGAGTGCAGTGGTGTGATCTCAGCTCACTGCAGCCTCTGCCCTGGGTTCAAGTGATTCTCCTGCCTCAGCCTTTCAAGTAGCTAGAACTACAAGCGAGTGCCATCATGCCCAGCTAATTTTTATATTTTTAGTAGAACAGGGTTTCAGCATGTTGGCCAGGATGGTCTCGATCTCTTGACCTCATGATCCACCCACCTCAGCCTCCCGAGTGGGTTTTTTAAAAACGTAAATTAAATCAGTTCCCTGTCCCAAAATGGATTTCTTAGGAAAAATACAAATTCTTCATAACATTCTCCATAATGTTCCGCAGGTTCCTTTCATATCTCTCCTTCCCTTGCCTGCCCTGGGCAGTTGTACCGACCTCCTTGCTAATCCTGCAGATGCTGAACCACCTTCCCACACAGGGCCTTTGCACCTGCTCGTCTCCAGTCAGTTCACTTCCCCCTCTCCCTCCCCTGCTGTGTGCATAGCTCCTTCTCCTCCTTCAAGGCTTGGCTTTGAGAAGTCCCATACCGTAAGCCTGGTACCTGATCATGGCTCCGTCTTTGTTTTCTTTATACCCCATGTAATAATTTGCAATACTTCTTCATTGGTGAGTTTATTTGGTATCATCTCCCAGAGGGCAGGGATCATGTCATCTTTCTCACAGCTGAATTCTCCGCGCTTGTCATAGTGTCCTCAGACACACAGTAGGAGCATGACAATTATCACTTGGATTATGTAAGACAAGAATTTGGACTTTAGTATTTATGCTGCCATAATTTTTAACTCACTTCATGATTGTGTAATTTTATGTTCTCACACACTTTTAAAGGCATCAACATATTTTACAACTTAAATATCAGTGTGAAATTTACAGGTAATCATAAATTTGTAATGTAGTACAGATTTAGTGCAAGATAACAAACCAAGCTATTATGTGAATTTCAAGAATGGGAAGCCTTTAATATTTGATAGGCACTGAGTGTACCAAGCTATTCAGCTGGCTAATAGAATTATGATTGATAGGAAACTTGAAGGAAGAATCATTCCTGGCTTTCTACTTGGAGGAAACCAAACAAAGACGACGTTCTACACAGAGAGAGATTTATTCATCTTGTCCTTGTGCATGTTGACCAAGATAAGAGAATTAGAAATTTGGGCAAAAAAGTAGACCTCAGTAAATGACAGGTATTCTAAATCTACATGTGTTCCATTGTTTGTTAATTGGTTCTACTGAACGTTTTTAAAACTCATTCCACCAGTATGTATTGTTTATGATATTAATGGCTCATCAACAATGAAGTGAAAGAAAATGTATATGATATTTAGGGAGAACCACAATTAATGTTCAACCAAATTTCAAATAAAAGTCCATCAGTTTTTACATGTTTTCATTGTTTTCCACATTGCTATCTCTCTGACTAGTGAAACACGTTACATTCCTTTTTGATGACTAATACAATTATATATTTGGTGTACCTAGAGCCTTATCTGCTTGCTCTATGATGATCATACCAGATTTATTGATTCATCTATTAAATCAGTTCCAAGGACAGAATTTTTAATACTGACTTTTTTTTCTTTTTTCTTTTTTTTTTTTTTTTTTTTTGAGACAGAGTTTCACTCTTGTTGCCCAGGCTGGAGTGCAATGGTGCGATCTCGGCTCACTGCAACCTCCGCCTCCTGGGTTCAAGCGATTCTCCTGCCTCAGCCTCCCTAGTAGCTGGGATTATAGGCATGTGCCACCATGCCTCTCTAATTTTGTATTTTTAGTAGACATGGGATTTCACCATGCTGGGCAGGCTGATCTCGATCTCCTGATCTCAAGTGATTCACCCGCCTCGGCCTCCCAAAGTGCTGGGATTACAGGTGTGAGCCACCACACCTGGCCAATACTGACTTGTAAAATATGTATTCACTTATGGATTTGTCTGGAAGAAAAAATATGCCATGATGCCTCATTTATAGCTATTTGAGATCACCAGCCCTTCCAACTTACTAGTTTCAACAATTATTCAGAAATGGATGTCAATTAGAAGTTCCAGCAGAAAGCATGGAAAGAAATTTCCCTCAGGAATAAATGTGTTATTTGGTAGTGTTACTAAGTCATTTAAACTACAGCCTATATTTTGCCAAGACGTAAAAATCTCAACACATCTGTGTAAAAACAAAAAAGAATGGGTTTACAGGCCTTAAAAGTTAGAAGGCAAAACAATTTTGTACCAATTAATAAATATACGTGTGTGTGTATGTGTGTGTGTATATATATATATGTATCTCCTATGTGTGTGCTATATCCATTAATATATTAATATCCTATGAATTGAAAATATCCAGTCAAGTGCTATTGCTTCAACTGGGCTATTCCTGTATTTATAGAAAGGAGTTAGCTATCATAACAAAAGCAATGCAAACACAGAGGACTATACATTCCGCATTTTAGACAAATGTGGAAATGGTAGGCTCTTACAAAGGATAAAATCTGTTGAGTTTCTGTTGTTTTTTAAAGCATTCTGACTGTCACTTTTTGTAGGTGAGAGGGGCAGGGTGAATGGATGGTGGGTAGCGAGCAACGGAGTACATGGAGAATGTATGGCTCCAGCTGCACAAGTTTGTCAAGTGACAGAGGCTCAGCAGGGGAGCCCTGATGTGCCCCATGTCAGCCCTGAGGCCGAGGGATTACAGAGCCTTTCCCCTCCTCCCCACTATGGCTGCCCCAGCTCATTGCAGCTTCTCAGAGGGGTCTGCAGTGTACCATGGGGCTACAGGAAAGGATATTTTTCTTTTTCCCTCTTAATGATAAGAGATGCAGCCAGCAAAACCCAGGGCCCTTGATAAAACTTAAATTGCTGGAGTTGAAGACTCTGTGAAAATTTAATGCATTAAAATCTGTACCAGGAATCACTTCTTCGGCGTAGAAATTGATCCTGCAAATTACTTTCCTTCCTCCATAAAAGCACTAAAATGATGTATAACTTAACAGATACAGATGATGCATGATTATAGTTATATTTATATGTAAGGTTTACGATTATATACATACATGTGTATGTGCATACATATGTACATATATGCATGCATGTATATATATACTAAGCACTTTGTTTATTGCTTGGTGGCTTACAAAGATAGATGGGACACAGCTTTTCTCTTCCAAGATGTCACAGTCTTGTCAGAGAAATAGGCGAAGCCGTGCCCCTCTAGGTAGGGCTTGGTCCCAGTAGACGTTGCTGAGTGGGTTAGACCCGTGGAGGGTTAGCAACACAGGAAGCTTAGGCATACCTGCTTGCCCACCTCCTGGCCCTGAATCCTTACTACAAAGAGTCATCTGTTCACCAAGTGCAAGGAGCCCCTCCCCTCGGTTCTGCCTGCCTCTCCATCTCTCCCAGCCCTGCAAAATGTTTCCCAGCTGCCCCCTGGCGGCGGGTTGGTTTGTTTTGTTTCTCTCTGGTCTTTTTATGTTGTAGAATACACGTGATAGGCAAGGGAATTTCTCCTTTAAGCCTTTGACTAAAAGGTAACTTTAGCAGAGCAGCTGTCCCCTCTTGCTCTGCTTAAATGTTTGAAAAGAGACTTTCAACTCTCAACAGCGAAAGCATAAGGGAAATTCTCTTAGAGGTTTGGGACCCCAAAGAAGCAGTGGGGTATGGCTCTCCATACACTCTCCGTGTCTTCCCAATTTTTCCCTTCTCACTGTTGTCTCACTAAAGGCACCTGCAGAAAATAACTGACTCTTAATGAATGCCTGTGTCAGTGACCCGACAAGTGCCCCTTGCCTGGACCAAGATGAGAAAGCCAGTGTTACCTCCGGGAACCCCATTTCCATGGACTGATGGAATCTGCCCCTGACTCTGCTGTGGGAGGCAAACCAGACCCTTTAGAAGGAGGAGGTGATTTTCCCAGCCAAAAGCAAAGCTCAGAGGGGAGTTAGGCCAATCTTTTCTTTAGATTAGTTTTATGCTTTCTACTCTGGGAGCATAGGACAGTTTATAGTCTGAGTTTCATTTTTAGGTACACATTTGGAGTACACAGACAAGAAACGTAAGGGAGTGATTCGGGATCAGCAAAAAGAAGAAAACAAAAGATATATCTCCTTCACTCAACTGATAAATCTTTTATATTTGCTGACATGTTTGAATAAGTACATTGTGCCCATCACTAAAATGTATAATATTTCTTTCTGTGTGCATGCATGGGTTGTAGAAGCATCTTCAAAGCTGAGAAAAACATAGGCATTGATGTCCCAATTCTGTTGTAAAAGAGGACTGTCACACAGAAGTCTGAGCTGGAGTTGCAGAGAAGCACCGAGCTACTTCCTTTCTAATTCTGGGTTATGCTTAGTGAAGCCAAGATCTCAAAGCTGTGTAATACACCTGACTCAAATGCCACGGAAAGACAAGAGCAATAAATCCCAAAAATAAATCCACATAATCCACCTCATTTAGGTTATATTTTCTCCTTACACTAGTTAAAGATCGCGATGTTCATCACTTTCAAGAAAACCAGGGAACTCACATTAAGATACGTTTGTTAACTACGTGCTCATAGGAGTCATTGGAGAATTCTACCAAATTCCATTAAATTCTGGTACTCTGCTCAGTAAATAGCCATGAAAACACCATGGTGCTTACAGAAAATCCTCAATCCCCTGCTAACACCTTATATTACAACCATCTAATTACCATGTTTTGCAGTAACCTTGTGGGACTTCCACAGGTAATTAGAACTCCAGAGCTTTTCTGCAGTAATCCGGTATGGACCTCTTAACTACAAAGGATTATGGACGGCTAATATTGTCGTGCTCACGTGGTTTCTACAGTTCATTGTTTCAATTAATATTTGGCTGCGCTACAGAATTTCATGCAGTTTCATAAACTGTGACAGTTCATGAGTCAACTCTGAAGTGGACACATTTCCTTCATCTCATCCTCTCTCTCTCTTTCTCTGCAATTTATTTAAAATAGTTTTTTGATGAGAAAAAAAAGAGAAACATATCCCTTCCATTACCTTGGTTTATGTGAATTCAGGACAATTTCTCTTTAGTTTCTCTTTAGGCAAGTAGGTAGATATCTAAAGTGATTATAACTTTCATTACCCTGTCACAGAAATCTCCAGAGAGAGGAAGGAGGCATTGATGACAATTTCTCCTTGGCATGGTTTTTAAAACTCCATTCCAAACAATAAGCTGTATTATAGGACAGGGGCCTTGTTTTTTAAATTTTGAATCTTCAAAGACCAGCACATAGTACATGCTCAATAAATGCCCATTGACGCAACAAGCATTTGTGTTCTGTCAGTGCTTATAGACCGCAGTCTCTCAGCCAATGCTTATGAATGCTTGAATTCAATAAAAAATGTTTCTACAATAATAAGATCATTGATATCTCAACAGATAACTGGACATTTATAATTATAATTATATTTGTGGATAAGATCTTTGCTAGGGTAGTCACATGACAGCTTCAATATTATACATATATACATATATAGAGATATAGATATATACATAGATATATACATAGATATATGTCAGTGTATATCTAGATATCTAGATATACATAGATATACATATATACATATACCTATATAGTATAGATATATATACATATATGTCTATGTATATATGTATGTGTGTGTATAATATTGTGTGTGTGTTTCTATATATATATAAAATAGCAAAATGTACCTTGCCCAACTATTACAACTTTTTTTGTTTTCTGGGTTGATTTTCCTCCATTCTTGTCCACTTATCTTTTTTGTATGTGTCTGTTTGAGCATTAGGCTTGGGGATAACAGCTGGGGGATTCTGGACTTACATCCAGCCAATTAGCCCCTACTTATAAAATAAGGATTTGCCTCTTTAGCCTGGGGTCCCCATCTGCGGATAGTCCCCCATAGCTGGGTCTCTGGGAAGTCTTACTCAATTTTCAGTTCCATCTGGAAGAACACCTACAAAAGCTCTTCGTCGGGGCACACACAGAAGGCAGCGTGGCACAATGAAAAGGTCCTGGGTTTTGGCAACAGAGAGACTGGTATTTAAATCTTAGTTTCACTTTAGGAAATTACTCGTGTGCTCAGTCTCTTATTTCATTAGTGCAATGGGGATACTTTTGCCTAATTCGTAGAGAGACTTATGTGATACCCAGAAACCTGCCTGGATCATAGGAGGTTCCTAATGAATATGAGCATTTTCTTTTGGCATTTCAGCCCCGAAAATGCCACAGTGAGGCCTCGTCTCCCCTCCTGGCCACAGGTCCCCACAGGGAGCTGCCACCCAGGATCCCCTGAGCAAGCTCTCCTCAGGCACAGACACAAGAAAGTCTTCAAAATAATCTGCTCTTAGCTTTGTCATATTACAGTCCTAATTGAATACACACCAGGCTGCAACAATCATGCTTTGTGTCTAATTGACTGGAAAATACTGATTACTTGTTCTTCCAGTCAGGCTGTTAGAGACATCAGACATTTGATTTGCTCAGCCTTGATCCCACCTGGAATCCTCCCCTTGCCATCTGCCTTCCCAGGGTCTCCTCTCTTATCTGGAAAGTCCATTAGTTTTCAGATCCTCCTTTTCCTATATTCTAGCCTTTAAATAGGGTGTTAATTTTTTGCTGTCCTTAGGGGTCAACTGGAGAATGTACAAACTGCCTACAAGATATTCACGTTCCAACAGCAAGCGATACCATGCGTCCTGAGCCCCAGGTTGCTTGGAGCCCCAGGTCGCAGGTGTGGCATGCTTGTCCTTGGCCATAAAGCTGAACACTTTGTATTCTGCTTTTCTTCTAGCACCTCTCCTTGTCATCTGGTTAGGTCAGCATCCTCCGAAAAGACTCCCTTTCCATCACCCCATGACTCCTGGTTTCCCCTGTTAGGAAATGCTTTCAGTCTTGCTCAGAACTGCTCCAAGCCTCTGGCAAGGCCACCACCTCCAGGAAGACTGCCCTGACTTCACCTGTCCACACTGAGGGCCCCCTCTGGAAACATGTACACAGTAATACCTTATTTTATTTTGTTATTTCATGCCTCCCTGATTAGATCAGAAACTCTTTTAAGGGAAGAAGCAGATCTAATATAACTTCTATATTATAGGTAATATCTTCAGAGTCCTGTAAGTTTTAAAATCAGAACTCAGCATTAAAAATCTGAGCTCTAGAATAAAACTGCCTACGTTCCAATCCTGCTCCACTGCTTGCAGCTGTGTAAACATAGACACCTTTTAAAGCTTTTCTGTACCTCTGCTTTCTCATCTACCGAGTGGACATAACACTAACATTGACCTTTTAGAGCCATTTAAGACAATTAAGTGCTTAGAGTAGTGTCTGGCAATGGTAAGCATGTGGTAATAATGTGAGCTGCTGCTGGTATCTATCACCGTAATTAAATGAATGATTCCAAATGCCATTGACTTGGCTTTTGTTAAGCCCTGAGCCAGCATCTCTGGTGGAAGGTGCCTTCTTGAACTTATATTTCATTTAGTCACTTGACAAAACGTTTATGGAGCAGGCCTGCCCATGCATCATTCTCGAAGCTAGGAGCATCAGTACAATGAAGGAATAGACCACGAGTCAATGCTGCTTGGGGTATGTTCCAGCTTTGGGTCTTTGACCATGTTAACCCACCTCCTGGTCATCATCTCCTATTATTAGGAATGTCAATATTATTCCTAATTCATTAATATAGTCTCTAGGGCAGGGATCTCCAAGCCCTAGGCCACGGAGCAACCTCATGGCCTGTTAGGAACCAGCCCGCACAGCAGGAGGCGCACATCTCTTGTAGCAAGCCTTCAGTGAGGGGCCATGCTTATTACAGAAATGAACTCTGTTGCTTCTCTGTGCCCTGTGTGACATGGCCTCTGGCTTTTATTGCTTTTGAAAGCAAAATGATTCATCGTGTGGCTTAATCTAAAGTGCTCATTTTGGAACCACTGTTCACATCTGTGCTGCGGGGATGGTTATTTGGAAACTGTAATTTGGAGATCTGAAAGTTTCCCAATTTGAGGCGCATTATTCCCAATTTGAGGAGCATTATACCCAGATTGAAAAAAAAAAATGAAAAGAAAAGAAACCAGTAAATAATTAACAAAACAGACTTTTATTAAACTGAGTTACAGAGTGAATATTTTTAGGAGACTTTTAAAAATCATATATTCATACATATAAAAATCTATAAACTCTACTTTTCCATGAGCTCTGAAGCAGAAACCACATATACGCAAGTGGGTGAGTCAGGTGCTGCCCACACTGTCCCTCTCAGAGGCCCCCGAAGTCACGAGAAAAACCCCAGGGCTCCGTGGAACAGTTTGGTAATCACTTGTTTCTAGCAAAGACGCAGCCATGAAAAGCACAGGCACGTGAGAATTATATTCATGGCCCATAGAGCAGACCTACAACAGAATTGACAGGACTTCTCAATGATTTATTTTGTCAGAATTGTTGCCCAGAATGTATACGATATAGAATGACACTGTTGGCTATACTTATTAACATATGCGTGTACTTCCCCTCAAAATTCTGTTTGCTGTAATTTATCAGATTGAGGCCTTCTTTGGGGCCCACAGTGTGCCTGACTGTGTTCTAGGGAGAACTCACTCCCGGCCTTGCAGGGACTTATGCTAGTGCAGGCGGAGGACAAAGGGATGGATGCGAATTATATGTTGGGTTGGAGGGTGGGGATCATTTCGAGATTAGATGGAAACCAACACAGCCAGGCAAGGAGAGGTTGGGAGTGCCAGGGCAGAAGAGCAGGAAGAATAATTTCCACATTGTAAAATATTAATTCCAAATCTAATCTTTGGGAAAAAAATTCGTTTAAGCCAATAAGTTGAATAAGTTGGACTGGAAACCTGGACTCCTCTCTCTCAAACTCTGTGGACTTAAGAGAAAGGGAGGGGCTGGATGTGAGTTGAGGGGGCGCAACCCTTCTGTGGGAGTTCATGGGCTGTGTGGTCCAGGCTTCGCCTCCTCCTCCGTCAAAATGCCATGAGGCTACTCTGCGCAGCTGTGAGAATTCAGTGAGCTAACTTGTGAGAGTGCCTGGCATGATTAGAGAGGCTCCATAAAAACGAGCTTTCTTTATCGCTTCTGTTTTCTCCTCAAAAAAGTGAAGGGGATAAGCAAGGCGATAACTGTGGACACTTTGAGCCTGAAATGTCCTTGCGTCTGTGAGAGCTTCACCAAGGAAAGCAGCTAGTTCTTGCTTTCCACAGTGCGCATGGGAAGACCCTGGAGGTGGTTCAGGACAGATAGCTAAAATGTTATTTTAAAAGCATCATGAAGATTCTGAATATTCCAGTGGATTAGTCTGTTCTCATGCTGCTAATAAAGACATGCACAGAACTTTTCCTTATTTATAAAGGAAAGAAGTTTAATTGACTTATAGTTCCACATGGCTGGGGAGGCCTCACAATCATGGCAGAAAGCAAAGGGGAAGCAAGACACATCTTATGTGACAGCAGGCAAGAGAGAGTTTGTTCAGGGAACTCCCATTTATAAAACCGTCAGGGCTGGGCGCGGTGGCTTGTGCCTGTAATCCCAGCACTTTGGGAGGCTGAGGCAGGTGAATTACCTGAGCTCAAGAGTTTGAGACCAGCCTGGCCAACATGGTCAAATCCCATCTCTACTAAAAATACAAAAATTAGCTGGGCGTGGTGGCGCACGCCTATAATCCCAGGTACTCAGGAGACTGAGGCAGGAGAGTCACTTGAACCTGGGAGGCAGAGGTTGCAGTGAGCCAAGATTGTGCCACTGCACTCCAGCCTGGGTGACAAGAGCAAGACTCCATCTCAAAAAATAAATAAATAAATAAATAAATAAATAAATAAATAAATAAATCCCATCAGATCTCATGAGGCTTATTCACTACCATGAGAACAGCGTGGGGGAAATCACCCCCGTGATTCAATTCTCTCTACCGGACCCCGCCCTTAACACGTGGGGATTGTTACAGTTCAAGATGAGATTTGGGTGGGGACACAGCCAAACCACATCACATGGGTGTTATTTGGAGGATAGTTCTTATTAATTTGGGATGATGTAAGTAATGTCCCTCCCAAGACAAAGAGGTTGAATGCAGTCAATCTGCCTGCATATTCAACAGAGGACCACCCCAGACCAGTCTGAACCCGCGCAATGTGTTTACTGCTCAGGCCTCATCCATGGGGCTGATACTGGGACAGTGGGGATCATGTCTGAAGGATGAAGAACCTGATTGCCTCTCTGGAACGACAGAGGCCCCCACCTCGATGTGATGCTCTAGGACACACAGACACTAACCCCAGGGAGACTTTGCCACAAGATACTTTGATCCTCGGATTCCTCATCCAGTACAAGGCAGCCACCTTCAGCCTTGGTGTCAACTCCGTTCAGTTTCCTTACCCTGCCTCTGAGATTTGTCCTGTCGAGTGTCTTGTTACTCTTAGAGAGTGCTTCTGTTCCCACACTTCAATTTTGAGGGCTTTGAATCAGGTCCCCGGAGAAACAATTAGATGCCATGACCAATGAATAAATTCATGGAATTACCCTCACATGAACACCAGCTGCTGGAAAAATTGTCTCATTAGTTGACAGACGCCTTTCAACTTTTTAGAGTAGATAGACAGAGTTGCATGAATGACCGCAAGGACAATGTCAAAAGTTGGACTCAGCGTGAACCCAGGAGAATAGACTGAATTAAGAATGAAAATGTATGGCTGTGGACACACTAGCAAATGTGTTTGTTTGGGTTAATTCTGGCCCTTACAGAGTACTTGTCAATTATTTGTAAATTTACCGAGTTATTCCTAAGCCAGGTCCATGAGTATTTTAAGGCCTCTGGACCATCAATTCAGTCCAGGGAGTGAGACAATTTTGTGCACAGGGAAAGCCCACCCGTTCCTTGGATCAGAATGAAACCTCGCTTGTCTGTTTCTCCACCACACGGGCCTACTGTCTGTTTTTTGATAGACTTTCTTCTTCACTGTTTTACTGAAAGTTATTGCCCTGATAAATTCCTTAATGACCAACAAGTCAAAGGTCTTGATGTGAGTCTCTGCACTGAGTCAGCTGTAAAGCTCGGGCCCACTGCCTTTTCCACACCTGTCTATGGCAAAGCTGCCTGCCCAAGTGTCAGCCATTCATTACAGTTGTAAAACCCGAACTTGATTCAACTGCCACATCCAGTTTCTAAATGTGTTCATCAATATTGCAAACGGCCCATTCAGAATTATCGCTGGAGGACCTGGGACTAAGGGAGGCCACCTACATGGGAGCAGTGCTGGCCCAGAGGCATATCTGTCTGGACCAGGTGATTAGAGGCTGCCTGGGGTAAATTGAGGCAGGAAGCCAGAGGTAAAAGAGCCCTGCAGTCCCAGTGAAACAGGTAGGGCAAGCAGCAGTAACGAGCTGTGGAAATGGGGCCCAGGCCTCAGGAAATGCAGGGGTGAACCTGTGTGGACGTAGTTGACATAGACCAAGACAATAACATCCTTAGGTTCAAAGGAACAAAGTGCGTATGCATAGCTCCCGTTCCAGGAGCCATAAAATTAATCATAGGCATCCAGGTGCTATTTTTAATATTTCAAAAGCACTTAAAGGAAAGTGTATCTTTTCCTTTGAAAAGACTGCACAATTTAATTGAAATGTCAAGTTGCTTTGGGCAGAAATTATATCAACTCGTTTGATAACATTAGTTAACTCAGGCTGATCTGAAGTCCTCATTAATAATAGTTACATGTGTTGGCCGGGCGCAGTGGCTCACGCCTGTAATCCCAGGACTTTGGGAGGATGAGCTGGGCGGATCACCTGAGGTCAGGAGTTTGAGACCAGCCTGGCCAACATGGAGAAACCCTGTCTCTACTAAGAATACAAAAACTAGCTGGGTGTGGTGGTGCACACCTGTAATCCCAACTACTCAGGAGGCTGAGGTAGGAAAATCGCTTGAACCCAGGAGGTGGAGGTTGCAGTGAGTCGAAATCGTGCTACTGCACTCCAGCCTGCGGGATAGAGCGAGATTCTGTCTCAAAAAAAAAAAAAAAATTGTTACATGTGTCTTTGAGTTAAAAGGTACAGAGAGAAAGGAAAAGAAAAAAGGAAGAAAAAGAAAATTGCTGCAGTATGGTTTATTTGGCAAACATCTTTCAAGCGTAGTAGTTTGGAAAAGTAGTGAAAGGGAATGTTGATGGTGAGAGAATTTAAACAACTCCTGCAGACTCTTCCTGACTAATTAGATTATACACGTAAGTATTAATAGCTATTACATCTATTCAGTTTTTATAATGCAAACACATTTTTAAAATTTTGTAAATAAAAGGCACGCTCCTGCTTATTTTATTTTAATTAATTTATTTATTTTTAGGCATTGTCTTGCTGTCGCCCAGGCTGGAGTGCAGCGGCGCAATTTCAGCTCACTGCAACCTCCGCCTCCCAGGTTCAAGGGATTCTCCCACCTCAGCCACCCTAGTAGCTGGGATTACATGCATACGCCACCACACCTGGCGCACTTGTATATTTTTGGTAAAGATGGGGTTTTGCCATGTTGGCCAGACTGGTGTCGAACTCCTGGCCTCAAGTGATCCTCCTACCTTGGCTTCCCCAGGTGCTGGGATTACAGGTGTGAGCCACCGCGCCCGGCCCCCCTGCCCCTCTCCACTTAATTTACAGTGGATAAAATACAGATCCAGTGAAGTCAAATGAGTTAATTTAAATCACGTAAAGGATTTTACGAAGAAGATAATGGCACATCATTATCTTCTTATTTCCAGTAGGGGCTTTGACCGGTAACCCACATCATCTTATCTGACAAAAACTGTATATACCTGTTGCCCACAGTTTTCCTTGTGATTATTTTTTGTCAGTTCTCTAACACTTAGTGAAATTATTGGATCCTCTAGTGCAGATACCTGTGTAGGCCTCAGCAAGATGGACCTCAGGCAGATTTACAGTCAATAAAATATCACTGTGGCCAGCACTCACATTGGACTTCTGATTTAAGTGGGTGGTTGCAGGCTCCAGCCAGCCTACATGCTGGGCCTCCACCTGCAGGTCCAAGGCGGATGTAGAACCCATCAGTGGTGACTGCACCTATTGTTTCGGGGAGCAGCCTCTGCACCTGATGACCACACACACTAGTTGTCATCTACCCTGCTTGGTACTGGGTTCAAAGCCATGCCTCTCCTGCATCTGCATCTGTGGGAGCTGGTGGCACGGTTAACCTTGTGGTTCCTGTGCTTTGATTACTCAGGGACACACTTTACCCTTTACTATGTTACCTTAAAGACAATAATGTCACATTACTTCCTTTCCTTCAATGTTAGGTCCATTTCAGTGACTTTTCAGGTTTGTAAAAGCTAAGCCTCTCCCACTAAGATAGAGGACATGAAATGTGAATTCAGAAGATGGAGTGCAGAATGGAAGATTTTAAAGATGGCAGGAGTGCACCTGGTCCTTCCTGACATCCGATACAAGAAACATGTTGCCTTGAATACACCTTCAGGTGACAAAGGTGTTTTCCCCTGGATTAAATTCCTGACAAAGATACCAATTCGGTAATAAGTTATTCCGTCTTTATAGGTGAAGCTTTGGTGTTACTTTTCAGAGAAATAAAAATCTCTTTTCTATTCTTTAGCAAAATATAGAAGAGGAAATTATCTGCATTTTTAAGAAAAATCTACTTTTGAAACACTTTTGAACAAGAGTCAAAACTCAAGTCTGCTAAATCTGATGCTGAAGTCTTATCAGTCAACGCAGGCCAGGTTCAAATAGGAGGGCTCGTTAAATGAACTTTTCCAAAACTATTATTTTGGAGGAATGCAGATAGAATCTTTCCAAATGGTAATAGTGGTTCAGTGAGTTAAACGGGATGTAATATGTGATACGCTGGATGTGACGTGGAGTGTTCTGAAACTTGAGTCCGCTTCTTCTCCATCAGCCTTGTGTAACTAGCCAGAAATCGCATCATGCCCTGAACAGCGATTGCTTTTTGAGTGCCATCTCGCTCTGGCTTCTGCGTTTCCTACCGTGTTTATGGAGTCGTCTGCTATGGTCATGGCTTCGTTCTGGGCAGTTTTGCTTTACAGTCCAAGGCCCTGCCACTCAGTAGCTCTGTAATCTTGCTGGGCCTCTCTTACCATGGTTTTCAAATGGGGATAATAACAGAACTTACTTCAAAGAGTTAGTATAAGGTTTTATTGAGTTAATATATTTCAGGCACATACAGCATTGAATGCCATAATGTAAAGCTCAAAAATGTGGTCTAATATTCTTATAATTCTTTTTGTACTTATTTCTAGCCATACTTTATTTCCCTTACTAAAACTGCTTTAAAGTCTTATATGTTCTTAGATAGCTTTCAGATTGTTCTCCCCTCTCCACCCCTGCCTCTGCTCTTTATTCATTCATGTTCTGTCCCTCATGTGAACCGCAGCCTTCGCAAGGGCGCCCGCTGTCCTCATCACTCCATCCGAATTCCCTCGTAAGGGACATTGTTCTGGTCAAGCAGTCCCCTGATTTAAGTCATTCCCCTTCAAGTGGATTCTTCTTGCCTTCCTGGTGAAGGCAGACGACTTCACCAGGTGTGCCTGGACCTCACCATCAGTAGTGAAAGGGAATGTTGATGGTGAAAGAATTTAAACAACTCCTGCAGACTCTTCCTGACTAATTAGATTATACACGTAAGTACAAATAGCTATTACATCTATTCAGTTTTTATGATGCAAATACATTTTTAAAATTTTATAAATAAACAGCACCCTCCTGCTTATTTTATTTTAATTAATTTATTTATTTTTAGGCAGAGTCTCACTGTCACCCAGGCTGGAGTGCAGCGGCGCAATTTCAGCTCACTGCAACCTCCGCCTCCCAGGTTCAAGGGATTCTCCAACCTCAGCCACCCTAGTAGCTGGGATTACATGCATACGCCACCACACCTGGCGCACTTGTATATTTGTGGTAGAGATGGGGTTTTGCCATGTTGGCCAGACTGGTCTCGAACTCCCAGCCTCAGGTGATCCTCCCCCGCTTCCTGTGCACCTGCACTCGGTCCTTTCTCTCCCATTTCCGGTATGCTCTTGCAGAATCGGCACATCCCTTTCCCTGATTGCACCATGCCCTCTCTCATCTCTGCGTCTGTTCTTCTGCCTGTGAATGCCTCCGCCTCTCCTTCACTGTACTCCTTCCTGCAGGAGCAGAACGCTGAGCTACACCTGGTCAGATTGTGAACTCCGACTCACACAAACCAGAGACTTTACACAGTGCTGAGCTTCACTAAACCATGTCACAGACTCGGCCATTGAACCTCAGACAAAACACACACTTGCAGCAGTGAGAACAGCTCCCCAGGACCTTTCTTCCCACGTTGGGCCTACCCTTCTGACCCAGAATAGATGAAGTCTTGGGGTTTCTTAGACAGCAGGGAATATTTGAAATATAAAACACTTCTAATTTGTACCCCCAGAAAGTTGTATATCTTACATGACATTCTCCGGGAAGCCATGTCTTAGGGATCTTGGGTTCTGTTTACTAATAGATTATTCCTAGCTGGATGTCCTGCTAAAGACTTTGGAGATAAGGCTTCTTCCTCCCAACAATCCTGGTTGACAAGGAGATTAGACCAGGTCTCAGCCTCCTTTTCTTTGCCCTGGGGGTGGCCCCTGGTAAGGGGAAGGAGTGAATGGCAAGCTGGTTGCAACTCCCTCTTCTCAGACATGTGTTGTCGCAGTGTTTATCCAGGGCTTCCACAGCCGATTAGCTGCTGAACAAATAGAGTCCTGAGTGTGTGTTCTACATGTATGATCTCTTCTCACCTTTACTGCTGCTCAGGAAGGTAGATATGATTGTCTACATTTTACAGACAACTAAAGGAGTACAGAGAGGTTACATAATCTGCCAAGATTATAAACAGCTGCAAGCAGGCCGGATCTCCGCAGAAGTCTGTGTTATTCAAAAGCCCTTTTCTCTTTGATAATTCATGTGAACTTCAGTCTTGCCATGAGATTGTGAGTTCTTTGACAGTTTGGGTTTTGTGTGTCCCTTAGACATTGTATAGGCTTAGACCTCAGTAAACAACAAATGAATGAATGGATGAATGAGTGAAAGAATGAATGAACAGAGACATTTGTTTTCTTCCCATGATTCCAGGGAAGGATGTGCTATGTTATATATAGCAGGTAGCAGGTATTTACTTGGACTTTTTTTCTGTAAAAGGAATAATTTTTTAAAAAGAAGGATGGAAAATAGATTTTTATAGTCTCACTTTTTTTTTTTTTTTTTTTTTTTGAGATGGAATCTCGCTCTGTTACCCAGGTTGGAGTGCAGAGGTGCAATCTCAGCTCACCACAACCTCTGCCTCCCGGATTCAGGCAATTCTCCTGTCTCAGCCTCCTGAGCAGCTGGGACTACAGGTGCCCACCACCACGCCCAGCTAATTTTTGTATTTTTAGTAGAGATAGGGTTTCACCACGTTGGCCAGACTGGTCTCGAACTCCTGACCTCATGATCTGCCCTCCTCAGCCTCCCAAAGTGCTGGGATTGCAGGTGGGAGCCACTGTGCCCGGCCTTACAGTCTCACTTTTTAAAATACAGTTGATCCTTGAGCGACACAGGCGTTAGGTATTCCGAGCCCCTGCACAGTTGCAAATCTGTGTACAACTTTCGACTCTCCAAAAACTTAACTGCTGATAGTTGACTCTTAATTGAAAACCTTACTGATGACAAAAATAGTCGACTAACACCTATTTTGGATGCTATTTGTATGATACACCATATCTTTAAGTAAGCTAGAGAAAGGAAAATGTTAAGAAAATCGTAGGGAAGAGAAAATATATTTACTTTTCATTAAGTGGAAGTGGACCATCATAAAGGTCTTCATCCTCATCATCTTTCCGTTGGGTAGGCTGAGGAGGAAGAGGAGGAGAGGTTAGTCTTGCTGTCTCAGGGGCGGCAGAGGTGGAAGAAAATCCGCATAAGGGGGACTTGTGTGTGCAGCTCAAACTCGTGTCATCCAGGGGTCAACTGTACCCTTCACCATGTTGGCCAAACTGATCTCTAACTCCTGACCTCATGATCCACCCTCCTCAGCCTCTCTGTACAAGGGGAACAAAGGCTGGAGAAGACACCTAACAGGAAGGCAGCAACTAACACTGGATGGGACATGTGTTTTTTGTTTTTTTTGGTTTTTTTGTTGGTTTGTTTGTTTTTTGCTTGCTTATAATCCCTAAAATTCTCTTGTGTTGGAAAAAGAAAATATTTTTCTAAGGAAATTATGTTTGCAAGCATGTGTTTAATTAAAAGGAAATTATTAGTGGTGATATCCACGTTCAGACTATTAATATTTATTTCTGTTAGGTGCATCATCATCGTGATATAGGCAAATGGGAAAGGAACACAAGAAACTTGGTAAAACTATGAAAAGTATTCAATTCAGTACAGAGCGTATGTATCTTATTCATTCAGGTCCCACTCAGTAGCATTGGCTGGGAAGATGTATTCAATTCACTGGAATTTGTAAAACATCAAGTAAAAAAAGCAACTGCTTTAAATTTTAGCTTTAAAAACTCACCTATGCCAAGAAATTTCCTCTAAATGTTTACAGAAATTAGTCACTGTATTCATTTTCTCTTGCTGCAGCTCAACAAATTGCCACACACTTCATACAAATGTATTAACCTCTCACTTTCCACAAGCCCAGGCCTGAGTACCGAGGTCTTCTTCTGATCAGAGAGGGTCTTGACCATTACAAGACTTTGCGTTCTGCCTTTCATAATCCTGTGCAGGTGGCTCCACACAATACGAATCTCAGTATGAAAACAGAAATTCTCACTGTGTTGGATGAACATGTTGAATGAATGTATTTTTGGATGCGGATATTACAGTTAGGGAAAATGTCAGCCTAGTTCACAGGCCTGCAGTGAAAGCCTTCGTTGTATGGAATACCATGGGCTGAAACGCTGAAACATGATATTTGGCCATCTTACGACTTTGTATGGGCTGGAAAATGTTAGCAGTGTATGCTGCAGTTCATTTTCAGTTGCTTTAAAATTTGCAGGAAAACCGAGGTACTGTACTGTCTGTAAATGAACAAACATGGCTTGCACATGTCTTCACATCTGTGTGTTCACTGGCTGGAAGGAAGATTTAAAACCCCATCCAGGTGAACTTCAGGGAAACTTTCCTTATGATACACTTCTTTGTCGTGTTGTGTTCTTTTGTCCATTAGCAAATTGTGTGTGTGTGTGTGTGTGTGTGTAAATGCATTTTTAATAAAAGGGAGGTCATTTAAAAATATTAGAAGAGAAAAGATGAAAGTTATTTTTTGGAGACAGACTTGTAGTTTAAAAGTATAAGCACTTACACATTCTGTGTCATTCACTATGAGGTATATATTTCACCCCCTGGGAATTTTCAACCATACCAAGCAGGGTTATTAAATGATCCGCTGACCCCAAGTCACTATTTTTGGAAAGAAATGGTCAGCAGTCTTGGCAAGGACTGAAAATTGTCTCTCTTTGGGATCAAGCTGTTTCAGTTAAGCCAAGTGAATTACCTTGAGTCTTATATTCTGGGTAATTATGTCATGACAAATTTTGAGAATGAGGCATCAGCTGGAAGCTGAGGGAGTTTTACCTCCTAGGTGGTTTGGTAATCACTCCCAAAGTTTACTACCTGTAATATTCTGGCTTATTATCTCAAGAAATGCAAATGCAGTTGCCTTTCATATCTGAAGATGGTTATACTTGGGTGTTGTTTATTCAACAGGACTGTTACAGGAGGACTCTAAGTTGAGGTTCATAAACCACGGGCATTTTAACAATAAAAAATAAAATTATAAACCTGCAAAGGGTTTCATGAGGTTATCTTACTCAGTTCTTTTAATTCTGGCTTATTTTCATACTTTTCCATATAAGGAGATTCCATAGAGTTTCCCATCAGTTTTAAAACTTAAAAATCCATATTGTCCTAAATTAGATAAAATGTGGACATATTTTTCCTAGGTAGCTGTAGCTAGTAGAGGTGAAGTGTAACTGGTTGATATCGAATTTTTGATAATACTACCTCATATACTCAGTAACATGAAATAAGTGTTTCATTGCCAATTTGATAAAAATCCATTTTTTTTTTTTTCTGTGAGCAGCATTTTCTGAAGTAGAAAGGCAATCTTTACTGAGAGGTTTCTATGCCCTCATTATGGTGCTGTTGCTCCAAAGGAGGAATATAAGGGCAACATTAGAGATCTCCATGTGTCCCTGGAAAACTCTCATGAGGCAAACTCAATCTGCACACTGCTAACATGTGAGGGTGAGAACAGATATTGGTTGCATGAGCCCAGGTCATCGAGGCAATGCAAAGAAGCCTAGATACCAACTGAAGCTCAAATAGCCCCATAAAACTCCAACATCTTTAATGTAATGACTGATTAAAAAGAATGAGATCATGGCCTTTGCAGCAGCATGGATGGAGCTGAAGGCCATTATCCTAAGCAAACTAACATAGCAACAGAAAAGCAAATATTGCATGTTCTCACTTTTAAAAATAAGAGTATGTATTTTGGGTAGGTATTTCTTTGCACTGTGTACACTGTATGCATTTTGAATGTTTGTTTATCTAATAAAAGTTTTAAAGGCTTTCGGAAATATAAAAGTGAATCATCTCCACAAAGAAAAAAGAAAAAACTCTGAAGAAATATAAGCTAAACAATGAGAACACATTGACACAAAGACGGGAACAGCAGACACTGGGGCATACTTGAGGGTGGAGGGTAGGAGGAGAGCAAGGATCAGAAAAAGTACCTGTTAGTTTAGGAGGCTGAGGAAGACGGATCACCTAAGGTCAGGAGTTTGAGACCACAACATGGTGAAACCCTGTCTCTACTAAAAATACAGTAATTAGCCAGGCGTGGTGGCACACACCTGTAATCCCAGCTACTTGGGAAGCTGAGGCAGGAGAATCGCTTGAACCCAGGAGGCGTAGGTTCCAGTGTGCTGAGATTTCACCGTTGCACTCCAGCCTGGGCGACAGAGCAAGGCTCCATCTCAAAAAAATGAACAAACAAAAAAAAGAACAAGAAAAATACCTGTTGGGTATTAGGCTTAGTACTTGGGTGATGAAATTATCTGTACACCAAACCCCCATGACATGCAGTTTACCTGTGTAAAAACCTGCACATGTACTTCTGAGTCTAAAACAAAGGTTAAAAAAAATACCAAAAACAGTAAATGTAATGGCTATACCTACTGAAACATTCACCTTTCTACCAAGTCGTCACAGTTATTAACATAATATTTATATTTGGTGTGTGTATATTCACAATGCAGTTGTGCTTGCAATTTATCTTCCATGTTAATTGTAGCTTGCTGCTTAGACATATTTAGTGCTTTTGTTTAATTAGCCTCCATTTCCAATTGCATTTCTCTGTCTTCTTCAGTCTCTGTTTATAGAGTTTAATTTCTGATTTGTACTCCATCCCATTCATCCTATAATTCACCATTCACATTTCTTCAGAAACGTGGAAATCATTCAGTTTTATATTTCCAAAAGCCTTTAAAAGTTTCATTAGATAAACAAACATTCAAAATGCATACACAGTGTACACAATGTAAGGAAATACCCATTTAAAATACATAGTTTTGTTTTTAAATCTTTTATGTCTTATGTTAAATTCAAAATAAGTAAATTTATGTAATGTTACATGTATAAAAGCTTAGCCTACTTCCAAAAAACTATTGGTTGTTTAGAAATGCCTACAGTTATTATAGACAGTCACAGAGAGTTCTGAGTAGCAGAAAAGAGATCAACCATGACGTGAGCCTAGGCAATAGTTCACAGTGTTTTTTCAGTCATGACCCACCAGATGGGTTCTGGCCACACATGTGCTCCACACCCATGGCTGGGTCCATTGTTTGTGCCTTATTCCTGTAACCCTGCATACAGCTCCATCTTTTAAACTCAACAAGAAAACATATCAGAATGCAACACATCGGAGTGCAACACATCAGGATTCAACACATCAAAATGCAACACAACAGAAAAAATGCAATACATCAGAAAGAATGCAACATATCAGAAAGAATGCAACACTTCAGAATCCAACGCATCAGACTGTAACATATCCGAAAGAATGAAACACATCAGAATTCAACACATCAGAAAGAATGCAACACTTCGGAATGTAACACACCAGAAAGAATACAACACATCAGAATGCAACATATCTGAAAGAATGCAACATATCAGAATTCAACACATCAGAAAAAATGCAACACATCAGAATGCAACACATCAGAATGCAACACATCAGAAAGAATAAAACACATCAGAATGTAACATATCAGAAAGAATGCAAAACATCAGAATGCAACACATCAGAAAGAATGCAACACATCAGAATGAAACACATCAGGAAGAATGCAACATGTCAGAATGCAACACATCAGAAAGAATGCAACACTTCAGAATGGAGCGCATCAGACTGCAACATATCCAAAAGAATGCAGCACATCAGAGTGCAACACATCAGAATGCAACACATCGGAAAAAATGCAACACTTCAGAATGCAACACACCAGAAAGAATACAATACATCAGAATGCAACATATCTGAAAGAATGCAACATATCAGAATGCAACACATCAGAAAGAATTATAACACATCAGAATGCAACACATCAGAAAGAATGCAACACGTCAGAATGCAACACATCAGATAGAATGCAACACGTCAGAATGCAACACATCAGAAAGAATACAACACATCAGAATGCAACACATCAGGAAGAATGCAACACATCAGAATGCAACACATCAGAAAGCATGCAACACATCAGAATGTAACACATCAGGAAGAATGCAACATGTCAGAATACAACACATCAGAAAGAATGCAACATGTCAGAATATGCAACATACTAGGAAGAATGCAACATGTCAGAATGCAACATATCAGAATGTAACACATCAGAAAGCAAAAGCCTTAGAATGAAGTCCTCACAAGTTTCATCTTGAACATATTCTTGAACTATATTTTTTTTAATTTGCCAATTTTAGTGCTCCCTTAGTAATCACAGACTCCTTTTGAAACACATCACATCTGAGTCAGACATCTCAATGAGTCAGGTAAAACTGGGTTTTTTAACTGGCTTAAGTGAAATAAGGAATGAGAAATTGCCTCAAACTGTAAAATGGTCTACAAATGTAAAGTTGCAAGACATTTTTTAATTGGTTATCCTTCTACCTAAAGACATTTTTCCAACCTATAATAACCAAATGTAATAATATCTTCACTTAAAAATATAGTTGACTTAACTATTACTTTACACACACATGCAGAAAAAAACTGTCATTTTTAATTTTTAAGAATTCTGTCCAAAGAATTTCTTAAAAGGTTGATTTTTTTCCCCTTAATTATATTTGACCTTGGGTTTTATGTACGGCTTGGTGTCCTTTTAGTGTTATCTCGTGGTGGTGTTAGAGTTGAAGTGTCTAAGCATATAGGAGAGTATAAAAGTCACTGTGAATAATATTAAACCTTCTTCATTAAAGAGCAGTGATACACATTCTCAGCTGCCTAAGCTGAATTTGAGAATTACAATAGTAAAGGAAATTATACTTCATGGGAATAGTTAAGCAAAGGAAGAATAATTATTTTATATTAATTCCTTCTGTTTATCTCATTCTTCTTTTTTAAGTGTTAGAATTATTTAAGAGGCTTTAGATGTACATCTAAGTACATTTTAGTTTGATTTTATGTTGGTTGAACACAGGCAAACTCTAGAATGCCATGATTACTTTTCCTGCAGAAGAGGGGCCACCGTGTAAGGAGATTTGTTAAGTATATGCTACTGTGCATTTTTAAATACAAAAGATGTTCCTGCTGTTAGGCTCCTGCCTGGTTTGGCCTGTTTATGTTTTGAAGAATAGTGGAGCTGGGAACTCATATGGTGGTTTTACCTCGTGCCCCAGGAGCCTACGTGCCATCACCATGGGTAGCAAAATGCCCCTCACCCCTCACTCATGAGGGCATTGCTGGATTCAAAAGCCCCAAAAGAATATTCCATCAGAAGATAAATAAATACACACTCAAAGAAAGCCTCTCCTTTTTTCCCTGTGTTTGTTTTTAACCATGAGCATCTATTATGTGATTGTGTGAAACAAACATCCCCCCCCCCACAATTTGTACAGTATGTGTGCAGCCTGGTTCTCCTGCTATATGTTCTACTTTCAATCAGGTGCGGGGAGGTGACAAGCCCCTCTTCCTCTCAACCTTGGCAGGTGCAGTGCGAGTCTGGTGGTATCCCTCATGCGGGGTTTTGGAGGGCATTGTAGGCTAATGTGACTGGGTGTTCTTGAAAAATAAAAGCAAAATAGAGATGCAACATTTGCTAGCTAAAGAAGACACTATCGTTGGTTTCATATTGAGAATCACTCATTTTCTGTGATTGAAATTTCTATAGGTGTGGGATTTTTTTTTCTCACATTTTGATAGGGGAAAAAAAAAAAACAATCATTCTCCTAGCTCCACCTGCTGAGAACTGAGAGAACTTTAAACAGATAAACATTTTTTTGAATTGTCAAAAACTTTCCCAGCATCTTTTAGCACATGCAAAGTGCTGTCAAAGCACTAATTTTCACACCGTAATGACGCGCCAAACCTTTCGCTCTTGGAAATTCCCATCAGTGAAGTGAAAATGGGTGATGACGGGCATCTTCCATTGGAGTACCAGAGGCCCCAGTTCTCAATTAATTTATTAATTTTTAAACTCTGTTTTCAATAAGATGATATGTTCAGGATCATTTTCTGAGGTATGGAAGTGGGTTTTCTTCTCATTAAATTAATCTCGTTAGTCAAAGAAAAATAAGTAGGAATACACAGCAATAAATAAGCCAGTCTTACTGAAACAGAACAGAAAAGCAAAACATCTTTGTAAGTTGCAGAATGACAGCCTTTACTGGCCTCGTTTATTGATATCATGAAGTCTGGTAGGAATAACAGCTAATGCAACGTCCTGTGTTCTGATGCCTGTGTGTTAAGTTGCTAAAGGCAGACACAGAAGGTTTGAAGGGGGACTTAGACTCTCCCTCCCTGTGAAGTTGATCCGTCAACACAGGATGATCACAGCAAGCATTTTAAAAAGACCATACATTGAGCGGATCCAGGAAGTCATGCTGCAGACGTCCTCTACAATTAATTGGATCATCTTTTATTGATCCATAATTAATCATTTGCGTGTTTCTTCATTTGAGGCTGCTTCCATTACATCCTTGTTATCTAAAGCAATCCCCTCTCATGAGCACATTAGGCCCTGTTATTTATGGCAAGGATCAGTCACTGAGTTGGGCTGGGAGTTGCAGGAGAGAAGGTGGGGGACCCGGCTCACTGTGTGCTCTGAGCACTCCCTCTTCTGTCCCTCTGCGGAGAAACAGTCCTAAGGATAACAGCGGGGAACGAATGCATTTGCCCTGCTGGGGTTGGACAGCTGAGAGGTGTGAGATTGTTCCTTCCCCCTGCCTTTGTCTAGGACAATAAAATAGGACTCCCATTGTGGAGAAACCGCTAGCAAGCAGCTCCTGGGAGTTATGGAGTCTATCGCCACCTGTGGTCTCTCCTGTGTGTGTCTCCTGCTCTCTTAGAATCCTTGACAAGATCCTTGTGAATGAAAAGATCTGCCTCCTCCAGGCACCACCGGCAGGGGAAGAGGGGAATCAAGAAGTCAGGGCCGTTCCTCTGTTTCTGACCTAGTGACAACATCCAGGACAGAAGCAGCCTGCTTTCCGATGTGACTGACCAGCATCACTATTTTGGAAGAGCCAAACAAAGATCTAGAACTACAAGAGCTTCTCTAAATTGAAAAGAATGCAAACCTGGATTTTATTTTCATAGTTTCAGAAGATGAGTTGTGATCCCTGATTGGGAGGGCCTATGGGGCCCTCTAGGGCATCTCACTATCTGACATATCAGGCATCTACCTCTTTCTTCTTCCATGTTTCTTTATTATTATTATCTTTGCTTTTGCCTCTCACATCAAATTTGTATGTCATGGTTTTTCAGTTTTGGTATATTTTCATTTTGTAAATGTCACTTATATAAATCTACTAAGTAGAGGATCATTTCGCTAAATCAATTACTCATAAATGATGAACTTATTTTTCTTCTTACAAATTATTCAAATGATGGTCCCAGAGGGACATTCTTGGATTCAAGGTCAAGATGAACCCATGGATCAGTCCTTAGGAAAAGGAACAAAAGGGAAACTCACATTTACTAAACACCTGCCATGTGCCAGATAACGCATTAAGTGCTTTCACATAGGTTACTTTAGCAGTTGTTTTTTTTTCCCCCTTATGCAACAACTGAATGATCTATGTTGTTATAGATTCACTCTGTTTACATAGAATAAATGCCATTTTTACTACAGGAAGTGGTCCTCAGAATTCTTAACAGTAACAGAGTTTCCAGAAACACGTCGAATGATATGACACATCTTTGAATCCACTGGAATGCTATTTTTACATAGAAAAAAAGTCAGTTCTACTACAGGAAGTGAACTGCATTTTATTTCAGTCCCTCTCTGCAGGAATGAGTGTCTCATAGCAGGGACCCAGATTTACAAGGTGCACATTGACGAGAGCCTCAGACTAACTTCATGCCCTCTGATTTGTGAAGTGAAGTCAGTGCCCTCATTTCCAGCTGCATACGACACTGCCTTCTCCTGGTATAATGGTCATTGAATGTGCTGAAATAAATGTGGGACATATTTCATTTGAAGGGACAAAACTCAGAGCTGCTGTAGTTAACCTTCTGCTCTGACAGTATCTGCAAGATCAAAAACTCAAGAGCAATGACGGAGGATGGGAGAAGAGGGACTGGTCCCTGGGAATCACAGCGTGTGCCAGGCCTGGTGCTGGGATCTTTGCCAAAACCATCTCATTTAATGCTCACTTCAACCCTGGAAACAAAGCATTTTCTTTATTTTGTGGATGAGGAAGCTAAGGATTAAAGTTAATTGGTCTTCCTGAGACTTTGGGGCTCAGGGCTCCAGGTACCTCCAAAACCCAGCAGGCTCTTTTTAGTGTTGGCATAATGACCACCACAAACTGTGGAAATGGGCAGGGTGAACCATGCGGTTAGCCAGTGACTAGAAGGGATGCTTTGTGAATACCTGTGTTGTCTTTGAAATTTGTACCTTAAAAGATTCAGGCTCTTCTCTGCCTGTCCCTTTAGCAAATCACTTTTGCATCTATCATCCAGGAACCCTTCTGGAATCTAATGAAATATTTAGGTGGTAATATCTTTGAAGATAAATGATTCCCCACTTTATCAGGCACCAAGTAATGTAGTTCTTACTTTTATTTGTCTTGAGTCTACTGCCTTCAATCAATTTATGATCTAGTGAACTGGTCTGAGGTTACCCTGCCCATTGTCTTTATAATTCCAGAGACCTGGTTTGTTGAATTATTTAAATGTTTGCATTAAACAAAATTTTTAATCGTTTGAACATTTATCCACCGTGTTAGGCCATCCTTACATTGCTTAAAGAAATACCTGAGGCTGGGTCATTTATAAAGAAAAGAGGTTTCATTGACTCATGGTTCTGCAGGTTGTATAGGAAGCATGGTGCCAACATCTGCTAGGCTCCTGTGGAGGCCTCAAGGAGCTTTGACTCATGACAGGAGGCAAAGCGAAAGCAGTCATCTTGCATGGGAGAGCAAGAGCGAGACAGTGGGGTGAAGGGGAGGTGCCACACACTTTTAAATAATCAGATCTTGTGAGAACTCACTCACTATTCGTGAAGACATCTCCAAGCCATGAGGGTTTCACCCCTATGACCTAAACACCTCCTGCCAGGCCCCATCTCCAGCATTGGGGATTACAGTTCAACGTGAGATTTGGTCAGGGACATCTATCCAAATTATATCACCCACAACTAAACTTGGGTTATTGATATTATCATCCTAATAATTGGTGGTGAATTGTAGTAATTGCCAGACCTCCAATATATAATTGGTCCCAGAATTATAAAAAGGTATACATATTTATCAGCCTGCATGATAAAATACAAAGAGAAACAAAATGAGCATTTTAGTACAGGGGCTATGAAAATTATTATAGCCTCAGCATCCAGAAGCCAAATGATATTAGATGGCCAGATAAGATGAATCAGGCTTTGGACAAATCAAAATTTGAGCAGAAATTGCAAATGTAACCGGCAGTACTGAGAGTATAATTTTTCAGCTTTCCAATTTACACTGTCATCAGAGGCACCATCCCTGAGGCAGAAGCAACTCCTGAAAGTATGAATGCTTACCACATTTTTCAACCAGGTCTCTTTTACAAATGCAGAACATGACTGTCACTTGTGGTATGTCCATACACAAGCTTTTCTGCATTAGCACACAGATATCCTTTCAAATTTAGAAAGTTGCCATATGCTTGGATCAAAATGTGCTATTCGAGATCACTCTGAATCATTTAACATGAAAGGGAGCTATTAGCTCTTCAGCCATTTCCCTCTGCAGTATCATTACTAGGACTTGGCAGATAAGGACTCATTCCATGTGCCCATCCTTTCAGGGACAGTAGATGGGTGCCCTTAAATCTAGACATCGCAGACTCACCAGGCAAGAAGCTCTACTTCCTCCAGCATCACTGAATGGAGAAATGTTGCTGAAACATCTGCCTTCCCACATTTTCTAAAACACACTCACAATGGAAGAAGCTGCTTCCACACACTCATAGTGGAAGGAGCTGCAAGTGAGTGTGCAGTGGAGACAAGTGTCTTGAAGACCGAGCCCCTTCCTGTTCTCTGTCTCCCCTGTTGAGGCTGCAAGGGCAGAACAGGTCTTCTGCTAAATCAGCTTGAGGGGAGCATCCGCAGGGAACACCCATGAGAGAAGAAAGAAGGGAGCAGCAAAGGCAGCCTGCGTGGATTCTCAGAGCATGGGGAGGACTGTACCCAGATCTGTGGCTCTGCTTTCTTTTTTCAGAGAGTGTGTGATTCAGTTTCTAAGGTGACTAGTGGCTCTGGTGGAAAGTGATAGATTCAGTTTCATGCAGACCATTGATCATGTCTACGGTCATGAAAGAAAGTGTCTGTCTTTTTTTCTTTCGTCCCTGAGTTTGAACTTCAGCCTCTAGGGCTGCCCATGGACCCTACATAGGCCATTTCTCCCAGCCCCCAACAATGGGAGCCAGAAAGCCAAAATATGCAAGATGGCGACCTCAGCAGAAATTGTAGCTTCCCCCTCCCACACCAACGCTTTCCAACGCCCAGATCCTTGCTCTAAGTAGCAGTGGGAATAGGAGAAGAACAGAGACTTTGGGCTAAAACATAAAGATATTACCATGAACTTTAAAAGACGTGATGACAGGAGGATTTGTAATAAAATGTGATCTGTTGTGTGTCACTTTAATCATGTAGACAGTAGACATGCACTTTTTTTTTTTTTTTTTTGAGAGGGAGTCTTGCTCTGCTGCCCAGGCTGTAGTGCAGTGGTGCAATCTTGGCTCACTGCAAACTCTGCCTCCTGAGGTTCAAGGGATTCTCCTGCCTAACCTTCTCAAGAAGCTGGGATTGCAGGCGCCCACCACCATGCCCAGTTAATTTTTGTATTTTAGTAGAGATGGGGTTTCACTACATAGGTCAAGCTGATCTCGAACTCCTGACCTCAAATGATCTGCCCACCTTGGCCTCCTGAAGTGCTGGGATTACAGGCGTGAGCCACCGCACCTGGAAGACATGCACTTTTTAACTCCTAAATGAGGACTCTTTTTAGTAGAATGGAAGAACTTAAAGGTCTAAGGGAGATGTTTCAAGAGCTAAAAGTAGAAGGAAATCTTTCAAAGTGTAAAGTCAGGAGAGAAAACCCAACAACCTCAAAAAGAAAAACTTCTTAGAGAATATTTTAAAGAAAAATTGTAAAAATGCAAGACCAAGCAATTCCTTAAATAGGAGGCATAGACAAACCAATGTCAAATTAAAAGAATAAAAAACACCATTGTGTCTCATTATAAAATATTTTAAAATGCAAGCAATGTTCCATTTTGCCCTGGATTCATGAAATCACAAAAAATACTGACAGGAGTAGAAATTGGATCAACTTCCTAGGGCAGAAATTTGCTGATATATCAAAATATTGAAAATGTTTGCACATTTGGACCAGAAAATAGATTGTTAGAAGGTTATCCTAAGAAAATTACCAGATGGGTAGCCAGGGTTATGTTCATTGTTGTTCTGTAGAGCATTGTTTGTAGTTGTGACAAAGTGGAAACAATCCAGAGTCCAACAACAGGTGCTGAGCTAACCGAATTATAATACAGTGTTAGGAGGAGTACTCTGTGCTACCAAAACCCTTCTTGTAGATAAGTATTTACTAATATGAAATGCACTAAGTACAATGATATTGTAAAATAACGTATACATGACGAATCCAATTATGTAAAAATCAATACATGCAAAACTATTAATTATGAAATTTGTATGCTGGGGGCATTATGGGGGTTTGTGTTTTCCTGTTTTTTTCTCCCAGCTTTTCCATATACTCAGAAAAGAGTTTTTTGGTTTGGTTGTGGTTTGTGTACATGTCGGGAGCAGAGGCGGGTGCTAAGGTGTCTAACTCAAGTCTAAGGAGGGTTGCTGAGCCTGACTTATCAGTGAAGGAGGAGATTTAGAGGCCAGTTTACCAGACTATGAAAGAAGGAGTAAATTGGTGCTTGCAACGGATTCCCTCCTCGTGAGTCTGAGTGGAAAAAAAAGTAGCTTCCAAACCAAGTGCTTCTAAGGTCTTTTTCTAATCCCCTTTTCAAAAACTTCTAATTTTATCTGGACCTGAAAGCTGGGGTCAAAGCAGTTCCACTTAATCTGTAAAAACTGAGATTCTCATGGACTCTGCCACTTACCCAAGCAGAATTGTGTTCGGGAGCAGTGATTTTTAAGTGTTTTAACTTTTTCTGTTCACTGAGTAGGGATGACACCATGACCCAGGGAGGCAGCAGCGCTCTGAAGGCAGCAGATTGTGGTGGGTGGCGTGACTGACAGGCCATCCACGCAGCCCCAGCACGGGGGGCGGGGCCCAGAGCCCAGCACGGAGGGCCCTGAACAGGGGCATCCATAAAATCCATTTGCGTTTTCTGGTGTGATGGGACTGCATAAACAACTGGCCTTAGAAGTCTTTTTAAATTTTATTTTTTATTCTTTTTTATTATTTTATCAAGAAGTAAATAATCACTACTTAGCCTTAAAGCTTTAGTGTCCTCTATGTAGATCTGACATCTCTGTTTTCAGCCAGGAGGGCTGGCCCTTGAGCAGATGCAGGCACCAGGAAAGCCATGGGCAAGGCAGGGATGCTGCCCTGCTAGAGAAACTATTTATGTCACCCTAATATCGGTCCTAAATGCACTAGCAAAGTGAATTTTGAAATAAAAATACTCAAATGTTCTCTCTATTCTGCATATTCTAATGAAATTGACTTTTACAAATCAGTTGGTCATATTTCAAGGGACAGCTTTATTTTATACTTTTATACATTTTATACATACGCAGTTAGATCAAAATCAGATTTTAATTTGACTTTTCTGTTTAGCTAAAAATAACAATAGCAATTTATATTTCCCAAATGAGAAACTTTACAAACTTGAGGGACCTCTGCCCATTGATCAGATGTTATGTCGCACCTTCATTTTATTCATATCAAGTGTGATTACCAACCATTGGGAACGTTTTTTCATAATATTGCTTCTAGAAAATCCAGCCTAAGCCCAAAAGTTTTAATTAAAAACAGTCTGTCTGCATTATGAACAGGAAATAATGCATCCTTCTGAAATGACAACGTTCACTTACTCTCTCTTTACTTTTTTGGAGTAGAACTGATCGAGAACAACATTTGCTAATTGGTAAGGTCAAGATATCTTTGTTTGCAGGATGAATGATGAAATATCCAGGACTTAAAAATAGTAATAAAAAATAGTTTTAAAGGTACCTATAAGAATATACTAACTTCTGGTAGAATTTTCTATTTTGAAAGCAAAGTGCATTTTCATTGATGACAGATATTTTTCTTAATCATCTTGGTTAGGAAACCGTACATTTAAACATGTGTGTTAAATACCTTCAATATTATTGATGAAGACAGTTGCACATTGTCTGTGGGATGCAGAGCCCCTTCTCAGCTGAATGCCAGGCCTCCTCTCTGCAGGGGATGACTTTCTTGTGCCCACCTGCCCCCCTCACCTGTGCCCATCCGTGCCTTCTGAAATGTGGGGCAGGTGAGTTTGCAGTGCCTCCAGATGGGCTTCCAGAGCAGCCCCTGCAGTGTCGGGGCACAGGAGGATTGCCGGCACTGAGTCTGAATTCGGGATGCGTGAGTTCAGATTTCTCCAGGTACCAGCTGTGAGTGACCCTCCTGCGTAAGGCAGGGAGATAGTAGTTACCTGTGGTAGGACTGCTATGATAATGCACGTGAAGACCTTCATATCCTACCTGGTGGGTGATTAGCTGCTAATGACTGCTGCTACTCTTTCGAACTTTTTAACTGTTGATTTTTTTGTTGTTATTATTAGTATGGTTAATAAGTATCAAGCAGCAGTACTTCAGGCCTGTGATTATTCTTATACTTTATTCTTAGTTATTTTTTTCAACTTTCTAGAGGAATCCAATGGTTTACTCTGTTGGTTCCTTGTGCTACAATCCTAGTAAGACCGGGAAGCAGAACCATAGAAAATTGGAGCATAGTGCAAATGGGGAGGCAAAACTGGAGTTACACAAGAAAGACTGCAAAGCCGTGGACCCAGAGAAGTGGGTTAGAACAGCGGGCTGGGTGCAGTGGCCTGTGCTTGTAATTCCAGCACTTTGGGAGGCCAAGCCTGGAGGACCGCTTGAGGCCAGGAGTTCAAGACCAGCCTGGGCACCATAGTGAGAAACCGTCTCTACAAAATATTTAAAAAACAAAATAGCCATACATGGTGGTGCATGCCTATAATCCCAGGTACTCGGGAGGCTACAGCAGGAGGATGGCTTGAGCACAGGAGCTGGATTAGTGGGGGCCATCAGGCAGCATTACGTGAGCGTCTCTTATCATGATAGGTGAACAAGAGACATATAAGAGGGACACCCTGTGAAAGATACGGGCTAAATAGACAGTATTATATTCAATTCCTTCTATTCCTGATTTTTAAATGTGCACACAGAGATGACTTAAATTATATCATGATGTCCATAATCACACATGATAGCCCTAGTCACATATCTGGAAGCAGTGTTGCAGACAAGAAAGCTTTTGTGGTACAAAGGTGTTGTTGGGTAGTTGCTACGGAGACTGCATGCCCCACAAAGCCAGGTTAGCTGGTCCTTCACAGAAAACATTTGCCAACCCTAGACTAGGTGCCAGGCAAGGTGGTCTTCTGAAACTTTGCTTGCTCTCTCTTCTCCTCTCTTCTCTCTTTACTTTCTTTACTTCTCCTGTAACTCTTGAGAAATACTTAAAAAAAAAAAAAAAAAAAAAACTCCATTAATAAAGCCTGTCAGCACAATAGGGAAATCTCTGGAAGGAGCGACTCCCGAATGTTAGCAACAGGTACCCTTCACTAGGGGATGAGGGGTGATTTTTTTTCCCCTTTCTTATTTTGTTTATCTCTATTTTCTAATTTTTCTTCCAGGAACATTTAAAAGCTGAGTAATTAAAACAGCAAGCAAATAAAGTCTTTGTCATCAGCAATAGTGTCAGGCTTATTGATAACAGTCTTAGTTAGGAGTGAAGAGATTGGAATGTAATTAGCCTGCTCCATGAGAAGATTATCTGTAATTGTGAGATGCTGCCAAAGCCCCTTTGCTGGCCCTCTAATCATGAGACTCAGAAGATGTTCTGGAGCAGTTATTCTTGAACTTTTTTTCTCCAGGATAACACACTTGAAGGATAGAAGACCTCTTGAGTCACTGAACAGGGAGGAACATTTAAAAGCCTGTTGCACCCATCATTTCCAGAAAGAGTGATATTTACAATATTTAATAACCTGTTCACAACAGGTGTCAAGCCATCAGAGGGTTTGTCTTTTATGGGTGCAGCCTTATTTGCAGGTGCCTGCTGGGGATAGTCCTGAGACCACTGGGATGTTTCTCTCAGGGTGCCCACCCTAGGGAATGAGGAGAATGACCCTGAGAAGGCCACACCTTTGCCCAGCACATCTCTAACCACCTGAAATTGGGTGGACTCATTTATTTTTCAATTGACTAGTTTCCTTGCTTCCCAAGGCTCCATCATTCATACCTCCAAAGAATATTTATCAATTACCTTCTACCTGCACTCCCTAGTGTGGGATATAAAGAAGTAGCACCCATGTCCTCCCCACTGGAGCAGAGTCTCAGTAGGGAAACCAAGTCACATGGGAATCATTAGGCGAATGATGTTTAGAGCCTGTCTCAGTCTTGCTGCAGTTGCACCCCGGATGCCTGGGTCTGAGGTACCTCTTGGTGATTGCTATGGGCACTCCTTGAAGAATGTGTAAAACCTCTTTTCCCTGTACACGACACTTTGCCTGACTTTCAAATCCATTTTCTCATTTAAGAAAGTGGCCTTAATTATTAATAGGCTCAGCCAAGGGCAGTGAAAAAAGGCCATCTTGAAAGATGTATCTTTTAACCATCACAAGGCACATTTTATGAATATAAAATATTTATAAAACTGCTCAATTTTAGTGATACATAGTAGCTAGCTCTGGTCGATGTGTTTCTCCCCGCGTTTTGCCATGCATCTGTTCTGCTGGAAACACACACAGCCGAGCACTTTTCCCTCTGGGCATCCTCTTCACTCCCGTGCACAGTGACACTGAGGACCTGAGCAGACTCCACTCACCACGGAAGGGGGAAGCTGCCTGCATGAGCACAGCGGGATGGAAGGGGGCCTGGGCCAAAACTCCCAGGCAGGACCCAAGTCCCCACCCCTGGCAGGCGTGACAGGCAGGCGCCTCCTTCCTCTCTTAGAACGTCTTGTGTAAAGAGTTTCTGGGTCTACTTCACAGAGTTATCATGGCTACTACAAAGTATAATTCAAATGTGAGCTGTTATGATTGATACAAATACTAATGTTGATTTTCTGACCAGAAGAAATGAGTAAGAATCAAACTATTCACGAATGAGGGACACCAGAAGACATTTCCCTCTACTGCCCCACCATCTCCGCAATCTGCTTCTTCCTCCTCATATTCCTGCTCCCCATAGTCTCCTAGACAGACCAGCTCTTGGTGCCTCCCAGGGCACTGCGATGTTGGAACATAGATGTGTCCTGAAAAAGGACCCCCACCCTTTGACTCTCTCATGGTGTTCTAGTGTCGTCACAGCCCTTTTTTTTTTTTTTTTTTTTTTTTTGAGACGGAGTCTCGCTCTGTTGCCCAGGCTCGAGTGCAGTGGCCGGATCTCAGCTCACTGCAAGCTCCGCCTCCCGGGTTCCCGCCATTCTCCTGCCTCAGCCTCCCGAGTAGCTGGGACTACAGGCGCCCGCCACCTCGCCCGGCTAGTTTTTTGTGTTTTTTAGTAGAGACGGGGTTTCACAGTGTTAGCCAGGATGGTCTCGATCTCCTGACCTCGTGATCCGCCCGTCTCGGCCTCCCAAAGTGCTGGGATTACACAGCCCTTATTATGGTGGAAAGTTACCCTGTGCTATGGTGTGAACGTGCTCCTCAAAGTTCACATGTTGACAACTTAATCTCCAATGCACCAGTGCTGGGAGGTAGGACCTTTAGGAGGTGAAGAGGGGTTCATGCCATGATCAGTCCTCTTGCCCGTCTGCATTCCTTCATGGGCTGGTGCAGCAAGAAGGCGTGCACTAGATGGCTTCCTCTCGATTTTGGACTTCCCGGTCTAGAACTGTAAGAAATAAATCTCTGTTCCTTATAAATTACCCAGTCTCAGTTAGCCTGTTACAGGAACACAAATGAACTCACACATCCTGTGCCGTGTTTTTCTTTCCATGGTGGTTTCACATCTGTCCCTAGTAGAACATAAGACCCCTGACAGCTGGGTGTTGGCCAGCCAAGCCTTCATGACATGCTCTCCACACAGCAATTAGAACACATGCCCATGTTACCCTCTGATAACCAGCCCACACTTCAGTGTGATGCTTCTCTAATTACGGTAACCAGGCTCATCCTGTCTTTTCCTTGCTCAGGAACTCAAAGTGGTTCCCTGTTGCTTATTGTGTCTAAGCTAAGGGCCTCTTCCCAGCTGTCTGGTCTCTCATCACATTCTGCTCTGGCCGTGCCACCTTGGGGGCCACTTAACCTCCCACGCTGCCCCCACTGCATTGCCGCTGCCTTCCAGGGTCCACTTGGCACTCTTTTGTTTCACTATTGTTGGTGTAATAGATTTCCTGATGACTGTTCTCAAGCCTTGTCTGCCCAACCTCGGTGAAAATATCTTAAGTACATAGCCTTTGTATTTTTATTTTCCCCTCTTGAGATACCTTGCACATAAAATCCCTTAAACACAATAGGTACTCAGTAAATGCCTGTTGACAGATGGACTTAGACATAGCATTTAGGTTTATTTGTTTGTTTGGGAGAAAGAGGTTAACAGGGCTCAGACTCTAAGAGCAGTTTTTTTGTTCATAGTGCAGCCATGGTTTTGAAGCTCCCAGCAGCAAATTGCCACCCACACATAAGAAAAACAGATTTCTGTACATTTAGGGGGAAAAAAGCACTGCTACTTTCAATGCAGCCAGCTATATTTCATGCCAGTGGCATGTTGGAAATAAAGAGAAACAGCAGAGGCCCAGCAAATGCCTCTAGTTCCTCCTCATTTCTGAATTCTCTATCAGCACTGACATCTGGCAATAGAATATTACTCCAACAGCAATGATATGAAAAGTGCATCAGAGACAAGGTTGCTATTAGTGTCAAATTAACCCAGTCTCCTCTGTGTTCTATTTGACCAGGAACTGGAGACACAGCGGTGCTTAGAGGAGCTCTGGGGGGATTCGGGAGAGGAGTAGGTAAGACGGGCCCAGCACAGCATGGTAACTGTGTCGCTAAGCCAGATCAAATTCCCCAGAAGAGCTTGTTACATATAGATCACAGGGTCCCACCCCAGCACTTCTGACCAAGTCTGTCTAGGATGGAGGATCGTAATTTGAGTTTCTAACAAATTCATAGATGTTGCTGATGGTGCTGGTGTGGTGTCCTTCATTTGAGAGCTACTGCTCTGGCAAATAACAGAGCAGAGGGTCCTAGTGGATGATGGGGGAGCTTGTGAGGACTGAGAAGCTTCCCATCATGTCCCCCATTGACTGGGGTCTGCCTCAGCTCAGCTCCTTTCAGCCACAGCCACTGGATCCTTTCAGCCACAGCTGGCTGTGTAATGTCATCTGTCAGCTGAGATTTAACTGAGCAACGTCCTGACTCACCGGATGGAAACTGGGGCCTGCGCAACAGTGGTGAACCCCTGGTTTTCACCTCATTTTTAAGAAGGAACAATGTCAGTTTTTCTTCATAACTAGCCAGCCACCCTAATTCTGTAAAAGCAATTTGGAGGATACATCTTTAAATGAACATAAAAGTATCATGACTAACCTAATCTCTTCTATTTTTAATGAAAACGTATATTCGTCTTAAAGCGGGATACATATTCACTGAATAAAAATAACATGCAGATAAACAAAAATAAGAGAACTAAGAAATACGTGTAATCCCACCACCAAGAAAAGGCTGCTGTGACATTCCACATATTCAGAGATAATTCAGATCATCACTGAAAGTCGGGAAGGCAATGGGATTTTTTCTGTTGAGTCTTCCAGTCCTGCAATTCTCTGATTCAAATTGTCTTTGCCTTTTGTTATCTGCTACATTGGGTTCTGGGTTACCACAGGCAGCCTTCTAATATCAGTGAATGACGGACCTCAGAGCTACTCCACCTCCAAGAAGGCAAAACCATAAAAAAGTCTAATGTGCACATTTTCATTGTAAAAGCCCAGCAATGTGGACTAAGCAGAGGTGCAGCTGCTTGTGTCTTTGGCATGCAGCTACCTTGTAGATGAGGAATGTTATTATCTCTGGTTATTAAAGCGTTTTAGGAAGCAGGTGGAAAGAATAATGGTAAGAATACCATTCAAATACGGCATCCTTAAGATGCCATATTTGAAAGATGTTCAGTCATCTGGAAGTTTACTGTGGGGATATTCCAATCCTGAAAATGCCAATTTCAAGGAAGGAAGCAGTGATATGTGTCTTTGTGGGGTGGGGGGGTGGGGGGGAACAAAAGCCAACTCATCTCTCACCGGTTCTGTCCTGGGAATAAGAACAAGTGTCTTGCCATCTTCATTCTTTCATAATGCATTCACTAATCTCTGTGTGTTCGTTTGAGAAATACTTTGTAAGTGTGAAAGTAAATGAGAAAGTTGTCTTTGTTTTTCTCTTTTTTGTGTTTATAGCCTTAAATGGCCATTTAAAAAAAGTTTTTTACATGGAGTACATTCCCTGTCTTAGTCTGTTTGTGCTGCTATAACAAAATACCACAGACTGGGTCATTTATGAAGAACAGAAATTTATCACCTGGAGCTCTGGAGGCTGGGAAGTCCAAGATAAAGACTTCAGCACTGGTGTCTGGTGAGGGCTGCTCTCTGCTTGCACAATGACACCTCATTGCTGTGTCTTCACATGGCAGAAAGCAAGAGAGCCTAATGCGGAGTAAAGCCTCTTTTAAAGGTATCTAATTTCCATTCATGGGGGAAGAGCCCTCATGGCCTAATCACATCTTAATCTAAATTCCATTCACGGGAGAAGAGCCCTCATGGCCTAATCACATCTTAAAGAAGTCACTTCTTACTATTAGTGCATTGGCAACACCTGATTTTTGGAGGGGACACATTCAAACCATAGCACTCCCTTCTAAGCCTGATGGTGAGGGCTGGGGCTCTCTTTCTTCCCCTCTTTTCAGTGTCTGAGATTCACCATGGCTTTAGTTGCTTGTCATCTATTGCTAATATTGAATTACAGTGTATTTTGCTCAGATCAAGCCACTGTGGATCACTGTGTATATCCATCGTTCTCACGCTGCCAATAAAGACATACGTGAGACTGGGTAATTTATAAAGAAAAAGAAATTTAATGGACTGAGAGTTCCACATGGCTGGGGAGGCCTCACAGTCATGGCAAAGGGGAAGGAGGAGCAAAGGCACGTCTTTCATGGTGACAGACAAGAGAGCGTGTGCAGGGGAACTGCCCTTTACAGAATTATCAAATCTCATGAGACTTATTCACTCCCACGAGAACAGCATGGCAAAAACCCACCCCCATGATTCAGTTACCTCCTGCCAGGTTCCTCCTACAACACGTGGGGATTATGGAGCTACAAGTCAAGATGAGATTTGGGTGGGGACACAGTCAAACCATACCACTGTGTTACAAACTGCTGCACCCTTTTTAGAGCAGCATAAATGTGAACAAGTGAGTATGAGCCAGAGAGTGATGGACAGTGAAGTCCTACAAGGAACAGTTGAAAAATGTGTGAGTCAAGTATGAAGAAGAGCTGTGGTGTAATAGGAGCTATATTTGGTCTTTGTCCCCAGTTACTGTCAATAGAGGTCCTAAAAACCCCTGGAAATTTTGGATTGATACTAGTATATTGTGTTATTCATCATTAGCCCCTTGGATAACTCTTGTATTGATGCTAATGCATTTACTCAGGGTGTACCCCCTAGAAAGCCTCAAGATTGGCCCGGAAAGACCAAATAATTAGAAGATTAGAGAGCTAGAACTTTCAGCCCCACCCACTGACCTTTGGGAAGGGGATACTAGAGACGAAGCTCTCTATAAACTCTTGAACGACAAGATTGGATGAGCTTCTGGGGTGCTGAACGTGTGGAGGTGCTGCACGGGTGGCAGCTCCAGCGAGGGCATGGAAGCTCCAACCCCCTCCTCACCCTATTCATCTCTTCATCTGGTGTTCATCGGCATCCTTTATAATATCCCTTAGAATAAACCAATGAATGTAAGTGTTTTCCTGAGTCCTGTGAGCTGTTCCAGCAAATTAATCTTACCCATTGAGGGAATTGTGGGAACCTTGGTTTGTAGCCCATCAGTCCGAAGTACAGGTGGCCCCAACTTGGGATTGATGTCTCGAGTCTTGTGGGGCTGAGCCCTCAATCTGTGGGATCTGATGCTATTTGCAGGTAGATAGAATCAGAATCGAGTTGAATTATAGGCTACGCAGTTGATGTCCACTGGAGAATTGCTTGGTATATGTGGCAAGTCCCCCCCACCACCACCATCTGGTCATAGAAGTGTTCTGTATTGAGTGTCTGAGTGCAAGGGCAAAAATAGTTTGTTTTTGTTTTTGTTTTCCTTATTCCAGAGCGGATATGGTGGAGGTTGGGGAGAATCTGTGAGATCTTTGTGATATTGATATATGTTTATGTTTTTAGATATTTGAGTTCTATCAAGAGAAAAAGAGAGTAGAGTTCATCTGTATTGTTTCTTACAGAAGAACTTAGATCCATATGGAAGTAAATTTAATAAGGAACAGATTTATATTCAAAATAAGAACAAATTTTAGAATTAGTGCTATTGAAAAATGGAAGGAGACTCCTAGAGAAATCATAAGTTCCCAGGTATTGGAAGGTTTTTTTTGAGAGTCTGAATGGACCAGTTTCAGAAGTATCATAAAATGAATTCTAATACTGGATGGAAAGGTGTCATAGATGTTCTTTGAGGAGTATTAAGAGCTAAGATATGGAATGTATCCTTATGTGTTACAGAGTCAGTATAGCATCATCCTAACCAAGCTTCCTACCCACATTTCATCCAGTTGACCCCATTGTTTCTATTAGAATAACCTATTTGCTAATAACCTAACTTTCAGCCATTTTAAGTGTCAGCAGTGACTTCTAAATATACTGCTTGTTATGTGAAATTCACTTACTTGAGACCCACATTTGAAATACTCTCCCAAGTGATTTCCCACTTTCAACATCTGGTCTCTGTTACCATAATGCTAACTGAGTTGTTACCTCCCCTCATGTATTAGTCAGAGTTCTCTAGAGGGACAGAACGAATAGGATAGATGTTATATATAAGAAAGGGAGTTTACTAAGGAGAATTGACTTACATGATCACAAGATAAAGCCCCACGATAGGCCTTCTACCAGGTGAGGAGCAAGAAAGCCAATGGTGGATCAGGCCACGTCCCAAAACCTCAAAAGCAGGGAAGCCAATAGTGCAGTCTTCAGTCTGTGGCCGAAGACCCAATAGCCCCTGGCAAACCACTCTAAGTCCAAGAATCCAAAAGCTGAAGAACTAGGAGCCTGATATTTGAGGGCAGGAAGCATCCAGCATTGGAGAAAGATGAAGGCCGGAAGACTCAGCCAGTCTGCTCTTCCCATCTTCTGCTGCTGCCTTATTCTAGCTGTGCTGGCAGCTGATTAGATGGTGCCCACCCAGATTGAGGGTGGGTCTGTCTCTCCCAGTCCACTGACTCAAATGTTAAGCTCCTTTGGCAACACGCTCACAGATACACCCAGGAACAATGCTTTGCCTCCTTCAATCCAATCAAGTTGACACTGAGTATTAATCATCGCTCCTCCCAACTTAGTTCTTCTAAATTTCTCCTTTCTGCCAATCTAAATGTATTTATTATTATTGAAATTTAGACAGATCTTGTATTCTGAAGCAGTTAAACCTCTTTTTCACATATGACGACTGCTCTTCTGACACATTCTGTATACACACAGTCATAGACATACAATGCATACATGTACCTTTGTATATGTATTAATTCATGTATAATGTATACGTACATCAGTGTGTGTTATTTTTGCTGTAGTAACAATGCTTCCTCAATTTACGTTACCATCGTGCTGCTTTCTCATTGTTATATGTGTGTATTTCCCTTTCTTCCAATCTAACAGTAAAACTCTCAAAGGCAGGAACCATACCTCTAATTTCTTTTGTCCTTGGAATGCTTTTCATGTTTGTCACTCCAAACAATGGTACATAATAAAAATCATCAGATGATTTGACCCCCCTCCTTGTGCCTATTTTTTTAAGTATCTGAAAAGATACGTTTTTAGATTCCTTATCTAGTTTGCCTTTTAGATCTATGGAAATAAGAAATATCCTTTCTCCATGTCTACAACCAGATGAAAGAAAGGAAGGAAAGGGGGAGACAGGACAGAAGAGAGAAGGGAGGGAGGGAGGGAGGGAGGGAGGGAAGGAGGAAGGAAAGGAGGGAGGAAGGAAGGAAGGAAAGAGGGAGAAAGGGAAGGAAGGGAGGAAGAGAGAGAGGAAGGAAGGAAGGAAGGGAAGGGGGAAGGAAGGAAGAAGGGAGGAAGGAAAGGGGGAGGGAGAGAGGGAAGAAGGAAGCAAAGAAGGAAGGAAGGCAGGCAAGCACATACATTCAAGATTCGAGAAGCAAGAAAATGTCTTATTTCTTGCTGTGACTCCTGCGGACAGAGCCCAGTGGTGAGCAGCTAGCTTTGGCTTGTTAACAGATAGCCTAGACCAGTTCTCTAGAAGTGTAGAAGTGGAATACGTCTAGACCCATAACAGAAGACTGGATCATCAAATCGTTCTTATAATGTTTAAATGCTTGTAGAACAGTGAGCAGTCATATACACATGCACATAGATATGCACACATTCCACACCTATGTTCTTAGCTTAAAACTGAGGATATGAAGAATAAGAAGAAAAAACATACAACAGCTACTCCTTATGATGGGGTTATGTTCCAATAAGCCCATCCTAAATTGAAAAAATCAGTAAGTCAGAAATGATATTTTCCACTTAGGATGGGTTTACCTGGATATAACCCCATGGGATGAGAATGCTGCTGAAAGCATTGCACCATCATAAAGCTGAAACTTCCTGAGGCACACCATAGTAAGTCAGGGACCATCTATATAGCTATTGTTTTAAGGATGACATAAGATTATCTAGGTTTGCGATTTTTTTTTTTTTTTTTATGAAGGAATTGAACAACTGGCAAAGCTTCATGGGGAATTATTCCCTTTTCTGTAGATTTTTTTTTTATTGGAATTATCCCAATGCTTGTCATCTTTGGTTGTTAAATATATGCAAACACCAATATTCTGAGCTGAGTTGCACTTAATCGTGGAAGCCATTTAATCAGAAGTTCACCCAGAAAGCTCATTGAAATGATCATGAAGCACTGACTGCTGAGGAAGAATGAGAATTTTGCTTAGGAGGAATAATTTTTCTAATATATTTGCCTTTCTACAAAAAATATTTATTTATATTGTGCCATATTCCAAAGAGATTTAAGGTATCTTGGTAATTTGTATGTTTTGGGGTAGTTTTTATTCATCCTTAAACTTTATCTTAGATGTTTTATATATAGAATTCTTACATAATGCTTAAACCTTAATACATAGAAACTCTGAGGTTATTTGGGAGAATGATTTGAGATTTAATGGAGACAGCAAATCAAATACAATAAATTAAGGGAAATAACAGGTGAAGTGTTTGGCTTCTCAAATTAAGGATTTTAATAGTCTCTGCTCTTTATTCAGATTACTGAGTCTCATGATCTGCTATTAACCAAACTAAATACATACCCAGTTGGCCTACAATTCTTCTTTCAAAATGTACTTAGAACAAAGATTAGAATTGTACTCCTAGAGCTTAATTAAATATCAAAATTTCCACGTGAATTATTTGTTCAGACTTTCATACTTTACAAAGTATGTGTTCTGAGAAAAATGCAAGAAATATTTCTACTTTTTCCCTGAAAAAAGAGCTCCCATGCACAATCATTTAGAATTAATTGAGTCTGATAAATTCATGTTAGAGTAGAAATAAAAATATATGCCGTCTAACAAGTTGAATGCCAGTTATTTTCATTTAAAATCATTAAAATTGTATTTTCAGTTGAAGCGCAAAACTTTACATTATTATCAGAAAGCAGGGTATATACATGGCAATTGTAGCAGAGATCACCTTTCCCAAGAGCATTTGGATTACTATTTTATTTTTAAAACATATTAGCTCCTGCAGTGTTTTATAAATGCCTCTTTAAATCCTCAATAAAATACTGGCAAACCGAATCCAGCAGCACATCAAAAAGCTTACACACCATGATCAAGTGGGCTTCATCCCTGGGATGCAAGGCTGGTTCAACATATGCAAATCAATAAACATAATCCATCATATAAACAGAACCAAAGACAAAAACCATATCATTATCTCAATAGATGCAGAAAAGACCTTTGACAAAATTCAACAGCCCTTCATGCTAAAAACTCTCAATAAATTAGGTATTGATGGGACATATCTCAAAATAATAAGAGCTATTTATGACAAACCACAGCCAGTATCATATTAAATGGGCAAAAACTGGAAGCATTCCATTTGAAAACTGGCACAAGACAGGGATGCCCTCTCTCGCCACTCCTATTCAACATAGTGTTGGAAGTTCTGGCCAGGACAATCAGGGAGGAGAAAGAAATAAAGGGTTTTCAATTAGAAAAAGAGGAAGTCAAACTGTCCCTGTGTGCAGATGGCATGACTGTATATTTAGAAAACCTCATCATCTCAGCCCAAAATCTCCTTAAGCTGATAAGCAACTTCAGCAAAGTCTCAGGATAAAAAATTAACATGCAAAAATCACAAACATTCCTATACACCAATAACAGATAAACAGAGAGCCAAATCATGACTGAACTCCCATTCACAATTGCTTCGAAGAGAATAAAATACCTAGGAATCCAATTTACAAGGGATGTGAAGGACCTCTTCAAGGAGAATTACAAACTACTGCTCAATGAAATAAAAGAGGACACAAACAAATGGAAGAACATTCCATGCTCA
>NW_012114488.1:14899049-14900253 GCF_000951035.1 Colobus angolensis palliatus
AGAAATGGGGAAAAGATACCCTATGTAATAAATGGTGCTGGAAAAACTAGCTAGCCATATGTAGAAAGCTGAAACTGGATCCCTTCCTTAATGCCTTATACCAAAATTAATTCAAGATGGATTAAAGACTTAAATGTCAGGCCTAAAATCTTAAAAACCCTAGAAGAAAACCTAGGCAATGCCATTCAGGACATAGGCATGGGCAAGGACTTCGTGTCTAAAACACCAAAAGCAATGGCTACAGAAGCCAAAATTGAGAAATGGGATCTAATTAAACTAAAGAACTTCTGCACAGCAAAAGAAACTACCATCAGAGTGAACAGGCAACCTACAGAATGGGAGAAAATTTTTGCAACCTACCCATCTGACAGAGGGCTAATATCCAGAATCCACAAAGAAGTTAAACAAATTTACAAGAAAGAAATCAACCCCATCAAAAAGTGGATGAAGGTTATGAACAGACACTTCTCAAAAGAAGACATTGTTGCAGCCAACAGACACATGAAAAAATGCTCATCATCACTGGCCATCAGAGAAATGCACAGCAAAACCACAATGAGATACCATCTCATACCAGTTAGAATGGCAGTCATTAAAATGTCAGGAAACAACAGATGCTGGAGAGGATGTGGAGAAATAGGAACACTTTTACACTGTTGGTGGGACTGTAAACTAGTTCAACCATTGTGGAAGACAGTGTGGCGATTCCTCAAAGATCTAGAACTAAAAATACCATTTGACCCAGCCATCTCATTACTGGGTATATACCCAAAGTATTATAAATCATGCTGCTATAAAGACACATGCACATGTATGTTTATTGCAGCACTATTCACAATAGCAAGGAGTTAGAACCAACCCAAATGTCTATCAATGATAGACTGGATTAAGAAAATGTGGTACATATATGCCATGGAATACTATGCAGCCATAAAAAAGGATGAGTTCATGTCCTTTGTAGGGACATGGATAAAGCTGGAAACCATCATTCTGAGCAAACTGTCACAAAGACAGAAAACTAAACACTGCATATTCTCACTCATAGGTGGGAATCGAACAGTGAGAACACTTGGACACGGGGTGGGGAACATCACACACTGGGGCCTATCGAGTGGGGGGAGGGGGGAGGGATAGCATTAGGAGATATACCTAATGTAAATGACGAGTTAATGGGTGCAGCACACCAACATGGCACATGTATACA
>NW_012114488.1:14900606-14919665 GCF_000951035.1 Colobus angolensis palliatus
ATGGCACATGTATACATATGTAACAAACCTGCACATTGTGCACATGTACCCTAGAACTTAAAGTATAATAATAAAATAATAATTATTATTTAAAAAGTGATTTTAAAAGAATGACAAAGCAGACAAAAGGGAGAAAAAAGTTATGTAAATATATACCTATTATTATTTTTTACAGTAATTTTATGGAAGTAACAAATATTGTCAAATTTCATATAATCTCCAGTAGTTCCAGGTACACTGAGAAAAAAAGCTATTTTAAAAAATTGTATCATTGGAAAGCTCTGATGTTTGAACCTACAGAACACACTGGACCATAATTTTGTTTTCTAACCATATGTGGTGTCTAATTTAATTGTACATTGTCCAACAGATGCTACAGCCTTCATTCAACCTGAAACTTACTGGACGTCAGTGGCCACTTTATAGGAATTCTTCACGTAGTTGTTTTCTTTAAATTTTTGCTTCATGAAGACATCCCTCTTGATGTATTAGAAAACTATTTTAAGTTGATTAAAGCAACACTTGAAAATAAAAAAAAAATCAAGGAAGGAGGATATTTGCTTTTTATTTATTTCAAATTATTTGATTTTAAAAGAAATGCGTATAAATTTTTTTTAAATTAAAACGAAAATAAGAAAGTAGTAAAAGTGGCACTGTCCTTCATATCCATGCTAGAATTAACTGTGGTAATGGTTTTTGTTGTGTGTCCTTCCAGTATCTTTTTGTGCACATAAAGGCTTAAGTTTGTGTACATAAAATGTAGACTCAGAAAAGAAAGAAAACATAGTGTTTTAATGCCATATGCACAATTTCATATTCTGGTCTTTTCACTAAACTTAGTATGCACTAATTCTATCATTAGATTTTTTTTATATTATTGAGAAGAATCATATTCATAGTTAGACACTTAATTCCAGATGCTAGGTATAATTCTAGACACTAGAAATATTATATCATTAAATGAAGGCAACATATTTTGAAAGTGAAATGTGGGTTTTGAGATGATCATTTTTTTGTTTTTGAATATTTAGATCATTTTTAGACTTTCAGAGAAGGGCATTATTAAGGAGAATTTCTAATCTATAAATGCAAGAGCCAGTAACCAACAGAGTTCTTTCTGATTCTTCGTATGTTTGAAGCCCTAGGAAGCTTCCTTGCCTGGGTAAAAAAAGCAGCAGGCAGTGACGGAGGTGTAAGATGAGGACTGGTCTGCTGTCAAATTGCACAGGAATTAGAGCACTGAATTGGAAAGTCCGGTCTTAAAAGACAGTACAAAAATTAAATGTGTTAAAATCTAAAACTGCCTATGAATATATAGTTGAAGCATATCCCAAATAAAACATCTCTATCCCACTAATATTTCAGTGGTACTACTAAGAATTTTTTATGCTAATTAAATTACTGCCATTCAAAGTGTGACATTTAAAACACCTGTTTAGTGTGTTTGTTGTGTTGAAAATGTAAAAATAACACTTTGATGTAGAGCATTTACGAGCCATCCATATGTGTGAGTGTCCATATGGTATTATAAATTTTAGAAAGCATTTCTTTCCTATTGGAGAAAGAGATTCTTCATTAACTCCCAAAGGACCACTCGTTTAATGACTATTGTTCTTTTGCCTTAGCATACTGGCATTTCCTCAATGTACAATTATGATATACTCTATTGATTATAGCAGCAACGACCTACTCAGTTAATCTCTGTCTTTCTCTTATGACTGTACAGATTCATTAAATGTAACCAACCTTCCATTTTATTGCTAACATTAAAATGTGTAAATAACACAAGTGACCACATTTCCAAGGATTGTTTTTAACTAGATGGTATAATATCCCATTGGAAATTAGCTATAATGTTGAAGTCAACATTTTTTAAACTAAACTATCATTGCTTCGTAGCTACCAAACACATGTATAAAACCGACAAGGAGACATGAAAAATTGAAAGATTTATGAGAAATATGTGACTGCCAGAATTTGGACCATGAAAAATTCTATAATGTTTTTCGATATTGCTTTTTCTAAAAATACAGTTTTCTTACCTTTCCTAATTATTGTTAAATATTAAAAATTTCTCTTGCTGGCTGTTTTAATATTTCTTTAATGTTTAAGAACAGAATAAATGAATCAGTCCAGGTGTGGTGGCTCACGCCTGTAATCCCAGCACTTTAGGAGGCCGAGGCAGTCGGATCACCTGAGGTCAGGAATTCGAGACCAGCCTGGCCAACATGGCAAAACCCCGTCTCTACTAAAAATACAAAATGAGCTGTGTGTGTTGGCACCCGCCTGTAATCCCAGCTCCTTGGGAAGCTGAGGCAGGAGAATGCTTGAACCCAGGAGGTAGAGGCAGTGAACCGAGATCGCGCCACTGCACTCCAGCCTGGGTGACAGAGAGAGACTCTGTAAAAAACAAACAAACAATATCACCTGGAATACTACAAGCACAGGTTCAAATGCTCCTTTTCCCTCCTTGTGTTTCATTTATTGATTCCTTCCTATGTGCCAGTTGCATCCTAGAACAGATGACTAAGGCACCATTGCTGCTGTCCAACAGCAGATGACAGTGAAGCAAAGTTTGACAGTGTGTCTGAGATGCATTTTGAGAGGAGTGAACCCGGGGTGTTATGGGAGCACCTTTGTGGGCACAAGACCCACTGAGGTCAGTCAGCGACAGTTTCCCTCCGAAAGGTGACTCCTGAGCTAGGTCCTGAAAAACGGATGGGATCTCACATGGGCAAAGGTATGCTGGTGAGAAAGGACACAGAGGTGTGAATTCGTCCATTGGCTGAAGTCCAGGGAATGAGGCCATCATGGGGCAGAGATGCAGTGGTAAAAGGATCAGGCCACATGAGCGGGCTTTGGGTAGCAGCCAGGTAAATTTCAATCCTGTCCTCTGGGTCCTGAGAAGACTTCAAAGTGTGTTGAGCAGAGGCTTCCTGTGCTGATGAGGTGGTAAGACAGGAAGAGTAGTGAGGGGACTGTCCCTGAGGGAGGCAGTGGCAGGGCTGTGGTACCTTCCCACTGGAATATCCCTACCCATGTAAGAGCCAACTTCTGGGCCGGGCACGGTGGCTCATGCCTGTAATTCCATCACTTTGGAATTACAAAGGCTGAGGTGGGCGGGTCACGAGGTCAGGAGATCGAGACCATCCTGGCTAACATGGTGAAACCCTGTCTCTACTAAAAATACAAAAAATTAGCCGGGTGTGGTGGTGGGCACCTGTGGTCCCTGCTACTTGGGAGGCTGATGCAGGAGAGTCACTTGAACCTGAGAGGCAGAGTTTGCAGTGAGCCGAGATCACGCCACTGCACTCCAGCCTGGGCGACAGAGCGAGACTCCATCTCAAAAAAAGAAGAAGAAAAAGAAGAGCCAAGTTCTGAGCCAAGAGATGGATTAGAATTCAGAACTCAGAAATAGAAGACTGGCGAAGCCTTGGGGGTCTTCACAGAAACATCTGAATTCAGGAGGTTCACTGCTGTATTGCAGACTGACTACAGCTGATGCTGTCCTGCAGCAGAGCGGATCTGTGGGGCTTCTTCAGATGATATCCCCCAGGGATCCCGTGAAAGTCATGACAGCATCCAATTGATGATGAGTGCATTATCAAAGGATGAATCGAAATGGGTAAAGATTTGTTAGGTAGAATTGAGGATGTTGGGGGCAAAGAGGGGGAGGAAAGTGGGCTGTAATGTGTGGAACAGTGAAGGACCACATTGTCTGGTATGCAGGAGAAAGAGTGGGGCTACTGGAAGTGAGGCTAGAAGGACTGATTTGTTCCATTCCAGTGACAACAGGAAGAGCATATGATTAGTGTGGTGGTCAGTGAAGAGCCATCGAAGAGTTTTAATAATGACTGGAGCTCTGCATTTGTAGTCTGAATCTGACAATGGAGTAGAAGCTTAGCAGGTACAACACCATAGGGGCATGCACCAGTAGAACCATGGAAATATAGAGAATGAGAATGGACAAAGAAGCAAGGTTTACAAAGAAACCTTTGTCTAACCTGGTAATGCGTCTTCCGTCTGTCCCTTTGGCTTAGTACGGTCGAGTTAGGGGCAGGTGCCTCACTGGGAACTTTACTTTCATTCAGTGCAGCCAGTGAACTTAGTACTTTTATTCCCATTTTACAGATGGGAAAACTGAAGAGATGGAGAATTATTATGTATCAAGTACCTAACATTTATCATTAGAAATTTTAAATATTGGTCAGATGCGGTGGCTTATGCTTGTAATCCCAGCACTTTCAGAGGTTGAGGCGGGCAGATCACGAGGTCAGGAGATTGAGACCATCCTGGCTAACACAGTGAAACGCCGTCTCTACTAAAAATACAAAAAATTAACCAGGCGTGGTGGCGGGCGCCTGTAGTCCCAGCTACTCGGGAGGCTGAGGCAAGAGAATGGCATGAACCCGGGAGGCGGAGCTTGCAGTGAGCCGAGATCACACCACTGCACTCCTGCCTGGGTGACAGAGCAAGACTCTGTCTCAAAAAAAAAAAAAAAGAAAGAAAGAAATTTTAAATATTTATCTAAAATATTTACGTATATTAATCTACATAGTAACCCTTTGAGGCTGATGTTAGAATCCTTACACAGATGGTCCCCAGTATATGATTATTTGACTTTATGATGGTGCAAAAGTGATACACAATGGTTGAAACCATACTTCAAGTACCAATCCAACCTTGTTTTTCACTTTTTATACAGTATTCAATAAATTCCATAAGATATTCAACACGTTATTATACAGCTTGTTTCATGTTAGATTACTTTGCCCAACCTCAGGGTAGAGTAAGTGTTCTGAGCACATTTAAGGTAGGCTAGGCGAAGCTATGATATTCGGTATGTTAAGTGTATTCAATGCGCTTTTGACTTACGATATTTTCAAGGTACAGTGGGCTTATCGGGAGGTAATCCCATTGTAAGTCGAGGAGCCTCTATATATAGTTGAGGATCTGAGGCTCTGGCATATCAAACAGTCATGCCCACAATAATTTGGATAAGGGGATACATGATTCCCAAGCTCACAGTCATCACCAGTGAATTCCATCCTGTGTTGCATGCTGGCATCACCCAGAGAACCTTTAAGAAGTGCCAATGCCTATACCCAACCCCAAAGCAATTAAATCAGGATATTTGGGATGGAGCCCAATCATCTACATTCTTTGAAAAGTTCCCTGTAGATTCTAAAGCACATGTGGAACTGAGAAACGTGTCACTGCTGAGGGACCCTGAATAACCCTCTTTGTGGCTGAGTGGATGTGAAGTATGATGGAGAAGGAGGAAGCATAGATCATTGCAACATTTGAGCCCTGGATGATGGGAAGAATCCCTTGGATACAGAGAAAGGGGTACAGTCAGGAAGTCAGGCCAGAGGACTGGTCAGAAATGACCGGATGGGGCACTTTTGGTCTTGGCGTGGTACTGCACAGGCTCAGGGAGATGACCATAAGGCAGCTCTAACCTAGGTGGGGAACCGGAGGACCTGGGTGTGCAGATTTTCTGCTTATATTTGACAGTTTATAAAGCCCCTGATTTAGATGAGACCTGTGGGACAAGCCTGTAAAAAGGGCATGAAAGGAATCCCAGAATAACCAGATTCAGTGGGTGAAATAAAGAAGAAAAACCAGGAAAGCTAATTTTCAGGGAATGGGTAAAATCTAAGGCGAGGTTTAAGGAGAGAACACAGGTAAACTGAGTAAAGATGGCAGCACAGGTCAGAGTACGAGGGGAAATTAGGTTAGTTAGCTGAGCGGATGACCAAACCGGTGGTGAGGTATTTTAGTCTGATTTATGGGGGAACAAAGTCCAACAGCTGGAGAGAATACAACCTGAGACTGCCTTCATGCACTCAGCAAGAATGTATTGGGAGTGTTCTGCCTTCTAGACGCTGCACAGGCTCTGCTTTCCATCCCTGAACAAAACAAAGATGTATGTTCTTGGCCCGGCATGGTGGCTTACACCTGTAATCCCAGCACTTTGGGAGGCCAAGGCGGGTGGATCACTTGAGGCCAGGCATTCAAGACCAACCTGGCCAACATGGAAAAACCCTATCTTAACTAAAAACACAAAGATTAACTGGATGTGGTGGTGCATGCCTGTAATCCTAGATTCTTGGGAGGCTGAGGCAGCAGAATCACTTGAACCTGGAAGGTGGAGTTTGCAGTGAGCTGAGATCGTGCCATTACACTCTAGCCTGGGTGACACAGCAAGACTCAGTCAGAAAAAAAAAAAAAGAGATGTGTGTCCTCATGTGGTTTACCTTCCAGCTGGTGGAAACTGATTAGAAACATACAAATTATGTAAATAGGACTTTAGTTTCATATGCTGAGGGCTTGGAGGGGAGATAAACTACCCAGGATTGAGAGAATGGGTTGGAGAGACATGACCATGTTAATTAAGCAAGGTGGTCCTTGAAGATTTCCCTGAAAAGTAAACATTAGAGCTAAGCCTGGCAGAGGGGAGGTGGGATCGTGTGACTGTCAGGGAATTACTCTAATGCTTTGGATGATTTTGGATTTTCTATATATACAATCTTGTCACTTGGAGTCTTTAGTGCTCTGCATCTTTGTCAGCTCGTGGTGTTATCTGGACTCTGTTTTATCCATTCTAATGGGCATGTAGTGATACCTGGTCAGGACTTTAACTTGTGTTTCACTATTGACTAGTGATGCTGATTGTCTTTCCATGGGCTTATTTGCCATTTATATATCTCCTTTGGCAAAATGTCTGTTTCATCCTTTGTTTTTTGTTTGTTAGAGACAAGGTCTTGCTGTGCCCATTGCACTGGTTGGAGTGATCATGGTGCACTGTAGCCTCAAACTCCTAAGCTCAAGAAACCCTCCTGCCTCAGCCTCCCAAGAACTAGAATTACAGGTGCCACCATGCCTGGCTAATTTTTTAGAAATTATTTTTGTAGCAATAGGTCTCACTAGGTTGCCAAGGCTGGTCTCACACTCCTGCCCTCAAACTATCCTGCTTTTTATCCATTTTTAAATTGTTTTCTTTTTTTTTTTACTGTTGATTCTTCAGAGTTTTTCATTTTTTATATATTTAAATTCTTTGGTAGGTGTATGATTTGTAAATATTTTCTTCCAGTTTACAGTTAGTCTTTTAATTCTTTTAATAGTGCCTCTCACAGATCAACATTGGTTTATTATGATAAAATACAATTTATCAAACTATTTCTATGGCTCATGCTTTTGGTATCAGGCCTCAGAATTATTTGTCTAACTCCAGGTCATGAAGATTTTTCTCCTGTGTTTTCTTTTAACAGTTTTACATTTTTTACATTTTACACTTATATCTTCTAATTATTGTTTTATTGTGGTAAAATATACATAGCATAAAATTACCATTTTAACCATTTAAAATATACAGTTCAGTGGCATTGAGTAAATTCACATTGTTGTCAATCATCACCACCACCCATCTCTAGAACATTTTCCATCTTCCCAGACTGACACTCAGTACCCAGGAGACACCAATTCCCCCTCCTCCCCCTCCCCCTCTTCTCTCATGATTACCATCCTACTTTATTTCTCTATGCATTTGACTACTCTAGGGACCTTATGTAGGTGGAATCATACCTATTTGACCTTTGGTGACTGGTTTATTTCACTTAGCATATAAGGTCCATTTGTGTCATAGGCTTTGTCAGAATTTCCTTCTTTTCAAGGCTGAACAAGATTCCATCATATGGATGGACCGCTGCAGATCCAGTCATTTGTCAGTGGACACTTGGGTTGCTGCTTCCACCTTGCATTTATTTTTGAAGTCCTAAAAATTTATCTTTTTCCCTAATTTTGATAGAATTTCTATTCTCTCATCTTTCAATGGCATTTTTACTGTTACAGAACCTGATCTTCTTATGTGTCTAGCAGTAAGGCATTTATATTTTTTAAGGGATCATGAATAACTGAAAACATGAAATACATATTCATTTAAAAGTATTATAAATATAGATGACTAGATCATTCTGAAACAAAAAGCCAGAATTAACTGTTGCAATAAATCACAAGCAGCAAAGTAAAAGTGCAGTAGCATCATTGGTTTGGCACTACTTCCACGGCTGGGCCTAAGTGTATGCGACTTGTCAAAAATATACTTCCCACTGGCGACCACATGAAGTTTCTGGATGCTTGCCATTCAAATTCCCATAGATTTTTTGGGATACATGCTATTTATAAGTAAAGGTATTTCTGTTCCCGTAATATGTTTGAGATGTAGAATGAACATAATGACTTGTAATGTCTCTTGAAATACTGATTTCTAAATTTATATGAAATATATACACAGCAACCATGTAGCATCATAATTATTGACCTTGGACAGAATTTGGACATATTTTGTGTACACAAGCCACATTGATCTATACTAGTTAATACATATGCCTAAATTTTTAGTTATGTATCTGGCATTGATTATGACACCGAAAAGAATATGGTTCAATGATGTATTATTTTGTACTAGGTTAAAAGTAAAAACTACAGTTGATGTAACTGTGAAAAATCCATTTATTATGGTTACTTTTAAATTTATATGAATCAATTGTACCTTAAATAAAATGTTTATCAGCAATTCATATCTGAGGTATAAAAAAATCAGCAACTTTCATTTTACATGATTGTTTTACTTATTCCAAGAAATTCAAAGGGAGTAAGAGAGTAACTATGAGGACATCACATTCTAATCACTCACATTTTAATCACCCACAAATGAGGTCACACATAATGGGTCACACATAATGGAAACTGTTTCAAAATTGAAAGGCGCATCATCTCTGCTTCAGGCTGAGCGCGCTCCTATTTAACCCAAGGAAGAACTCTTTCCTGCACAGTGAGCCAAGTACAGGGACAGGCAGAAAATCAAGAAGGGTTTGTTGTGACATTTTCCTACTTTGATTACTTCGGCTCCCATCACCTTTCTTACCGCTTAGAGATCAACATGTATATTAACAGAAGTGATGGACTGGCACAAGACTTCCCTAATAAATCTCAAGCGTTGTTTTTCCAGCTCTATAAAAGGAAGTTGTCTTTCTTCGATATGCTGTATGTATACAGACAAACAAAATAAAACACCAGGCAGTCAGCGGCTACATACTGACCATGTAACCAGCCTCCATAATTTGAAATATAACCTTCATTACAATTCCTTTTGGGTGTCCCAAATTGGATCAGATCTTCATTTCATATTTCTTTGGCTAGAATGTAATAAGACCAGGTTTGAGAAAAATGACATAGTAGACTGCAATTTCAAATTCCAAATTTCCTTATCCTAAAACACTACAGGGAAGAATTTCTCAGCATCAAAATGTCCTCTCCGTAAGAAGTTGCTTTTGGTACAAACAGAAGTTGAATAAGATAGTCGGTCACCTGTTTTGAATTTCTTATATTGCTCACAGGCAGGAAACAAATGTTTGGTTTGGTTTTAGCTGGAAACATATCCTTAAATTTACTCCAGGAAATGGGGAAGTTGTAGCCTCCAACAGCTAACCCCATTACCTGATAGACATCAGGTCCCTAATCAGACCTGAACTGAGGTGACACTGACTGGCAAGTAAACAGGGCAGTGTAATTGAGTGGAGAAGTGCTGATGGGAAGTTCAGGGTCTTCTATCAGGGCCACTGAAGCCAAACTTTGGTGGGAGAAATAATTGGACTTTCCCAGGCAAACAACATGCAGCTGAGGCCTAAAGAATAAGTAGGAATTTGCCAGGAGAAAAAAGGTTAGAAGTTTTCCAGAAATAGAGAACTTCTAATAAGGAGACCCCAATCAAGGTGAAGTAGGGTACGTTGAAGGAGTTAAGAGGCATTAGTACAGCCTAGCTGGGGAGGTAAACAAGGGCCAAACAAGCCCTGCAATTAGAAAAGAAGATGGAAAAGATGTTCAAAGATGGAGAACATGGTATCCTGCTACATGGCATCTAGTAGTACAGTGATTCAAGAGCTTATAACAGCCAAAAAGGTGGGAACCAAAGAAAGACAAAGCAGGTCAAGGAAGATTAGAAATACCCATGACTGCAGACCCTGCACGCCCACTAATACAGAGTCCAATAAAGACTCTGAAAGCTTTCCAACCAATTCAAAGTTGTAGATAATGGACAGGAGGGAAAATCAAAGGATTATGTAATTTGGAAATAGTTTTATTGAAGTAACTGGACATGTTGAAAGTGTACAATCTGTACACACCAGTGAAACCACCCTCACCACCAGGACGGTGAACTTCTCTATCACCCCCAAGAGTTTCCTCATTCTTTGTAATCCCTTCCTCTGACACATCCCTGCCCCATCCATGGGCAACCACTGTGCTTCTTGTCCATGTAGATCACTTTGCATTTCCTGAAATTTTTATTATATAAATGGAATAATACAACCTGTACTCTTATTATATCTGGCATTTTACACTCAGCATAATTATACTGAGATATACAGTATTGAGATTATAGATTATATTAAGGTTATCCATGTTTTAACATATCAATAGAATAGTTCATTCCTTTTTATTCATTCCTTCAGAGACATACCACAGTTTGTTATCCATTTACCTGTTGGTGGACGTTTGGGTCATTCCAGTTTGGAACTACTTAAAATAAAACGATTATGACTATTTATTTACAACTTTATGCACATATGGTTTAATTTCTATTGGGTAAATACTTAGGAGTGGAATAGCTGGGCCATTTGGATAGTGTATGTTTCTGTTTTCCAAAGTGGTTGTACCATTGTACCTTCCCACTAGCAGTGAATGAGGATTCCATTTCCTCCACCTCATTCTCAACACTTGATAGGCTTCATGTTTTAAATTTTGGTTGTTCTAATAGGCATGGTTTTAATTTGCATTCCCTTAATGACTAGTGATGTTGAGCCTCTTTTGATGTGCTCATTTGCATCCTTGCATCTTCTTTTGTGAGGCATACATTCAACTCTTTTGCCACTATTTAATTATACTTTGATTACTGAGTTTTTAGAGAGATTTCTATATTCTAATTACATGTTCTTTATCAGATACATGAAAACATTTTCTCCCAAGGTAAAGGTTGCTGTTTCAGTCTTTTGATAGTGTCTTTCAAAGAGCAGATCTTTTCACTTTGATGAAGTCCAGTTGATCAGTTTGTTCTTTTATGGATCATACTTTTCTCTTCTGTTTTCTGCTAGAATTTTTATAGTTTAGTGTTTTACCTTTGCATCTATTATTCATTTTGTGCAAATCGATGTGAATCAAAGTGTATTTGCATATGAATATCAAATTATTTTAGCATTACTTGTTAAATATACTGTTTTCTCCTGACTGAATTGCCTTTGAACTTCTGTCAAAAAATGAATTGTTCATATATGTGAGGTTCTATCTATGAACTCTCTATCCTTTTGTCTTGATCTATTCTGTCTTTGTACCAATACTGCATTATTCTGATAATTGTACCTTTCTAATAAGTCTTAAAAGCAGATAATGTTAGTTGTTCAGATTTATCCTTTTAAAAAAACAGTTTACATATTCTAAGTCATTTGCCCTTCCACATAAACTCTAGAATCAGTTTATCAATTTCTCTAAATTAAGATTTATTCTAACTACTGTGGTTTCTTAGACAAATTTAGACTCTAGCCATTATCCTGAATAAATATTTGTTTCAATGGATGAATAATTTACCTTTGTTTGACTTGTATAGTATTTTTATGTGTTTATATTATTTTCTCCATTGTAAATTATCCAATTTGTTGATCTATAAGGCCCATTATCCTATTATATCCTTCTGTCTACATGTAGCCTGTCTGCATATTTGTATTCAGTGTGTTTTTTTGCATGTTGTTGACATTTAAAATATATAGATCTTTAAGTGTAATTTGAAACTTAGGCCATTGTTATTTTGATTGATTCACGCGTTCAATCTAGTCACAATTTAATTTAATTAGTCTCATATTAGAAACTTTTGTTGGATTTTGACCCATGTTGTCTGTTTTATAAGTAAGCATGTTTCTTTACTAAAGTGTTAGGTGTGAAATTATAGTCCATTAATCCAAGACATGAAAAGGAACACTTGGAACCTTTTATAAGGGTAGTTGTTGGGGATAATGAATCTGTAAATACAGAGTTGAGGGAAAACTGATAAAAATTAAAATGTAAAATGGCCTACATGAACATGGACCCTGACATTTAAAAACTTGTTCCACAATTAGAAAATGCCAGGGATTGATTTCCAGTAATTGTCCCTCCTTGATGTTTAATTAAAGAGCATTTTCAACTTAAAGGTCATGGTGAATTGAGTTTTTCTAGATAATGGTCGATGACAATGTGTTTGAAACACATACTGAACTCACCAATGTCTTAAAAGATTAGAGAAGAGAGACAGGGAGACATTCTAATTCTGCTATTCTGTCCTGGGAAAAGAAAGAATACTGTTTTACATACTGTCAGTTCAGAGGAGCAAATTAAGCAACAAGAAAGATAAAGAACGTTGAGACTAGAGAATGAATTTGTTGGACTTTATAAGAGGGCAAGTTTACATCTGGAATATTTTATTGTAGGAGCCCAGGTTGCACAGGGGCTGTGAGTAAAGCGTGCTCTTACTGGAGCAACAGGCTGCTAGAGTACAGTTGCTACATAGAAAAAGAGATGCCTTCATCTTTGTAGCTTTTCATGGGAAGTACAGAGTTCACAGCAAATATTATAATGTGTGCATCCCATGATATCATCATCTTTCCTTCTCTCCCAAAAGTTAGAGATTACAAATATCAGCAAATTCCACATCACCAGAGGGTGAGTGTCAAGAAAACATGTCATCCCAAGTGGAGAATTACTTATATTGTCTTTATTTCGCATACTACGTTATGATCCACTGATACTTTGCTGTTAAGGAACTAACAGGCTACTTCACACTGAGCCACACAGACAGAAAGTGCAGGATCCCTGAAAAGTTTGTGTCATTTAAATGACCCTGAGGTGCTGCCAGGTCGGGGAAAATTGAGGACAGGGAAGCTACATTATGTGCAATGAATACTGGCTCTGTGCATGCGATCCAGGTAATCACCATTTCAATAAAAGAATGTAGGGCTTACATGTTCTCTTTAGTTTCTGAGTCATGCACAGTTCTACCCGCAAAATATCAGCAAATCAGGAAGTTGGATGCTTAGTACTGAGGCTGACTGAGCATGCAAATACCATTTTTTTGCAATAAAATCACAAAATGGTAGTGCATCTGTGTGAATAGCATTAATTAGCTAAATTTAACACACATATTCACATCTATGGTGCTTCTGAAATAATTTTAACAATACATAAAACTTTGTAAAAGGGTAGAATTAGATACTTGAAATGCACTGATTGGCATATATATGTCTAGATCTACATCTGGACTCACATGCATGCCTGCATGTTACTGTGCAAGCTGGTACAGAAATAGAAAGACCAACATTAGCCTCCAAGTTGACCACTAAATATATGTTATTATCCATAACCTTGAAACTTTGCAGAAGAAGTCAGGAATATGCTTAGGTTTAGGTATGTTCATCAACTGGACATATGGAATGTTGAAAACCTGAGGGCATAAAGTGAATGGTCTAGTCTACTTTTACACTGTAGTGGGGCATATAAGTAAATTGCATGGTACTAAACAGAGTCCTTCCCTTTATTTGTTCAGGAGATTTTAGTTCAGCGGAGTTTAGAAACTTCCAAATATCCCACCCAAATATTTTAAGTCATAAAAATAACCCTGAAAGGACATTTATTCAGGATCAAGGCCTTGAAGAATGGGGTCTCTTAACTATAGGAAAAAATGGTTTTCCAAAATTCTATAATGCTTACCATTTCCAGGCCCTTTTTATCTACTGATTATCATCTGACTCTCTGCTAGCTATTTAATATCTTCTCTTTCATTCTATATCCTGGACTGGGTCTTGTGTCCTATAGCTTCACTGCTCTTCTAAGGAGAAATGTATGTAATGCTTTAGAATAATGAGAGACGTATGTAATGCTTGGATGTTCTATGCAGATATGAGAATGGATGGCCTGTTTTTAAACACTTCTTCAGCCTCTGTCTGACACCCAGTCCACTATGTAATCAGAAAAATATTTCTTGTCATCTATTTGCTTAAAATTGATCACACTATGATCTAAGCTCACTCTTTTTCTATTTTCTATTTTATGGAATTGAAAAACATCTCCTCACTCTTTTCTCTGTAAATGTCCTGTGCTCTCATGGTTGACTATACCATTTTCACCTTTCTCTTCCAGGGTTTTATCCCCATTAGTCCTCACCCCATCTCTCATCTTTCCTTCTAGCAGCCACTTCTATGGAAAGATCTCAGACTTACAGGAAAATACTTCTGCTCTATAAAGATGTCCTTGCCTTCTCAATTGTCTTTAGGTTCCTTTCAAAATGACTCAGACTCTTCATTTTGTGGAATTAAGGCTCCAAATGCAACACTTTTGAGTGAGGTTACCAGGTGAACTTGCATTCACTTCGCTGGTGTAAATAACTGAGATCAGGCCTTTGCTGAGAACACATCCGGATTCAGGAAGACATTGAGTGCCCAATAGGGTAGTTACTAGTACACCAAGTAGTGGGCAAAGAGCACCGAAAGTGTTAGGAGGGGAAGAATCCCATTTACACTGGACTGGATAAAAACTGTTTTCTCTGTCATTTGTTCATCATTATAGAGGAACCTCTTTCATTTCAGGTGGTTGAAATCAATTTTCCTGGCTCCCAGTATATTCTACCTCCATGGTTCTTCCTTTGAGCTTTTCCATTCCTTTTGTAGCCAGTGGGGGCAGTGCTAATCTTCTCAATTCTATTGCCCTTAACCAAGGCAGGATATAATCAGTCATTAGGCAGGACTGGGTCCTAGTCCACAGTCCTGGGGCTGGTGGGGATGTCAGAGGCTACCTGAGCTGACCTGGGAGCCTCTAGCCTCTGACTACACAGGGATTGGCAGGCTTCAATGTACATTGAAATTGCCTGGGGAGGTTTTTAAGAAATGCCGATGCCTGGGTCCCACCGAGGACAATTAATGATGAGGTCTGGGCATCTGAGTTTAGTGAATGCCCACGAGGAGATTCTGATTCCCCAGTGAGCGTCAAGTCACAGTTCAGGACTTCTAAGTCCTGGGAGCCTCCACTTCACAAAGCTGCCAATTCTGTTTTGTACTCAGCACAACGCAGCTGAGAATTCTTAGTTTGCATCAAAATCTGCAGCTCTCATCCTCATATTAGCAAACAGGGAGTCTGTCAACCATATGGTCCACCTGAAAGAGTGGGAAATTTAACCACTGATTCCAAGAAGATTCACTATTTGAGAATCCAAAAAGGGATTTGGACAGTTAGATATATGTGCGTCCAGTTCTTAGTTAAAACTGAGTATTGGGATGTAATGGAAGTGATGTGATTGTCTGGAATTTCTTATTTAAGGAAAGGTGGGAAATTCCATCCTTTTCTACAGTTAAAAATTTAAAAAAAAAAAATCCATGGTGACCTTTGCACAAATAAAGAGGGGTAGGGTTATTTCATAGCAGGTATAAATCACACAGTGTATGCCTAATTGCTTTAAAAAAAAACCCCAAAGGGCATTTGTGTTATGTATAGTGTACAACAATTCAAAATATAAAAGGACAAAATTATGTGACATGTATCTGATTGGTATTTTACTGTTTCGATTTTTTTCTAGTCAGATTCACTATACAGCTGGTCCACTATGACAGTTACAACATAGGCCATGGCCAAAGTCTTCTGTTCTTATTATTATTACTATTAACGATCTCTCAGTGCTGTAAACTATGGATGGAAGACATAATCTGGTAAATGAAGGATATCAAAAGTTCTCTGTTGTTAAATGCAAAGGGGCTTTCTGTGTGTCAAGCAGCAGCATGCTGATGCAGGTCTGATTCTAAGTGCTGTGTTGTAGAGAATGCTTACGGTAACACCATTCAGAGTTTTCTTTTCTTTTTCCTTTCTGTCTTTTGAGGATGTCCTTCACTGAAGTACAAGGACATTTACAAGGATTTCTAGGCTTCTCCATCACTGCTTAGCGCCTGTGGCCAATCTATCTGTGATATATGGTAAATATTTTCCCTTGCAGGAAAAGGGCTTAGAGCTATTTCTCTGCATTGATTGAGCACATTAGACTAATATTTATCCATTTGAAACTTTGGGACTTGGCCGTACATCATTTAGTAGCTGTGCACCAATTATGAAAAGTAATTGTATATTAGAATTTCCAAAAATTTACATCTGGGGCAGAAAACCTGTCAATCACAAGTGGTTTCGTGATGATTACATTGCGGAAAACTAGAATTGCTCATGATAATGTGGTTGTTAATTTTAGAAGATGTGACTTTTCCAATATTAGAAAGAAATGGGAGGATTTCTAATATTTTATTTCAGGATCATTTTGAACCCCAGAGCCTCCACAACTCCTACTGCTGGTCATAATTGTGTGTATTATTTAGCAGAGACACATAATTTTGAGTTTCTCTTCCCTGAGAATTGAATATTAAAAAGCGCCCAAACTTTCCAACTTTCATTACTTAGTCCGCCTGTAGTCAACCATCACCTGGCTGGGTGACCAAGTCACGTACATTTTCCCCATGAAGGAAATCTGATAAGATAAAACACCCACTCTCCTGTAAAGAATGGAGGGAAAAAAATACACCATGATTTATTTTTAGATAAATTAAAAGACAAAAAGAAATCTATCTTTTGAACAAAGAAATCTAGGTTGGTATTGCTCTATGTCATTTAAAATGACATTATAATTGGTTTTCAGAAATATTGAGGGCTAGTTTTTCTTCTATGTTTTATAGGCTCTTTAAATTATCTTCCTTTTATGTTTATGTGTTTTTTCAATTCTAAAGACTTACCCATTTTTATGATCAAAAAAATATTTTTATAATCAGAAATATGTTTAAAATCAAGAACCCAAAACTACCAAGATTGCTAAATTTTATTTTTAAATATGTGGTAATAGCCACCCACTGTTTTTGTTTTAGTTTTTGTTTTTTTGAGACAGAGTCTCACTCTGTTGCCCAGGCTAGAGTGCAGTGGTACAATCTCTGCTGACTGCAACCTCAGCTTCTCAGGTTCAAGCGATCCTTATGCCTCAGCCTCTCAAGTAGCTGGGATTACAGGTATGCGCCACCATGCCAGCTAATTTTTGTGGGGGTTTTTGTTTGTTTGTTTTTTGTCTTTTTGTTTGTTTTCTTAGCAGACAGTTTCACCATGTTGGCCAGGCTGGTCTCAAATTAGTGACCTCAAATAATCTGCCCTCCTCAGCCTCCCAACATGCTGGGATTGCAGACATAAGCCACTGTGCCTGGCCCACCCACTTTTCCTATAGCAGCTTCTCATCTTTTCCTAATCCTATAGTCATTAAGATGAAAGCTTTTACTTTTAAAACTGTATTTACAGTTTCCCTTCAGAAAGATCCCCACAAACAGCAGAATGGCAAAGCTCACAAAAAAGACTGCCTACTTGCTGTCTTTGAAATCATTCAAGTTTTGGAGGTAAAGAGAAGAACATGTGCTTATTTTATCAACCAAACGCAATTACGTGCACAGTGGTCATTAGAATGAGAATTATAGTCTGGGGGTTTAATTTTACTTTTTTCAGTGTTTCTTTAAAAACTTAGAGGGAGTTGAATTTTTACTATTTTTTCCTCTTGGTATTTAATTTTAAAACTAAAGTTATTCTGGTTATTATTTCCCTTAGAGCACATATTTCCATCTTAAAGTAGCTCTCCCACAACTTGAGTATTCAGAGTAGAGGCAAATTTGGCGTCAGTGTTTGCCATGCAAAACCCACACCGATATTCAAGCTTCACCTGCATCTTTATTTCCATTTTCCTTTGTAGCTTGTAATCTGTTGACATGGAGAGAGAGGCAAAACATAAGCAGTTGGAGAGAGATAAAAATTGAGCACAAATTCAGGATAGTCCACAAATCGGCAAACTCAGAAAACATTGTATTCAAAGTGTGTGATTACAGTGTCATCGCAGATTCTCTCTTTGCAGTTTGTCTACTCGCTAAGTCTTATTTGTAACCCCAAAATCAGTATTCCAGACACCTTCAAGGTCTTCATGGACATTTGCAGAGCAGCAACGTTTGACTCACCCAACACTCTTGCTGTCTGCTGAGGATGAAAGGGGCAGTGCTCTGCCTTCTTGTTTCAGCTCTCATGCTATGAACAAGGTGTCCTTTTTATGGTCTATTTAGTGTCATGGTTTTTACCTTTTTGTGCTTTTCCTTGTCGATTTTGCTGTTTAAAATGGCTCCCAAGCATAGTGCTGCCTAATATTCCTAAGCACAAGAAGGAATGTGCCTTGTGGAGAAAATACATGTGTTAGAGAAGCCTTTTTTAGCATGAGCAGATAACCTATACAGGCTTCAGATAACCTCTGTTCAAAAACACAGATGCAGAAAGTCCTATTCCCCATGTTAAGTAGATTCTCCTTCCTAGATATTTGTTAATATTATATATAGGCTTTCAGCCCCAGCACTTCTTGATTCCCAATTTCAGAAAAAGTCTTGGAAAGCAGAACTTATGGGTTAGAGATATAGTAAAAGTAGAACCGAACCTGCCATGAAGCCTGGCAAACCTGGGTAAGGGCTGCCTGCAAGGGCCTTGCTTGGGAAGAAAAGATTAGACCTAAGAGGCTGTTTTTCCAGGCACTGAACTCAGGAAATGAGAGGCTAGGGCTGAAGGCTACAAAAGATCCAACTGGTAGATTGCAGTATGTGGAAGAGATGGAGGTTCCTAAAGCAGTATGTTAAGGCTCTCTGGAGAAACAGAACCAATAGGAAAGATGGATAGATGGAGGAATAGGTGGGTAGATAGATAGATAGGAATAGGGTAGCGTGGGTGGGTGGGTGGGAGGATGGATGGATGGATGGCTGGAAGGAAGGATAGGATAGGATATGATAGGATAGGATAGATGGACAGACGGACGGACGAACAGATGGATGGATGGATGGATGGGATAGGATAGGATAGGGTGGGTGGGTGGATGGATGGATGGATGGATGACTGGCTGGATGGCTAGAAGGATAGGATAGGATATGATAGGATAGGATAGATGAA
>NW_012114488.1:14919755-14955707 GCF_000951035.1 Colobus angolensis palliatus
TGGATGGATGGATGGATGGATGGATGGATGGATGGATGGATGGTTCAATCGATCGATACACAGATAGATAGATAAATAGATAGAAATTTATTATGAGGAATTGATTCTTGTGTTTATGGAGGCTGAAAAGTCCCATAATCTGCCATCTGCAAGCTGGAGTCGTAGGAAAGCTGGTGACGTTGTTTGAAGGCCTAGGAGCTGGAGAGCCAGTGGTATGCATTCCAGTCAGAGCCTGAGGCCTAAGAACCAGGAGTGCTGAGGGCAGGAGAGGATTGATGTCCCAGCTCAAGTGGACAAGCGGAGGGAAAATTCAGAGTTCCTCTGCCTTTTTGTTCTATTCAGGCCCCTAGTGATTGGATGATGCCCATCCATTCTGGGGAGGCCATCTGCTTTTCTCAGCCCACCAACTCAAATGCTAATCTCTTCCAGAAACACCCTCACGGACACACCCAGAAATAATATTTAGCCAGATATCTGGGCATCCCATGATTTTGTCAAGTGGATGTATAAAATTAACCATTACAGGAAGTTAATAGTGAGGCAGGTTAGAAGGCTGTAAGTCCGTGCCATTCCAGCGTCGTCCAAATTCTTCCTCTTATAAGGACTCTAGGATGTGTCCATAATGGAGCTCAGCCTGCCGACATGAGAGGAAAGTTCCAATTCAAACTCTGTGTCTGTGGGATTGTAGATCCCTGCTGTCCTTTACACACCAAACTCTCAATGGCCAGAGGGTAAGGAGGATGTGCAGCAGCGCCTGCCATTGCCATAACAGCCCTGACTGAATGGAAAGGCAACGACAAGACAGTAAAAAGTCCGGTAGAAAAATTAAATGTCTTTATAGAATGACTTTCACATTTTAAAGAACGCTCGGATAAATGATTCAGCTGGGAATGAAAACTGTTTATGTCTGAAGAGGACATCTAGCATGGAAACCCCCAGAAATGCATTGGCCAAGGACACTCAGGACATGCTGGCATGGGGAGCAAGATGCGCCCACAGTTCCTAATGACCCAGCGGTTTCTTGGTATGGAAAATAATCACTTTTATTTTAAAAGGTTTTGACAGTCCCTACAGGGTGCTGAACAGTCTAGAAATTCATAAATTTGACCTTTTCCTTCAGAATTATTATATAATTAAAATGGCTAAGCTAAGGCGAAATTGTGTGTGTTAAGGTTAATCATTAGAAAATAAAAATGTTAGCAAAAGAACGAGGTGGCCTATGGAATATCACAGAAGCTGTTGATTAAACCTGGTGTGAAAACAGTAACTTCTAGGCCAGCCTTGAGGGAACCGAGATCTGGGTTCACTTTGTGTGTGTGTGTACAATTTAATTCTCTCTTTGATGCAAACATCAAGGCAAAACTTGAACACACAGTGAATGTACTTTAGGGATTGCCAGGAGACTATGAATTAAATAGAAGAAATCAGGGAGTGCTATATTAAATTTTTCTTTGACTGAGAACAGATTATCTTCATAGGCTTTGCACTCAAAGAAATAAAGTTGGAAGGCAATAAGCTTCCAGTTTCCCTTGGTGATCTCAGACAGCTCTGCAGACTAACCTCTGAATGAATTGGCAATCATTTCTTGGAAGCAGAGGTTGAAATTTCTGTGTTTCCTTCCATGTCCATCTCAAGAACAGTGTTGAGCCTTGGGCCACACAAGGGCGGCTGTTGTCTGTCGGGATGCCCTTGCTTCAGAACAAGGCGTACCAGACAAGGTGACCCACAGCCCACCTCAGCCCATGGACCTTAACTGAGTGGTTAACAAGAGCAAAAGGGTGGGCTTGTCATTCCCTTCCTTATTGCCTGTTTCACTAACGCAAATCTAAATTCCTTGAGTGTAGGCGTGTCTGACTAGTTTGCTGTTGTATTTGCGCCACCTACACTAGTACCTGGCCATCAGAGGCATTCCACAAAGACTCACTAGAAGAAAAGTGCCATGGAAACAAGAGCAATCATGTTTTTAGTGGGAGAAAATTTGAAGTTCACAAAGGAATGAAATTTATGTTTTAAAAATGCAATAGTCTTTTTATGTAAAAGTCTTGGTAAGCCTAGAGTTTAGGACACCTTTTAATGGAGCCTGATGCTAGGAATGTCCAAACATGAGAGCATAGGTTCTTCCTTGTGTTTGGGGAGCCCAAAATACTCCGTCTGGTCCTGTTGCGTGCTATCCATGGGGAAAGGAGAAAGTCACCATGCTGTCACTTCTTCCAGAACAGCCAAAAGGACGACTTTCCCATAACGGTCCTGGAGCTGGGGATGGAAATGACCTAGCCATTCACGAAGTCCCCACTGATAGTGTTTATTCATCATTTGCATTGGTGTGTGTCTCCTTCACTTAAGATCCAGTCTAATTCACAGAAAACCAATGCAGCTTAAATAAGAAGATGAGTTGGAAGTGACAAGAAGCCTGGCTTGGGAGCAGAGTGTTGAATTGCAGGGTTGAGAATTAGCGGGGGAAGTTGAAAGACTGACGAGGGAAGGAAATAAAATTCATTCTGTGTGGACTAGAGATATGGAAGGAAAAGAAAAAAATGAAACTGAAGAGGTAGCAGGGAACCTAAGGAAAGTATGTTAGGAAATAATTTCTTATTACAATTTTACCTTTAACATTCTTCACATTAAATATGTAATTAAAGCAGAGTGTACTGCAGCTGTGTCAAGGTTTCCATTTGAAGGGACAGACATGACAGGATATGACTCAAAAGACAGGAAAACATGTTTAATATATTTTTAATAGCTATATCTTGGCTGGGCACGGTAGCTCATGCCTGTAATCCCAGCACTTTGAGAGGCTGAGGTGGGTGGACCACAAAGTCTAGGAGTTCGAGACCAGCCTGGCCAACATGGTGAAACCCTGTCTCTACTAAAAATACAAAAATTAGCCAGGAGTGGTGGCTCGTGCCTGTAGTCCCAGCTACTCGGGAGGCTGAGGCATAAAAATCACTTGAACCCAGGAGGCGGAGGTTGCAGTGAGCCGAGATGGTGCCATTGCACTCCAGCCTGGGTGACAGAGTGAGACTCCGTCTCAAAAAAAAATTTTTTTTTTAATTTCAAAAAAGATGTATCTTATTTTGTTAATGTTGTATTCTGTTTTTTTGTTTGTTTGCTTTGTTTTGTTTTGTTTTATTTTGTTTTTTTGAGATGGAGTCTCGCTCGGTCGCCCAGGCTGGAGTGCAGTGATGCAGTCTCGGCTCACTGCAACCTCCACCTCCCTGGTTCAATCAATTCCCCTGCCTCAGCCTCCCAAGTAGCTGGGATTACAGGCACATGCCACCAGGCCCAGCCAATTTTTTTGTGTTTTTAGTAGAGACAAGGTTTCACCATGTTGGCCAGACTAGTCTCGAACTTCTGACCTCAGATAGTCTGCCTGCCTCGGCCTCCCAAAGTACTGGGATTACAGGCATGAGACACCATGACCAGCCAATGTTGTATTCTTTAAAAAAGAGTATTGTCCATTCCATTTCTACTACCCAAGCATGACTTCTTGATTCAATTCCATTCAATGGAACACTTTTTCATTGTCTATAAAGTGCACAGCAAGGAAGAAACTGTAAGAAACCTTGTCTGTCCTCAGTGAGTTTACTTTGTTCTGGAGGAAACCGGGCAGTAACAAACAACTCCAACTCCAAGGTCAGGCATGGTTCCTGATACTGTAGGGATGTGTGCAGTGTGGGGCCATGGAGGCACGCCATTGCGGGGAATGGAGAAAGTTTCCTAAGGAGATGGCTATGGTTTGCTTTGGATAGAGAGTCTGGGCTAAGTGTGTTTGAAGTCAAAGGAACAAAACTAGCAAAGATATGAAGGCAGACATTCCAGGGTCCTCTAAGAGAATATAATTCCTAACTCACTGGAGCCCTGTGTATTGATATGAAGTAGTTTGAAAGAAGCTGGAAAATCTTGGCAACAGACTCTGGGGACGTTTAATTCAAATCTAAGGAATATGAAATTTATTCTGTAGATCATGGTAAGCCACTGGGTAGATTGGACCCATAATAAGAAAACTCAATAATATTTTTTCTGTGATTTATGGTTTTTAATATTTACTCAATGTCAACAAAGTGTGAAGATTTATAAAAGCATTATAGTGTGTATGTAATTCCTACCCAAAGGGCTTACTGGTTGATCTATGTAGATAAGTAGGATGTAAACACATGGGAAGAATGGGGGGAAAGAAAGTCAGACGTTATGTATCATGCCACACCCACTAGCCATTGACATTACCTGGAGAGCTAGGAAAGTATTGCTGAAATCTCACCAAGTGCTCTAGGCATCCATTTATAAAAATGGAGAACCATGGCTGAAAGGTGGCGTTGATAATTAAATGCTAATGACCTGAACTCTCAGGAACTTCAAAGCTGATCCCAAACTTCTTATGCTCTCAAATTTACTATTTTCTACAAAATCATGACCAGTCAACAGTTTACCCACTCTTTTTTTTTCTGTTCTCTACTTTTTATTTTTTATGAGTATGCAGTATTTTTGTAATTAATTTTTAAAACATTGTAAAATAATGCTTATATTTACATAAGTCACTAGAAGCAAAACCTGTCGATGATTTGGCAATACATGGTGAGCCACGGGCCTGGGACTGGGGTGAGGCTGCTGAGGCATTGGCCTGGGGTACAAAATTTAAGGGGGTATCAGAAACCTCAGTGGTAAAGATGAGTAATATATATATTTTAAGACCTTAATTTGTTACAGCAGTTTTGGATTCACAGCAAAATTGAGAGGAAGGTACAGAGATACCCCATATACTCTTTGCCCTCATACACGTCATACATGCGTAGTCTTTCCCATTATTGGTGTCCCTCACCAGTGGGATACGTCAGGGGTCCCCGGCCCCCGAACCTCGGGCTTGTACTTGGCTGTGGCCTGTTAGGAACCGAGCTGCACGATTACTGCCTGAGCTCCAAACACTCTTTTAAATCGATATTTTAATCATTAGGTTTTTTTACTATGTAGAAAGAGAGAAACCATACTAGGGCCCCTCACATATGTAAATTTGAGCATGATAATCACATCCTCATGACCTGTTAGATGTCTGAAAAGGGCTTAGCCAGTGGGTCATTACTAATAAGAAAACACTATCTGTCAAGTTTTCAAACTGAGGTTGCAAATAACGTTTCTTAGTTGTTCAGCAGGAAAGGTACATCCTGTTGGGTCTGATTCTGGAGAAATCATGCGATGGGTCTCAAGTTTCTTGCAAGACACTTAGGTCATCTGGTACATGTGAGCAGAACGTGTGTGACTGATGAGAATTTGCCCAATCCTTTATGTGCAGATCATTCCAGACAAGGAGGAGGGCAGACTAACAGATGAGGTAGAAAAAACTGCCGAGCAAGAGTACTGGCAAACCTGTCAAAATTTAAATCCTTAAAATAATTTAAAAATTAAAAAAAAAAATACTTTTTACATTAGAACATAGAAGAGAAATATTCAATGTTCTAGTAGAAAAAAAAAAAGAGTTTCTCAGTTGTTTCCAATAGAAAATGATATCATGTTAACCACCAGTCTTGAGAACAAACTGATTTCAATTTCCAAAGCCTTCTGATCCCTCATCTAGGAATTTTAACTCAACCGCTGATGAAATAGATGGAGATGTGGTGCAAGTGATGCATGGCCTCTTCTGTTCTGAGAAGAAATTCACTTCTCGGTTGTTTAATGATGCCTTGAAATCTGTAAAATGCTGCATAGGAATTTTTTTTTTCCTTTTAAAAAAAGCACTTTCTATGAAAATACAGACTTTAGTGAAATAATTATGCAACTCTTATTTGTTAAATTATCTCATTTTTAAATATGCTTTAAAACTATAGATATCTACATGTGCCTATAGAATGGTGCTTATTTACAGGCCATTTCTCTATACATTTTCTAAATAGTGAACATTTTTTCCCTGTAATAGGTGATAACAGGTTTTATTGGCACCAGAATAATTAGATATTATAGAAAGCTTTAGATATAATGTTGGGAATATACTTAATTTTTCTTCACTTCTATCATGTAACATAAATTTCTTAGTCAATGGGGAAGAAAGACTGAGTATTTGGCAGTGATTGATAGGAGCCAATACCTCGATTTTCCTCTTATTCAATATTTTGAATAGTAGTGGGTAGCTCACACGTGTAATCCCAACACTTTGGGAGGCCAAGGTGGGAGGATTGCTTAAGACCAGCCTGGGCAACATGGTAAGACCTCATCTCTACAGAAAAAGTCATAATAATAAATAAATCTTTTTAAAAGCCTTCAAATGAAAACATAAATATTTTTCAAAAAATGTTTTCTCCAAGCAAACATGATTCATAAACACTCTTAGACCACTTTCAACAATAACTGTCCAACATCTTTTATCGGACGTCTTATTTCTTTAAAATGAGAACAATTTTAATTATTTTGAATATATATTTTTAAAATACTTAGAATATGTTCACATCTTTACATTTAAATATGGGTGTTTCCATGCTAAGATTGAAATCTGCCTTCTCCCTTTTAACCTTTGTTTTACACAGATAATTCAGGGATATAAAATTTAAGTGAAGAATTTGTGTCACCCTTGTCAGTTTTTAAATTTCAGAGTCCTATATTCTGTCATTTAAATCATGGCAGCTGTCTTCTCGCTGGTGTTTCTGCTGTGGCTGTTTGTCCACATCGATCCTCCCATGCCACTGCTGTCCCTGTCCTATAGTGCCTGTCTCCCCACACCCCAAAGCCTGCCTACAGCTATCAATACGGCCGTGGCCACAGCAGTAAGTCATCAATTTCAATGTTCCCCTTCTTCAGTTTCAGCAGTTCTTGGAGTATGTTTTCCGTGTACCCCAGAACAAATTCACTCCAGATGGCCCCACACCACCCTGCCAAGCAGCACAGCTGCTCCTGTCAGGTCTGACTTGCAAGCATTCAGGTGCTGCCCTGTCAAGCACTGTGGGTGCAGGTGATGTCAGAGCTGCTGAAGCCACTTGGAGATCTGAGCTGAGGGGAAAGGAAAGGAATTGAGAGAAAGAGGCAATGTTTTTCCCCTTTGCTTATCTTCTGTTAAAAGAGTCCCAGAGATACCTAGCTCTTGCCACTTGTTTTACAATCAGAATGGAAATTGCTTCTCAGACTTTTGGCTAAGATCGAGTTCAGATTAGAATGAAATGATTCTTTCCCATTTTGACACTCCAGTTCTCTCTTCCCAGACCCAGATGTGTCTGGGAAACTGGAACAAGAGAGACTGAGTTGCGGTCACTGGGCTGCTCTCAGCATCCCGACCCTCCTCTGCAGGTGAAGCTTTATTGCTGAGGCAACACGTGTGAAGCCGTCCTTCTTCCTTCCCTTCTGCATCCTTGTGGGCCCAAAGGACCTGTTCTATCACGATGTCAGATTCTACTCAGCTTGGGCCCTTGCTAGATGAGTAAAGGGCACGTAGGTCATGCCATGCATGCTCCTCCCTAAAAACTGCTGCTGCTCCTTTTTAGGACTAAAGAAAAATGTGAGGAGCCCTCACCACCGCCAGGCAGAAAACACTTGTGTCTTACAGTTGTCCTTTCCGTGAGCTGCATAGCAGCCTTGCCGGGAGACGGTGTAGTCTCCATTGGGCTACCGAGGTCACTGAGGCTCAAAGCAGCTCGGGGCTTTGCTGGGAGATTGGAGTGCATCCAGGCATCTGCTCATCCTCTACTGTGTGGTGCAGGGATGGTTCTTCATGCTGTGGCCACGTTCTGCTCCTCTCGCCTGGTTTCCCACAAGGCCTCATGTCTTGCAGAGCAGCCCTCTCCTCCCTCCCACATTGCCAAGTGTTTCCAAATGAAAGGCTGAGAAACCACAAAAGACAAAAGAGAAGCTGTTTTTTTCACCTCCAGGGCCCTTCTCCTGAAGGCAGTGCCTGAGAATGCCCCCCAGTCTTTCTCTGCCCAACCCCCTTGCACTCCACCCTCAAGAGTCCGCTCCCAGCAGCCCCTATGCAGGAGGCCTTTCCTCGGCTCTGATCTCACTCTCCTGCCTCTGCCCAGGGTAATCTTGTTCCTCAGTCCTCACAATGCACCCTAGCGATTTCTGTACATGTTTTGGAGAGTGCAAATTTTAAACCACAAACTTAAATGTGCAAGAAATGCCACACTTCTTTAGTTTCTTAAAATCAAATTAAATCTGACTCTTAGCTGACCACCAAATTCCATCTCAGCATTCTCGGCTCTCTTTTCTGCCCCGGCATCACCCAAGCCTCAGGGAGTACTCTACAGAATCTGAAAAATCTCTGGATGTTGCCCTATTCCACACCTGTGTGTTCCCAGGTGGTCGCTCCACTGCTCCCATGCCCAGTGGAGCTGCCTCATGGGGCCACTGGGCAGCCCTCCCTGTGGACACCTGGCCACCTCCCATGGGGGCTTCCAGGGAGCTGAGCCCAGTACGTGCAGAGCGCTGGTCCTTTCCTCCTCTTTCGGCATCTGCCATCTTTACCCTGTCCTCTCTCTTCCCCTCACAGCCACTTATCCCTGGCTCTCTCTTTCCTCTCAGGAGTCCCAGGAGACTCAGTGAACTGCGGATTTCATAGAACCCAGTAAGTGGTCCCTGGTCTATCTGCAGGAGCCCTTTGCTCTTGGGTGAACTGCAGCTTTCACAGAACCCAGGAGGCGGTCCCTGGTCTATCTGCAGGAGCCCTTTGCTCTTGGGTGAACTGCAGCTGTCACAGAACCCAGGAGACAGTCCCTGGTCTATCTGCAGGAGCCCTTTGCTCTTGGGTGAACTGCAGCTTTCACAGGAGGATGTCCCTGGTCTATCTGCAGGAGCCCTTTGCTCTTGGCATTGTAGACGTCCTCTGCACAGGTACAAAGGGCTCTATGCCCTTTGGCATGAAGAAGGAGAACTTCAGGTGAACACGATGTGACTTAGTACATTATCTGGTCACACACATCTGCATACCCCTTGGGACTGTGAGCTCCAAAGGGCAGCGGCAGGTCCTGACCACAGCTGTGTCATCGACCATGCACCATCTGATGCAGGGTCCTCCAGCGAGTGTGTGGCCAGCAAAAGCTCCAGTGCCACTCCAGCTGCCCATCAGAACCAGGAGTGAAGCCACCTGGCGTCAAAGCACAGCGTGGATAATGGCTCTCTGAGGGTCTAATTTTCAAAAAAAACATGTAAATGAGCATTGTAGGAAATCAGATGCTATTTTAAATGTATTGTTACTTGCAATCATTGAAATGAAGTATTTCTGGATCAGTACTTCCAAAGACAATCAGGAGGAAATAAAAGATTTATTTGGACTCTTTAAAAAGAGTTGCAATTGGAGAAAGGTAAAAATGATAACTTATTTTTCCTTATCAAGTGTTTTCTAGTGATCATGAAAAGAAATTCCAAATAATATTTAGTTGCTGACAAAAATACGTCTTTTGCATTTTGGCCACAAAAGCATACCCATCTTTAAAAACCTATTAACAAGCCTGGGCACAGTAGCCCGTGCCTGTAATCCCAGCACTTTGGGAGGCCTACGTGGGCAGGTTACTTGAGGTCAGGAGTTCAAGACCGACCTGGCCAACATGGCAAAAACGCTGTCTCTACTCAAAATACAAAAATTCATTAGGCATGGTGGCAGGCGCCTGTAATTCCAGCTACTGTGGAGGCTGAGGCAGGAGAGTCACTTGAGCCCAGGAGGTGGAGGTTGCAGTGAGCCGAGATTGTGCCAAAAAATAAAAAATTTCAAAAAAGTCTCAAAAAATAAAAGATTTAAAAATTAAAAATAAATGAAAAACCTATTACCAGACGTGAATGACATTACTTTTTAATTCTGCCCTTTTTCCACTTTGTGACTTTTTGCAGTTGTATGAAATCTTTGATTTAATTTTATACATTGCCACAAGTAAGCTACTTAGTACCTTTTCCTTTTGTGTGTGTGTGTGTGTGTGTGTGTATATATCTATATGTATATATATTTCAGGATGTTTTCAGAGCCCAAGCATTGTTTGCCAGACACCTGCAGTGGTAAACAGAAACAGGCTTGTTTCTGCCCCCTGAGATGAAGTAAGTCTTCTGAAAAGGTGACTCTCCTTTGCACTCCAGTCTAATGACAGCTGAGATTTTAAATTAGCACATGCCATTTTAATACTCACTGTAACATTCAGCAGCATGCTCATTGCATTAATCAAAGTGTCACCTTATTCCACCAGTGAAGGGCACCCCTCATTTAGGCCACCACTCAAATGCTCGAGGACGGCCTCAGAACTTGGCCATTCACAGGATGTCACTGCCACACGCTGCCCAGTGCTGCAAGGATTTACAATTGCTTTGGATAGTAGTCCATATGGAGATATTTATTTGTTTATTAAAGCGTGTTAACCTAGCTAGCAATTGGAAAATGGAAGTGTTCAGCAGATTTATGTCCTGTAGTTTACTGAGTCAACCTAATTCATCACAAATACCAAGTGCTCTAATTAAGGAGAAAGGGTGAAAGGTTCCTTCAACATCCTTTATGATGTGTTGTGCATTTCCATCTCTTGATGAAAAAGGTTATTTAGAACAGCACAATGAATGCTAGTGTCTTTGCTGCCCAGCAACAAGGACAATTGTACTGGAATTGTCCCGCTTAAAAATGGTTGGCTCTGGCCAAGTGCGGTGGCTCACACCTGTAATCCCAGCACTTTGGGAGGCCGAGACGGGCGGATCACGAGGTCAGGAGACCGAGACCATCCTGGCTAACACGGTGAAACCCCGTCTCTACTAAAAATACAAAAAAACTAGCCGGGCGAGGTGGCGGGCACCTGTAGTCCCAGCTACTCAGGAGGCTGAGGCAGGAGAATGGCGTAAACCCGGGAGGCGGAGCTTGCAGTGAGCTGAGATCCAGCCACTGCACTCCAGCCTGGGTGACAGAGCGAGACTCCGTCTCAAAAAAAAAAAAAAACGGCTGGCTCTGAACTGAAAACATTTTTTCTTTAAATTCTATTTCTAAAAAAAAGGGCGGGGGGTTCTATGATAAACTAAAGATACCTATTATTAAAACTTGCTTCCCCATTTTCCATTTTCCGGTACTTTTGTACTGTCTAGAGATCTCTAGGTTGATGTTAAAAAAGCAAAACAAAACAAAACAAAAAAAAGCTTGAAACTCCAGCTTGCCAAGAAAGAGCCCAAGCGAGAAGTACTTCCGAGGCTCTGGTGGAGGGAGGGAGGCCTAACTAGGACGTTCTGAGTCCTCGTTGCCCAAGCATGGGGTTCCTCCGGAGGGTGGCACAGGGGTCAGAAGCACAGCTGTCCCAGGTGTTTCCAGCCTAGCTCAGCTGCCTGAAGCAGACCCTCCCAGGATTTCCTCCAGGCCAGTCTTGCAGGCGTCTTTAGTAGCCCCAGGAGCCAAGCCTCCCTGGAATGTACTGGCTTTGAAAGATAAAACACTGTATCTCTGCAGTATTAGTCCTATAGGCACTGAGCTGCAGTAGCTTCTTAGAATCACATCTGCCAGGCCCAAACCCATCACCTGGCGATGCTCCTGAAATGTGTCCTCTATTCAAGCTAGAAGTTGAGTGAAGGGTGACTGCTCATTATGTGTTGCCGTGGCATCAGACACTCTCATCTGGAGCTGTGCTGGTTGGCCTAATCTATTTATACTATGTTTAGAGGCATGTGCACCTGCACACACATGCACGTGCATGTGTGTGTCTGTCCTTCCCTCAAATAGTTCATCAATTCACACTGTAGATGCTTCTCCTGGGGGTCAACAATAAGCATCATGAAATGGGTGTGGTTTTTCTTTATTTGTTGCTGTTCCTGAAAATTAATTTTTAAAAAATAAAATCAGGCACCTAGGCTGGGCGCAGTGGCTCATGCCTATAATCCCAGCGCTTTGGGAGGCCAAGGTTGGTGGATTGCCTGAGCTCAGGAGTTCAAGACCAGCCTGGGCAATGTGGTGAAACCCCATCTCTATTAAAAATACAAAAAAATTAGCCAGGCATGGTGATGCACACCTGTAATCCCAGCTACTCGGGAGGCTGAGGCAGGAGAATTGCTTGAACCCAGGAGGCAGAGGTTGCAGTGAGCCGAGATCGTGCCACTGCACTCCAGCCTGGGTGAGAGAGCAAGACTCTGTCTCAAAAAAAAAAAAAAAAAAAAAAAAGGCACCAAAATAAGAGTGGAATTTAAAGGTTTTTTGCTTAAATGCCAGATTTGATATATGACCCGTATTTATGACCAAAGATACATGACCACTTCTAATAACTTTATATGCTCTTAATTTGTGCTAAGAGCTTTACACTTATTATCTTATTTCATGTTTGCAACCACTTCGTTAATACCATTATTACACTTTTGCGCATTTTATAGAAGAAAACGCTGAACCTCAGAGAAATTAAGGAATTTTCTAATTCTCACACAGCTAGGAACGGTAAAGCCAGAATTAGAACCAAGATCTTGTGGGCCTGTGGTTCACCAAAAAAAAATGTGATTCAATATTGTTATTAACCACAAAATCTCAGATCAATTGTGTTCTAAGCCTCAATAAATGTGTCTTTTATTTCTTGACTCTTACTTTAAAGAGTAAGAGTATTTTAAAAAACAAAATACCATTCAAAATAGAGCTTTTCTACTTTTTGCCATTTAAAGCAAATAATTGGCATTTCATGGTGAGGTTGATGTTATCTACACAGTCTGAAAACCACCATCCTTGACTATTTACAAAACAGCCAACACTCCTGGCGGCAGTTCTTAAAAGATTTTTTTGCCCAATTCACTTCAGTACAACTGACAGTTTGAGTCCATGAGTAGCTGGTTTCACCTCTATAAAATATTATTCTTGTTTAGTGGTTATTTGTGAGTCACAGTGAAGGAAAAGTTTTCATTTTCTTTTAGAAACACTGATTCAAGTCAAGCACCTTGATGTTAGTCAAGCTTGAGATTTGGTAATAACATCTCACTTTCTCCACTTAGTGTCCTGCGGTTGATGCTCGCCATTGAGAAGTTTTTTTAAATTTCCACCTCAGGATCATAAACACTGTGTTCAAATTTCAGTATGCTCTTTGGTGTCAGTCGTGGAAGTTCCCATCCACCAGTGCAGTGCGTGTGCTGCCAAGGTGAGCACCAGCTGCCAGCGTAGAAGGCACCTTTGCTCGGTCTACCTCACTAGGAGGTCACAGCAGTGCTGGCTTCGTGCTACCACTTCACGGGAAAGGAAACCAAGGCTTGGCAGCAGTCAGTGGTTTGTCTTGGGCTCTGTGGTGTCGAAGAAGCTGACACTCAGTTCTAGCTCATCAGAGTCTGCATTTCTATTTGTGATATCATACAGTATCCTGTGATATCACGTGATACCATGCAAGGCATCAGTGACTATCTGCATCTCTCTCAACGCCACTTCCCCCATCTTCACCTTCCTCACCAAACTCTTCTCCAAGGCTGAGATTTCATTGTAGACAACTGTTGATTCTCTTCTGTATCAGTCCTACTTTTCCAGATCAGAAGGGACCTAATCCACTTGTATCACCCCTGTTTCCTGGATAACTCACCTAGAAATGATCTAATCTGTTAACATCTTTTTATACAGGTGAAAATGCCTTAATGAAAGGCATCTGGGGCATTTTATGACTTGCAAAATCACAAGAATTGATGTAAAATAGAGCAGAGGAGCCAAGGCAAATATATATTCATTAAGGGCTATTTGCAATTATAGTGAGCTGAGTGGTTGTGTGCACTCTCCTTGAACATGATAAAAGACTGCAGATTACTCTAGCATCATTGCAGACAAAGCTACTTAAACTACTAATTACACCACCAAGGAGCTTTTTTTTTTTTTCCTCATTCCTGTAGTCTGACAGAGCCGATTTTTTCCCCCAGAATGTTCTTCCCTGCTTGTGTCTCACCCTGTCCTTCAGAATTCAATCAGCATGTCTCACAGCAGCACCCTACATGAAAACAGATTGCTGGAAAGTCCCCAAAACAGGCCAGCCTTTGGCTAGGCCTGCCACTCTAAGGCAAGGGTCTGTAGGCTTTTCCTGCAGAAAGCCAGATAGTATTATATATTTTGGATTTTGCAGGCCATAGAGTCTCTGTCCCAGCTACTCACCCATGCTGTTGCAGTACAAAAGGAGCCCCAGACAGTCCATGAACGAAGGAGTGAGGCTGCTGAGTTCCAATCAGACTTGACTTACAGACACTGACATTTGAATTTTATATTAGCTTCTGTCATCATGAAATAGTATTCTGTGAAATTTTTTCCCAACCATTTGAAAAAGTAAAAACCATTCTTAGCTCAGAGCCAGTTTGCTGACCCGAGCTCCAAGGCATTTTAGCTGGCCTGGAAATGGCTGGGCTAGGAACTGCTGCAGGAGCTTTCTTTACCTTGAATCCTTGATCTATTGAACTCCAGAGCAGATTATGCAAATCAACGTAGTGGGTCCCTGATTAAAAAAAACTCAAGAACTCCTTGAGTAGATAGCACTACATTAGATAGCACTACATCCTACTTCTGTTGGGTGGCCAAGGACGAACCCAGGCCAGCATCTCTCCTTCGTGGCCCACAGTTTCTAGTGGCACCAGAGTGCGGCCAGGGACTGCAGGCTTGGAAGATCCTGGAGTGCAAGAGAGGGCAGGAATTGTTTAGGAATTGCAGTCACTGCCGAGTACTACCCATTTAGGACTCAGAATGCCTCTCAGAGGTCACATCATTCAGGAAACTGGAAGGAAAGGATAACTCAAGACTTAAGCAGAGCTCTTGCTAAATGTTGTTGCACCCTGAAGCAGCCTCACATGAGCACTGCAAACACTATTTACATTTCAAATGCATTTTCAAATTTACTTTTATGGCTACTCTCGGAGGTGTTTTTAATACATGTAAAGCACAATCTTCACATAAAGGCTTCCACAGGAACTGTAAAAAATATTTTATGTCTTTATTTCTAAAAGTCCTTTGTAATTCCTCGAGGACCTTCTTGTGAGGAATATAGACTACAGGTCACGATGCAAAGGAAAAAGTAAGTGGAATAGTAGGTTAGGATGTATGAGCTGGGGAATATAATGAGGAGAAAAAGACAAAACGGCATAGTAAGCAGCAAGAGAGCAAATAACAGGTTGACAAGGAGATGAAGAAGATTCATGCTTGCTGCTCACACCACTGCCCGTGAACTCAGACACCGGCACCCCCCGAAGTAAATTACAGCTTCGCAGTTGTCTTTGAGTTTTTATCAGACAGAGTTATTAAATTGCCTGTTTCATAGCACAGGTGATTATCCTCTCTATAAATGCTGCATTTTGTTATCATTCTAAAGGATACATTTGTTGTGTCTCTGCAAGGATATAAGTGCTCCTCTCTGTGTTTCCATGGAGACTACATCAGGATCTAGGACTGGGCACTCAGACAGGATACCTTATGTGACCATAGTTAGTTGGTGATCTTCAACTACCACAGCCTGGTGAGGGAATCTGTTGTACATTTCCTCTGAGGTTGTAGGCCACACATCTTTCCAAATACTGGGGAGTTGGGTTTCAATTTAAATAAAACATTTATTGAGCACCAGCTGTATTTATGCATTGTGCTCAATTCTGGGGATTCACAAGTAATACAGACACGGCTTCTGTTCTTCAGGGATGTATGACTCCAGGGGAAAAGAATGCCTGGAGAATGAAACCAGAGCAAACCCTTGTGTAAGTTTCCGACTATCTGTCTTCTTGCTAAGGCAAAAGTCACTGGAGGTGTATGACACCCAGAGCTAATCAACAGCAAGCCCTAGGCAAAATACGGTGACTGTCAAGAGGCTTGCCCACAAGGGGCTCCCTAGTGCTACCTCCTTCCTACTCTTGACTCTTCATCATCCCAGTAGACACTAGCCCCAGAGGGCAGCCGTGCAGAGACCAACTCTTCTACTTGTGCATCAACTGAAGGCAACAGAACAGAGCTGTGACTTTAGAAATACATATTTTATTTGATCAGAGCTAAGATGTCACAGATTATATAATGCATCTTTTTTGTGTATTCCTCTAAGAAGGAAAAAAGAGCATCGGTTATGATTGGAAATGTCAGTGTTAGGGTGATGAGTAGACTAGAAGCCCAACCCCCACGATCACACATGTAATATCCATGAAACAAACAAGCACATGTACCTCCTGAATCTAAAATTTACATTTTTAAAAAATTATAATTGTAAGATGCTGTCAATTGTATGATATATTGTGATTTCAGGGATATTAAAATGTGGGGAAAAATGCATTTAAGAATAAATGAAACTTAATCATTCTTGGAGTAAATCTTTGAACAGCCACCAACTGTGGTTAACCTAATAGAGACTATAGGAGCAGTCATGGTAATGCTGATGAGTGTGGTAATGTAAAATTTACAGAGCAATTTATTTAAATGTATTTGAGATACAAGATTATAAATAACACAATTATATGGCAAAGCCATCCTTTGACAGCCAGTCTACTATGTTAACAGCTGATAAGCCTTCAGTTCATACTTAGGATACTTCATGATATTATATGATCTTGTGGTTCTTTAGCTCCCAGCCCAGAACTCAGTCTAAATGTTGTGATTCCCTGGGGCTCGGTCTTAGACCCCTTCTCCTCCTTTGTTTCTGTTTTTCCAATCTGTACTCCTTCCATAGATAATCTCATCCTTGCCTCTTTGATTTAAATACTCACCATATGCTGATAATTCCAAAATATATAGCTTTAGCTCCAACTTTACCCTTGATCCCCAAAATTAAACCTCTAGCTGCCTCCCTGACTTTCCCATAGTTCCTAATGGTGTCTCCTGCTTCGTAATGCCAAATATGAATGTGTGATCCTTCTTTTGCTTCAGTCTTCATCACCTCCATAAATGGACACAAGCATCACCTCCAAGTTACCTTGACTCCTCTCTTTCTCTCACACTACACATGCTACCCATCTGCAAATCCTGCAGACAATTCCTTCCAAACACTTTCCACAATCTGGCCATGGCTTGAACCCTGGCCCAAGCCACCACGGGCTCTTGCCTGGATTACTGCAACAGCCCCTAGCTGATCTTCCACTTCCACACTTCTCTGCTGCTTCTCCTCCTTCCAGCCTGGTCTCCAAACAGATGCCAGAGCAGTCATTTTAAAATTGAAGTCAAATAACATCCCAACTCTGCTCAGACTCCAGTGGCTTCTCAGCTCTCTTGGAATAAGCCAAAGTAGTTAAAATGGGTGCATGGCCAATGTGCCCTGGTCCCTGCTGAGTCACTGCCATCCTTTCAAGCCTTTCTCTCAATCCTCAGTCTGCTTCCTGTCAGGGTCTTCTTCCCCTGTTTCCAGAAGGCTCACACCTGACTTCATTTAGGTCTCTGCTTAAAAGCAACTTTATCATCAGTGGTCTTCTCTGAGGACTTGCATCCGTCTCCAGGCATTCCCAGCTCCCACCCCACACACTTATTATCCCCATGGGACTTGGGTTTCCGTGGTTGTCTCCTGTGGTCTGTATGGTGGGCTCTGTCTTGCCTTCTTGGAGGAGTGTGTGTGAGGGTGGAGACCATCTCGCTACGATTCACTCTCTATCCCTAGTCCTCAGGGGAGTGCCGGGCTGAGTGGACAGCATTCTAGAAGTGTGTTCTGCATGGGTGATTATGAAGTTAGGTGGCTGGGTTCGCTGTGTGGTTCATCAGTCCTCTTGCTTTGTAGTCATGAAGGATCTCATCAGTGCTGCCCGAGATCCTTTTAGCTTGTACATGTTCCATTGATACTGTCATTTGATGCCTGGTGGGTAGGAAATTCATAGAAAACACTTTATAATAATTTCAATTTTGGATGATTCTAGAATAGGTCAGAACTCAAGAGTTCTTGTGAAATAAATTGCTTATAGTACAGGAAAGGCCTTATTTCATCATATTTTAATTATTATTATTATTATTATTATTATTAATTTTTTTTTTTTTTTTGACGGAGTCTTGCTCTGTCATCCAGGCTGGAATGCAGTGGTGTAATCTCGACCTCCACCTCCCGGGTTCAAGTGATTCTCCTGCCTCACCTTCCTGAATAGCTGGGATTACAGGCGTCCGCCACCATGCCTGGCTAATTTTTGTATTTTTCCTAGAGACGGGGTTTTACCATGTTGTCCAGGCTAGTCTTGAACTCCTGGCCTCAGGTGATCCACTGGCCTTGGCCTCCCAAAGTGCTAGGATTACAGACATGAGCCACTGCACCCAGCCATATTTTAAATTTTAAGTTGAGAATGTGCTGGGATATCTTTAAGATTAATATTAGAATACCATAGCATAGTTCAGTGAAAAGCTTGTTAAAATGAATAAGAAATAAATCTCTACATTATTTATAGTTATTAAAATTGTGTTTAGACATATACATGGGCATAAAGATTTATTATCTAGCATTCACATTTGTTAAGTTGACATATGGTAAATTAATTGTGTTCAGGGTTTGGAGTTTTATTTTCCTATCAGAATTGCAATACAATTTATACATTTAGTATCTACATGTTACCTGCATCTTCTTGTCTTTTGTCAGAAATCAGACTGTGCTGCCTAGACTTTAGGGCGGTCCATTGTTACTCATATAACCTGCAGATTGAATAATTTATTAGTGTGGTTGATTTGTCTTCAAGAGTCACCAAGAAAGTTGAACTCAGCTTGGCATAACATATCATTGCTGCTTAAACAAAGAAAGTGTGTGGACTGCTCCAAGCAAGAGTGAACTCGAAATTTCACTGCAGTTTCCAAAACCATCGGTTACCACTGTGGAGCAGCAGAACTTTATATTAGTCTGTACTAAATCCGACTGAGACCAAAAAATGTGTCTAGAATAAAACCCTCGAAGATGATGACAAACAGAGGCCAAGACAACCGAGGGACTGGGTAATAACATTAACTGACAAACACAGCGTTGTTTATTCCAGTCAACATTACATTTTGTCTCTTCTCTTTTCAATGTATGATGACATGCTCTGGAAAGAAAAAACAATGATATACAAAATGATAATCTTTTAATACAGTCTCTGAAGGACTGCGCTTGCTTTATGACTTTGCTCTTTCCGCTAGTCTTCACTTTTATTGGCCGGCCAGTTCACGTCCCCCATCCAGATTACTCAAATTACAAACAGGGGAGGAACTACAGTAGTCAGTCAGTCATACTGTGGAATATTGAAAAGGTCACATCCATACAGCATCGCACTTAATTTATTGATATATGGAGCATTAAAACCTTGAACAGTCCAACTCATAGCCTGGATGGTCACAGAATAGAGAAGCCCCATGCTGTAGATGGGTACACCAGAAGGTGACAATGCAGTCAGCTGTAGTGGGGGTCTGAGCCCACCTTATTTCAATGAGAGGCGCTGTAGCCTCTATTCCCATGACATGAGGTTCCTGGGATGCATTTACTGTCCAGACTGTCATGTCCGCCTCACCACCAACACTTAGAAGGAGGTGCACTGCTGCTCATTCTTAGAGATGTGTCAAAAATGCAGCAGAATCTCTTGGCTTATTATGTTTCTGAGAGCAAGACACAAGCCCCTCCCCATGCAGCTACCCCATCTGCACCTGGGCTCAGAGAGTCCTGCTCATAGAATTAGATTTTTGATTCATGTTGTCAGGAGCCAAATTACATTATTTTTTAGTGCTTGAGGGAGAAAAACAAATAAGAAGAACACACACCAAAACACACTTCATTTCCTGTCATGGGCTGAATTATATCCCCCAAAAAGATAATGTGGAAGTGCTAATCCCAACACCTGTGAATGTGCCTGTATTTGGAAATAGAGTCTGTGCAGGTGTAATTGGGGTAAGATAAGGTCATACTGGATTTGGTGGGTCAAAATTCAATGCGACTGGTGTTTTTTGTTTTTTGGTTTTTTTTTTGAGATGGAGTCTCGCTCTGTCACCCAGGCTGGAGCGCAGTGGCTGGATCTCAGCTCACTGCAAGCTCCGCCTCCCGGGTTCACGCCATTCTCCTGCCTCAGCTTCCCAAGTAGCTGGGACTACAGGCACTCGCCACCAGGCCCGGCTAATTTTTTGTGTATTTTAGTAGAGACGAGGCTTCACCACGTTAGCCAGGGTGGTCTTGATCTCCTGACCTCGTGATCCACCCGCCTCAGCCTCCCAGAGTGCTGGGATAACAGGCGTGAGCCACCGCGCCCAGCCTGACTGGTGTGTTTTATAAGAAGAGAAGGGACACAGAGACACAGAGAGGAGACTGTCGCATGCATACAGAGGCAGAGATTGGAATGATGAGTCCACACACCAAGCAATGCCAAGGATTGTCGGCAGCCACCCAAAACCACGAGAGAAGCTGGAACAGATTTGCCCTCAGAGCCTCCAGAAGGAAGCAGCTCCACCAACACCCACTCCAGAACTGCGAGAGGATGCATTTCTGTTGTTTCTAGCCACCCAGTTTGTGGCTGTCCCACGAAGCTAATCACATCCCTTCATTTTCTCCTAGCTACTCTCCTAAAGCCCTGGCTTGAACGCACCTGGGCTCTCGGGAGCGCACAGAGGATAGTACCTGGAGAGTCACTTCCTTGAAACCACTCTATTGTTCTTCACCTGCCAACACCCAGGACTTCAAAACAGAAAAGAAGGCGTAAGGTCAAAATTGTGAAATACTTCTGCCACATCGCTTATGTCTCTGGGAACTTCAGTCATCTCTAACACACATTCCTGTGAGACTGGATGCCGGACTGAGAGCCAGAGACTCTTAAAAACCAAAAGCTTCCCATTTCTCAGGGCCTGTTCTGCAAAGGGGCAGCATGCTGGGGGCTGAGAGCCTGTGCACGGCAGGCTGGGCTCACCTGACTCCCACTGCTGCTGCTTTCCAGCTCTGTGACTTCAGTTACCTGGATAGTGGAATGGGACTAATGACATCACTGCATCCAGATGATGTGAGTTAATAGATGGATGCTCCTCACACCATATGTACAAACAGTGATCATCCCACAGTCAGCTGTTGTTACCAACGCTGCAGCAAAAAAAAAAAAAGCATGATCATTCCTTCACTTTCTTCTGGGAGTTGAGAATCCCTAGTGGTTGAAGCAGAAGAACCATTTTTAAAGAGACTTAAATGAACCTGTCTCTCTATGGTAAGAGAGGTTACATTACTGGGCAGGCTGACCCTTGAAGAACAATCCTTAGTAAATTTTGCTTCCATTACATGGGAACATCGGAAGCATATAACCCTGGCGTTAATAAGATTTCACAGTGAAACCCAACGGATGGTCATTTTTAGCAAGTGGTGTTCCAAGCCCAACCAAACATTGCTCTGGCTGCAGGGGAGGCACTGACTGGGGTTGACCCCTGTGTGCAAATTGGATGGGGGAGGAGGAAGCAGTCCCGTAATTAAAAGGAGCAGTAGCTGGAGGTGGTCACCGTGAAGCTGGTGTCTTGGTCCCTTCAGGCTGCTATGACAAAACTTCATAAACTCAGTATCTTACAAACAACAAACATTTATTTCTGACAGTGCTGGGTACTGGGAAGTCCAAGATCAAGGCACTGGCAGATTTGGTGTAGGGTGAGGGTCCACTTCCTGGTTTGTAGAGGGTAGTGTCTTTTTGCTATAACTTCCTGTAGTGAAAGGGAGGGTGAGGGTCCACTTCCTGGTTTGTAGAGGGTAGTGTCTTTTTGCTGTAACTTCCTGTAGTGAAAGGGGTAGATGAGCTCTCTCAGGCCTCTTCTATAAGGGCACTAATCCCATTGATGAGGGCTCCACACTCCACCCTCGTGGCCTAATCACCTCCCAAAGGCCCCACTTCTTCACACCCCCATAATGGAAATTAGGTTTTAGCGTGAATTTTGGACAGTCACAAACATGCAGACCATATAGCATGTGGAGAGGAGTGCCTTAGTCACAGTGGGGTAGAAGAAGGTCAGCGGGGTAGAACGAGTGAGCTAGAAGCAGGTCACAGGATGTGGGTGAGATAGACAGCTGGCCTCATGTGAGAAGTCACTGTCGCCACAACATGCTTATGAAAAATCTTCCTGTGCCATAGGATTGTTAATTAGTTAATATTGATTATCCATCAACTATGTACCAAATATTTGTAAGAATGATATATTTTTTTCCACACAATATAGACTATTATAAAAGAAACCATCCCAGGCCTCATTATAATAGGTCCATCCCTCCTGTACTTGTCAGACCCTAACTGCCTACACAAAGAGGAATTAATGGAGCTTAATGTCTTAGGGACCTCTTGTTCGTGTTGGTGCAACTCTTTCTGGTCTTGATGATGATAAACATTGCAACCTGCCCTAATGTAAAAATGTTACATGACTAAAGCATAGCATCCACAGGTGGGTTTTTCCTGTGCTCGTGTTATGCTTTGTTCACTGTTGTTTGTATTTTTAATCAGCAGGTAATTTTGCATTGCATTTAAGAGCATGTGTGGTTTTTGTTGTTGTTTTTATGCTCATAGTGAGATCTGTACCCAGTTTCATGGAAATCTAGTTTTTGGCCATGACATTCAAGATGCCAGTTGTACTGAAGTCTTTTTTTTTTTCTCTCTCTCTTTATATGAAAAACTTGTTTCTTTCTTTCTTTTTTTTTAATGGGAGTTATTTCTGGGCTAAAGGTCTTAATAGAAAAATAGAATCATATTGTTACATTTTAGTAAGTGTCAGCATATACTACCAAAGATTTATTCCCAGCTGAGTGAGCAAGACTTATAATGGTGAGATGTATGAACCACTTAAGCTAATGAATTAGGTCAGAATAAATTAAGAAAACATGCATCAAGATCTAGAGAATTCCAATGTAATTTTTATTACACTAATCCATACATTCATGTAAGCAGTGGTAAGTCCCCATAATATTTAGCAGGAGAGGTCAACACTAATATTAGTACTTAACATTATTTGATTATCTGAAATGTTAAATAAATAAATCCAGGTTTTCCTCACTCTTTTATTTTCTATGATTATTGCTGTGATATGAAATTTGGGAAATGAAGAAAAGCTTAAGTATTATAATAAGAATTACCTATAATTTCACTGCCTGGATTTAAGGAACTATTAACAGTTTTGTGTCATAATACGTTCTTTTTGTGAACTAAAATAAAATTTAAAACATAATGCTGACTTAATCATCTATTTGGCCAACACATAGTTATTGATTATGTAGCATCTATCAGGGACTGGGGATGATACTAGAGATACGAAGGTTGATAAAACCAGGTCTTGACCTCAAGGAGTTTATAGTTGGCTATAATTATGAAACCACCCAATAAACCCTCTAACAAGGATATTAACAAAGGGTTCTGGTAGTTTAGAGAAGAAAATAAACTCTGCATGAAGGAGTGGAGAAAGCATTGCAGGAGGTTGACCTGTGGGACTGGAGAAAGAAAGAGTGGGGATAAGCCTGGCCATGAGCAGCTTGCAGGATCCACAGATGTGTATCAGGGGATGCTCCAGGAAGGGGCCAAGGACGGAGTCTCTGAGGCCAGAGCACAGCTGCCTGTCAGCAATGGACCAGCAAGAAAGTCTAGCAGAAGGTGGGGGCTGCAGGGTGGATGGCCTTGTAGTCATGCTAGGAACTGTGGAGTTTATCCCATAGTGGTGTGAGGTCCAGGGTAATAATGAGGATAGCTAAAACTCCTGCTGAGTTTTCTATATGGTGGATTGAGTTGGGTTTGGAAAAGCTCAAGCACAAAGCTCAGGCTGACTAGTGTTTCTGCAAGGCTGCTCTTTCTCTTTGGGCCAGACTTTCCTTGGTTATGTTAATCATAGAAGACAGACACTGGCCTAAGAGGCTCATTCATTGTCTTATTTCTTCTCGTAAATGCAGCACGGGGTAAAGCCTAGAGTTACCCGTGAGCCCGGCTCTTGCACAGAAGGTGTGAGTCTCCCATTACATGAAGGTCCAGCGCCCACTGTGGGGACAGGTGAGGTAGGGAGTGTAAGGCATCTTCAGCCGAGTGTCTGCCAGCAAAACTCCCTGGCCATTCCAAAGTGTGCTGGAGTGTTCTGACGCCTTTCACTGCTTTCTTCCAGGCAGCAATGTTAGACTCATACTAGTATCCAATCAGATAGTCTTACATCATTCAGGACAGTGAGGGGCAGAGGTTTTCATTTTTTCCTTTTCTTTAATAAAATGTGTTTTAAAAAGCAATCATAATTTCTGGGAAAGTCAGACATTTTGAAGTAAATTTGCCCTGCATATAGTTTTTATTTGTTGCAATGACTCACTGATTTTTTTCTTACCTAAAATCCATAAGCCAGGGTGAGGGGTAACTATGCGTGAGTGTTGGAGGAACCAAAGATCCTATAGCAGGGGTCCCTAATGTTTTTGGTACCAGGGACTGGTTTCATGGAAGACAATTTTTCCACAAACAGGGTGAGGGGAGTGGATTCAGATGAAATTGTTCTACCTCAGATCATCAGGCATTAGTTAGATTCTCGTAAGGAGCACACAACCTACATCCCATGCATGTGTAGTTCACGATAGGGTTCATGCTCCTGTGAGAATGTAATGCCACCACTGATCTGACAAGAGGTGGAGCTCATAATTCTCGCTCACCCACTCACCTCTGGCTGTACGGCCTGGTTCCTAACAGGCTACAGACAGGTACTGTTCCATGGCCCAGAAGGTTGGGGACTCCCTGCCATATGGCAGGTTTGTCTAAGGATGTCCCAAAATAGATATTGGAATTTATTCTCCATCTTAGTGACGAAGAAATAGGATAAAAGAGGCTCACGAGACTGCCCAGGTGTGATGGGCTCGTAAGCCGCCCTGCTGGGATGGAATCCAGGCAGTGCAGTCTTCTCAGCTCCACACGCTGCCCCCAGCTCCTGAGCCAGGAGGCAGGAGCAGACTCTGATGGCCATGCTGGGCATGGGCTGGGGTGGGTAGACACCTAGCCTGACAGAGAAGACAAGGCAGAGGGCCCTAATATTCCCCATCAGTGGTGAGGATGCCTTGGGGCTGCTGAGAGGGTAAAGGGGAGGCTATCAGTTCAGCGTTTCACACAATGGAGTGAAGAAAAGGCCGATGACATGTTTTGTTATTGTTGTCGTTATCGAGTTTAAAAATCACTACTGGAAGTCAGAATTGCCACCTTGACCTAAAATGTTGGATACTAATGTAGAGTGAGTGAACCAACTTCCAAAGGACATTTTGATGTAGAATGAACAAGGTTGGGTGACCTATTAGAAGATGGGCACAAGGAAAAAGTATTAAAGATGAGTCTAAATTTCCAGCATGGAGCCTACCTGAATGCTCAATGATAGTATTAAGAAATCAAAAGAAATTTCAGATCTGATCTGTAGGGGTAGAAGATGCTGGACATTGTCTCCTGTCATCCACATGGAAATTACATAAATCTACCATTATGCAATAGTCATGAAAACTCAAGAAAATCAATAGAAAAAAAATTTTTTATGGTCTTCATAGGTTGAGTTTGGTGGATACATGTAATTCTCTTCCATATCAGCCTCAGTTACCTGTGTACTGGCCACATACAGAGTTGGCCTTTTTTAGTTTTTCAACAGAAAAAAAATAGCCATATCCCGGATTTAGGAATATAATACTGAATCTATATTAAATATTAAAATATAAAATTATTTAAATATTCCCATGGTTTAGAAGATAAATAAGAATGTTCTTTGGTTTTTCTACTAGTACAATTTAACTAAAGCCTTTTGAGTTTTAAAGTCAGTTGTTGGCCAGGCATGGTGGCTCACGCCTGTAATCCCAACACTTTGGGAGGCCAAGGTGGGTGGATCACGACGTCAGGAGTTCAAGACCAGCCTGGCCAATATGGTGAAACCCTGTCTCTACTACAATTACAAAATTAGCCAGGTGTGCTGGTGCACACCTGTAATCCCAGCTACTCAGGAGGCTGAGGGAGAAGAATTGCTTGAACCCAGGAGGTGGAGGTTGCAGTGAGATTGCACCACTACACTCCAGCCTGGGTGACAGAGCAAGACTCCATAAAAAAAAAAAAAAAAAAAAAAAAAAAAGTCATTGTTTTTAATAAAATAAGGTTAAATAAATTTTCACCAGTTCTTTTATTGGTCAGTTTTGTTTTGAAATAACTTATTCTTTTTAAAATGCAGATTGCAATTCTTCTCAGTATTTGGAAAAAATCCACCTGCCACTTTATAGACAAGCCAGCATATAGGCTTTGACATATATAAGCTGTCTTGAATAACTTTGTTCTATTAAATGACTAGTCACAATTTAATAATTTACCCTACATCTTTTCCCATCTGGCTCTAGTATTAGGCTGTATTTTAAAGGATACCAGTTCTAAGAAGTTGCCATAACTATAAATAAAGTGACAGTTACTCGAACAGATAGGCTGTACTCAGCCAATAGCCTGGCCATTTAGAAAGCTGAACAGAACCACTTTACCCTGTGTTGACAGTGAGAACAAATTGAACATCCTTGACTTAAGTGCCATTTGTACACCCCTTTCCCGTAACAGAAAGACCCTCTATTTCTTTTGCTCTGCTCATCTCTACCCAATAAATTTAAACCGTGAGAGGGAGCTGTGTCTCTATTTTTCCTGAAAAGTGCTTGTCTGTTGGCATTTCTGGTGAGCTCCCCACAGCTGGACATTTGGGGTCGCTTTACATAGCCCAGCACGTAAGGCACCCAGGTCACTTCTCCTCCTCCATAAGCTCCTGACTTCCATGCCCTGGAGAAGCTTGCCTCCCAGGGAGAGACTTACCAGAAATGGGGCCAGAATTGATAAATCAAAGGGGTTTAGGGGCAAGATCAATGTGGAAGCGGGCCCCAGAGAGAAGCTGCATTGGCAGAGCTCCTGGGAGCCCTGCTTTGACCTCAGGGTTCTGTTGATTGTGACAGCTAGGGGCCAGCTAGGGGCAGAGCCAAAGGCAACCCAAGCCAATCCCCCATGTGCAGCATCCCAGCCTGTCTCCAGGGGGCTCCTCCTCATGGTCCACCACCCACCCTCTCACCACCAGGCTGGCTGTTGGGAGCTTAGAGAATCATAGGAAAGGAGGCAAGGGAAGAATGGAGGGAGAAGGACAGAGTTTAACTTAGGCCAAATATAACAGAATATTGTTATTAAAATCATACATAAAGTGAAATCCTTTGCAGTTTAATAAAAAGTCCAAGTTATTAAATACATTAACCTGACAGATAAAGTCTAATATTGCTGACTCATCTGGAGACGAAACTTGCCTGACCTGCACTCTTGGTGGCAAATCCTGGCGTGAACTGCGGTAAGGCTGTTTATATCCTTGATTTATCCCACTAGGTATGAATATTCATATATTTCACCACAGATGTATCCATGTGTTTGATTAGACCCTGCTGTAGGTCTACATAAAATATGGCCTGTACTCTGTATTACCTTCCTAAAATCTGAAAAGTTCTGAAACCTCAGATTTCAGATACGAGTTAGGAACCCACATTCATATTCTCATATTACAGAGAAGAAAACGAAGACACAGAGTGGTCAGAGACTTCGCCAAAGTCAGAGGTCCAGTGTCAGAGCTAGGATTTCACTCCCCAGAGGCTGCTGCACTTGCCACCGCCACGTGTATTAGTCTATTCTCATGCTGCTAATAAAGACATACCTGAAATAGGGTAATTTGTAAGAAAAAAGAGGCTTACTGGACTCACAGTTCCACATGGCTGGGAAGCCTCACATTCATGGCGGAAGGCAAAGGTGGAGCAAAGTCACATCTTCCATGGCAGCAGGCAAGAGAGAGAGCATGTGCAGAGGAACTCCCCTTTATAAAACCATCAGATCTCATGAGACTTATTCACTATCACGAGAAAAGCACAGGAAAAACCCACCCCTATGATTCGCTTACCTCCTACAGGGTCCCTCCCATGACATGTGGGGATTATGGGAGCTACAATTCAAGATGAAACTTGGGTGGGGACACATTCAAACCATATCAATATCCTTGATTTATCCCACTAGGTATGAGCATTCATGTGTTTCACCACAGATGTACTCGTGTTCGATTAGACCCTGCTGTGAGTGTTCTATAAAATACAGCCTGTACTCTGTATTACCTTCCTAAAATCTGAAAAGTTCTGAAACCTTGGATTTCGGATACAGGTTAGGAACCCACATTCATATTCTCATATTACAGAGGAGGAAACAAAGACACAGAGTGGTCAGAGACTTTGCTAAAGTTGGAGGTCTGGTGGCAGAGCTAGGATTTCAGTCCCCGGAAGCTGCTGCACATGCCACTGTCTACCATTCGCCAGGCAACCCTTAGGCAAAGTCAGAAGTCCAGTGGTGGGGCTAGGATTTAACTCCCCGGAGGCTGCCGCACCTGCCACTGCCATGTGCCACTGTCTGCCACTCACCAGGTGGCCCCTGTACTTCCAAGGCAAATAAGCAAATAAAAATACCACCACCACCACCATCCCTCAAAACAGCAAAGTCCATTCTCCCTTCTGTTACCGTCACTGTGGAAGCTGCTGAAGTTCAGCCGAGTGGGTGAACCGATGCACGCCCTCCTCAGTGGAGGCAGCGACTATCTTCATCCAGGTCAGCACAGACAGAGTGCAGTCAGGCTAAATCTCATCGCAAAATAGCACGTTCCTCCTAGAACCCCCTCTACTTGCACTTTTTAAAGCTTTTTATTCCATCCCTGATGGCTTACTGAAGAATTTTGTTTGAGCCAACATTCACATTACGAACTTTCACTCTCTGCAGCTCTTTCCTCATCCTTCCATACAGAAATAGGATACTTACTTAAGTATTTACTTGTACCACATGGTTGGTTGGTTGGTTAGTTTGTTTGAGACAGAGTCTCGCTCTGTTGCCCAGACTGGAGTGCAGTGGCACAATCTCAGCTCACTGCAACCTCTGCCTCCTGAGTTTAAGCAATTCACCTGCCTCAGCCTCCTGAGTAGCGGGGATTACAGGCGCCCACCATCACGCCAGGCAATTTTTGTATTTTTAGTACAGATGGGGTTTCACCATATTGACCAGGCTGGTCTTAAACTCCTGACCTCAGGGGATCCTCCCATGTCGGCCTTCCAAAGTGTTGGGATTACAGGTGGGAACCACCACGCCCAGCGTACCTGTACCACACATTTATTAAATACGTATCTGTCAGGCACTGTTCTAGATGTTGATGATGTGGCTATATACAGTGCAGCACCTCTGCCATCACAGAACCTGCACTTTGGTAGTGAAAATGGACAAGAAATTTATAAGCAAATATACAGAAATGAGATAGCACTTGTTATGGAAAAAAAAATGGAAGCAGGTGACAGAGGCTGGGGCAGGTAGTGGTGGGGAAGGGTGTTCCTGTGGTCTAGGAGGTGGTCAGGGAAGGCCTCTGCGGTACATGATATCTGACGATAGATCCAAGGGAACTGGGATGGGCGGCCACACAAATGTCTGGGAGGGGAGTTCCAGGCAGATGGAGCTGCAGACGCACAGGCCCTGAGATGGCTCCTGTATGGCTGAGTAGATAGCAGTGGATGTAACCTGCCAGGGTCCAGTGAGTGCAGAGAAGAGCGAGATGGGTGCAGAGAAGTAGCAGGGTACTGGGTTCAGAGGGCCCTGTCAGACTCCATGAGGGTCTCCACTTTTCTTTAGTATAAGATGGTAAAGGATTGAAGAGTTCTGAGCAGAAAGTCAGACCTTGCTTTAGGGGCTACCATACTGGGAGAAGTCTGTAGCTGGAGTGAAGATGACGACACAGAAGTCTCTTGTGCTAACCCAGATCAGAGACGACGGAGGTTTCCACCAGCAGTGGGCATGCTGAGGTCAGTGAGAAGCCTCCAGTCTGCACATACGAGAGGTATGTGGATTTGGTACTGGCGTGAGACAGGGAGCAGAGTGAACCATGGCACCGTGGGATTCGGCCTGAATCCCACAGAAGACTGGGCTGTCTGTTTAGTGAGATAGGGAGGGCAGTGGGAGGAGCAGGTTTGGGGTAAAAATCAACTGTTTGAGATTCAGCGTCCAATGGGATGTTCAAACCGAGTCAGGACGGGCCTTCATCATCAAACAGGTGGTCTTTAAGGGCAAGAAGAATGGATGAGATCGGGAAGGGCGTGTGCGCAGAGCAAAGGCAAAGTCTAAGCCTCAGCCTGTAGCAACAGAGTCCAGACCTGTGAGGGGAGGACCAGACAGCAAAGGGGAAAGGGCGGCCCAGGACACGGGAAGGCAGCTCAGAGAGGTGAGGCCACTGCCACGGTTCACATCTGGTTTTTACTTTTGTTCACAGTCACACTCCTTTCTAAGGAATGGGCCATGCTCATCATCTCTCTTGCCAGCTCACCAGTTTTTCCTTGTAAATCTTCAGCTTATGCATCTTTGATATTCACAGAAATCACTTTTTGGTTTTTATTCCATCCCTGGTTTTTCCTTTCAAATGGTTTTTAGAATTATGCCTGTCCTTTCAAGTTTCATAACCACCATATTCATCCCTGGCCCTATTAGTACTCACTACGTCATTGCAATAACCTCCTTGATTTACCAACTCTTCCACTTTGACCATGTGGTTCATCTGAGTCCTGCAGCCCTACCAGGCTTCTGGAGCGCTGCTGTAATTCTGTGATTCTCCTGCTTCAGCTCAGCAATGCATTCTATGTGAATCAGGGCCAAACCACCTCATTCAAGCAGAGCAATGGCCTCCATCCACTACCCTCCTAATTAAATAATATTATCTGTGATCATAATAGCAGACTAATAGTTCTAATCATTGTAGTAATAGTTGTAGTAGTAGCAGCCGTAGCAGCCACAGTCACAGTGCTTTTTGAGACCTTACTAAGTCCCAGCTGCTGCCGTTCACATACATCATCTCATTTAATTGTTACAGCAACTCTAAGAAGAGTTATTATAACCAGTACCCCTCCCTACCTGAACTCTGACTACGTGAACTCAGTAATGAATGGGATTTAGATAACACATTGCTGCCCAGACTCAGTATCAAGCATCTCATGATCCGCACATAGAACCTGAATAAGTGTGGATAGTAAGCAGTCCTGAGTCACCGCCTCCTTCTGCAGAGGGTACCCAGGGGCTTAGAAAGACCATTCAGAACTTGCCAAGGTCACCTAGCCAGTGACGACAAGCCGAGATCTGACCCCAGGCCTGTGTGACTCCAAAGCCCAGCCTGTAGACCATGTCCTCCAGGGCCTCTGCCCACCTGCTTTTGTGTCAGGCTTCCTCCCAGTCCCTCAAGTGACACCAAGCACCTTACCACAGCTGTTTCCCAGTGATAGTCCTGCCCTGTCCATCCTTACACCCAGCCCATAGCCCCCGGCCCTGTCTGCCCCACACTTAGCACAGCTCTGTATCCTCAGCAGTGAACTAGCCTTCCAGAAAGCTCTGTGCTTCAATCTCATACCAGCATAGACAAATAGGACAGTCTCAACCACTGCACCATCACTGGGCCTGCTTAAACATGTGTGTGAAAGTCAACATATCATAAATTTTTAGTGTCATCTACATTGTGCAAGGCTCAAAATAAATGAGTCCTCAAAGAGGCAGTCATTGGACTCCTATATTAAGAATAGAAATATATATAATTGATTTTGAACATTTGTGACACAGCATACATGCTCTAAGTGACCATGATACATTGACATCTCAGTGCCCTGGAATACTAAGTGGCACTGACTTAGAGCCACGGTAAGCAGTGCTATATAAACCACATCTTCTATACCTACCCGAGAATGTGGCGCTTGGCATAGCTGAAGCACGGAACATAGATTTGTCAGGCAGTCACCGTCAAGGACAATGGAGAGACCAGCAGTTATGGGGCAGTTAAGCATGTGCTAGATGGCAGCTGCTCTGCTCAGCACAATGTGAGTTCCAGGGACTCAGCACTGGGCCTCCTCTAGTCTTCAGTTGCTTATTCTATGCCCTCTGAAGCAGTTTCAGAATCTTCTAGACAGACAGAATTAATGAATAAAAGAATGAATTGTCACACATAGAACTTTTAATGTGCAGGACCTAGATAACATAAGGGGTTAAAAATCAAGCCCATTGTAATAACAGCTCCTTGCCATTGATACTTACTTCTTCTATTTGATCCTAAAACAGTGTGCTGTGTCATAGAATATCACATTCCCTTCCTGGGCAAATATTTTTTTAATGTCTGCTTCTTAAGAATGAAATATTTGTAAAGTTGGAGAAACTACTCCAAGCCCTATTATTTCACATGTCCCCAAGCTCCACCTCTGATACATTTTTTTGTACCAATAAAGACAGCATGTGATTTGTAAAATTTGTACCCATAGTAATTAAAACTATGACCTTTATCCAGATCCTGTTGCAGAGGCACTTATGAATTCCTCTAAAGTACACTCTCCAGCTGTTATTGTTGTTAGAAACATGTTTCCATTGGTTGACTTTTCAAAGATGGTTTCTAGTTTTAAATGATTAACTTTGCTGCTGTGTTGTAAGTCGCTGGACTGAGAGGGGGTAATTGTGGTTGAAAGACCAGTACAGAACTCTTTTCTCTTTATTGAAAGGTGATGCGATCTCATGTAATAATTGACCAACACCTCCAATTAAGAGAGCATGGCTCATGAATAATGCAATTATTCTCTTGATTAAAGTGATCTCAGAAAGAAATTGCATTTCTGAAAAAAAATACAATTCACTATATACATGCCATAGTAAATTCCATTGCTTTTTGTTGATGGAGTTTATCATGCAAGGTAAATGGAAATAAGAAAACTCTACAATTTGGCTGAAATCTGTGTGACATCCTTTTAAATTGTGAGTAGTTTCAACTAGCATACCCTTTTTTTCTTCTCAGTCTGTTGACCAGGCTGGAGTGCAATGGGGCAATCTTGGCTCACTACAGCCTCTGGTTGTACAGGTTGACCAGGCTCAGAGAAGGCCTCTGTGTCCCTCACCAGGGTCTGGAATTCAAATGAAAGGTCGGGGCTAGAGACAGAGGTTTGGAATCACCCTGGTTGAGATGCTGGTTAAAGGACTGAAATGTTTCATTGGATTTAGGAACCAGCAGGCATGCTCTGCGGCATCTCAGATTCCCTGGAAGGTCCCTGCAGGCCTCCTCCCTGGGGCCCAACTCCAACAGCTTGGAGTGATGGGGGTGCAGCGGAGAGTGACCCTGTCCTGTGGGGTTAGCTCGTGAAGACTGTTAGCAGAACCCCTAAAGCTGTGTTCTGGAGGCGGCTGGAAAATCAAAGCCAGTGAAGCCTATCAGGGCATCAGTCCAAGGATATGCAACACTGAGGCCTAAGACAGGGAGGAAAGGAAGTGTGAGAGGTGCGGATGGATGGCAGAGCAGACAGGTGGGAGGTTCCTGAAGCAACTCAATGATGCAGCAGGGGCCCGAGTGCTGACTTTCAGCCTGCACGCCCATCGCTGAGGATTTCGCTCCTTGACAGAACATTTTGGAGAACAAGTCTTCTTTCAGAATGTCATCTGCCCAAAAGTTAATATTCTGAAGTGGAGAAAACAAGATCCAAAGTTACCCGGGCTGCCACAGTCAGCTTCTGGAGGCAGTGGGCAACCTTGGCTGTCTCCCCACACTAGAACGCTGTAACAAACGTGGTTTGTTCTGGAAGCAGCCAGGCCGATGCTCAGTTGCTTTCTGATTTATACCATACATGTAAATCAAAGAATGTGACTGAAATATCTGTGTGTGTGTGTATGTGTGTGTGTGCGCGTGCACGTGCGTGCTTGTGTGGGTGTGTTGTGTGTGTGTGGTGCGTTTGAACTGGAAATCAATAATCAACATGTGTCAACTCATTTTATTTTCTGTAACTTTTCTTTGACAAGCTACCACTTTCTCACAGCAGCAGGAGAACTAAATTCAATCCAACCCAGTAAAATCAGTGTAATCATTTTTAAGCCACTTCTGGTTTAAAACCTAGACTGTTTTTCGCAATATCCAGTCGAATCCAGTATTGTCATTACTGTGGACATTGTTGACAGTTTAAAGCCTTTCTCTCTCAGTTTGGCAGAGCTTAGCCCCAGATGGAATGGACTGTCTGCAGAGGGGTCTCTTCCCTGTTCTCTTCCTCCATGTGCTGATAGAGGTGAGAGGCTGGGTGGGCCCAGGAATCCCTCGGGGACAGTGCACCTTGGTGGTAATGAGGGGCCAGGCCCATGCCAATGGTGGTGAGAGCCTGGGTGGGCCCAGGAATGCTTCTATAACAGGGCACCTTGCTGGTGATGACGGGCCAGGCCCATGCTGATGGAGATGATCACCTGGGTGGACCCAGGAACGTTCTCTGTAACCGGGCACCTTGCTGGTGACGAGGGGCCAGGCCCATGCTGTGGAGATGATCGCCTGGGTGGGCCCAGGAACACCTCTGTAACCGGGCACCTTGCTGGTGATGAGGGGCCAGGCCCATGCTGACACCTCATCTGGCTCTGGCTACAGCTGTCCTCACCCTGTCAGCTCTCAGACCAGAGCTTCTACCCTTGTTCCTTTGGAGCTGAGTGGCACACTGTGGTCACACCACCCTGTCTTCCAGGATCTAGGCAAGGCTGCACCCCTAGAGTGGGCTATCCACCCCCGTCTCTTCTGAAAGTGTCCCTCCTGGGGGTGTGGTAAGCTGGTTATGCCCCCATGGCCTTTGCTGGCCTCCTCCTCTCCTGTGGGAAGCCATGCCTCCATGGGAGACAGGTGACCTTTCCCCACCACCATGCTCACTGTGTCCCTTTGTCTTCTCTACATTCTACGTAGATACACACCCATGGGAGGTGCACACAGTAGGCCTGAGGTTTCCTTGTCTGCATCCGAAGCAATTTTTAAAAGCCCCACTGCTCTGGGATTTCCTAAACTTTAGATGTTAGAAATTTTCTAAGAAACTGCCACCTTCCAGACTGTCAGACCAGGAAGGAGACTAGGAAAGGGATCTGGGTGCAAGCCCCTGGCCCTTCCTTGATGGTCTTCTATCCTTCCCCCTCTCGGCATTGCAGGGGCCACGCTTCTTCATGGCTGCTGGAGACTTTGCCGCGCCATCAGTGCGTCCTCCCGGAAGTGGCCTTTGCTTCCCTTTCCCCTGGAGCCATAATAACTGAAGGACTTCGGGGCACATGGTTTGATAGCTTTCACAGTAGCCACACAGGTCAGCATAAACCGAATGCTGTATACATTTTCAGGTAGGACCCACCCAAATGCAAAGGGAAAATAACATAATTAAGTTTATTAAAAAAAGACCCTCTGGAGGTGAAAATTTGCTAAATTGTTATTGACTCGACTTTTTAAAATTGTTTTTACCTTCATTTTTTAAAATGCATTTTAGAGCCAGGTGCGGTGGCTCACACCTGTGCTCCCAGCTACTCAGGAGGCTGAGGCTCAAGGATCACTTGTGGCCAGGAGTAGAGACCAGCCTCAACAACGTGGCAAGATCCCTGTCTTTAAAAAAAAAAATGCACTTTATTCAGTTATCTCAGTCACATTAGAGACTATCAGATCACAAATGTTTAATAGAGTACTGTTATGTGCAAGGCAGTGTGACCCCAGCGTGCCTCTGTGAGATTTTTTCCTGAAGGTTGGCCGGCCAGTTTATAAGCAGAATTTTCCTCTTAGGAGTCTTCACAGTTACATCAAAGCATATTCAATCCAGTAATGTTTCCAGTCTTTGGAATCTTACCCTTAAATATGCACTCCTAACAAAAGAAAATCTATAAAGACCTACAATATACAATAGATGCATCAGACCCAAATCACGAATGAAACATTTATGGTAGATGTACAATGTGCTTCTCTATTCTGTGGTGGAGGACGGACAGTGGGAAGTGTGAACTAGTTGTTCCTAAATGGCTGGAGAGAATGTTGCAGTTAGTGGAACAAAGTTCCTAGAGGAACTGCATGAAATTCATGGCACGTACCTGGATGATATTTCCTGGGAGTGTTTTAGGATGTGTGTGAGATGGAAAGGCTAATACTGGTGATAGCGGTTTTCAATGAGGGAGCACGCCATGAGTACTCAGCCAGGCACGGGTGAGTACTTCTTCATGCAGAACTGTTGATTTGCATCTTCTTTTTTTTTTTTTGATTGAGTCTACTTTGTTGACAGGCTGGAACACAGTGGCATGATCTCGGCTCACTGCAACCTCCACCTCCCTGGTTCAAGCAATTCTCCTGCCTCAGCCTCCTGAGTAGCT
>NW_012114488.1:14955757-15008332 GCF_000951035.1 Colobus angolensis palliatus
AACACAGTGGCATGATCTCGGCTCACTGCAACCTCCACCTCCCTGGTTCAAGCAATTCTCCTGCCTCAGCCTCCTGAGTAGCTGGGACTACAGGTGCCCGCCACCATGCCCAGCTATTTTTTTTGTATTTTTAGTAGAGACGGGATTTCACCATGTTGGCCAGATTGGTCTCGATCTATTGACCTTGTGATCCGCTCACCTCGGCCTCCCAAAGGGCTGGGATTACAGGCATGAGCCACCGTGCCCAGCCGATTTGCATCTTATGTAGCAAATACTTCTAAAGAATCAGAGGTATCACTCACGATAATAAGTCAACATGAATTCCGATGAGGCAGGATGTGTACAGGGTAGTGAAGGATTTATGGATTTTATGTTTGGGTTTAATGTCATCTAGGTACTTTTCGGGAGTTTATAAAACTATGTTGAATTGGTATTTAAAGCAAATTCAGCTTTTATAACTTCACATCACCTGGGGTTCTTTGGAAGTTTCCTTTCAGGTATTTTCTGCTTTGCCACCTCCTCTTAACTTTTAATAACTGTTTTGGTTATATTCTAGCATGCAATAAGTAATTTCCAAAGTCACATAAATAGCTAGAGAGTATCACATTATCTTCTCCATTAGAACCATATATCATGTTTTACTTCTTTATATCTATATAAATGAGTTATTTCTTAGTTTCTATATCAATATTATCTATTGTTTTAAAATAATAAGAACAAATAACTTACTATAAATGTCAGTAATCCCTTATCCCTACACACTAGTATGTCTCAGAAACCTGGACTGTAGTTTAAGAATGTAATGATAAAACTAGAAAAATACTTAAAGCAACATAAACCCCTATGTGTGAATGCAAGGTGAAAAGATTTTCTCATATAAATATGATACGATAGTCTCCTTGATAGACCTTCATTTATGAATGATAATTTAGTGATTATATCATATCCCTTTCCCCACAAGGGCTTTAAACTAATGGCATTCCAGGTACCTCATGAGGCTGATTTTTGCTGCCATACCTTGACTTACATTTTCTCCTCACATTGATACATTAGTTCTGTCTATCACTACCGTGACTTTCTTTGATATAAGTAGCCCCATCTTTAGATATACATGTGTAACAAAACACCATTCCCTGATGAAGCTAATGCTACCCCTGTTGCATGCTATGAGTGATTGAGATGCTTTTGGGCAGATATCTACATTAAATTAAAGTGCTACACTATGAAACCTTACCAGTCGTTCAGATTGATTATGCCAAAAGAACAAGTTGACTCTAGGTAGGATAATAAGATGAGGGTTGAAAACAATTTGTAAATTGGTTGGGAAAACTTGCAGAGTGTCATGAATTCTGTATTTAAGAAACATCAAAATGTTCAAATGCTCGGTGATGAATGTTTTTCTGTATAACACAGATGACTGTCGTATGGGTTTTACAAAATTCCTATTACATAATGGAGGAACACGTTACCTTTGATTTCCGTCTGTGGGTCCCAGCTCAGGGCTCTTCGTAAGGGTGTGTGATCCATACAAGAAACAGTATATAGAGACATCTGAAATCTCTTTTGAGAAGAAACTATTTGCAATGTTTAATTTAGAAATGAACTTTAAAAGGTATATCAGCTTATGGAATACTAAGGGTTTTCTTTGAGTCACTGAAAAGGCTGCCCTGTATGATAACTGTCCTCTGCAATACCTTAATATCCTGCCCACTCTTCCAGGATAGGGCTGTGGCTTGGGCTTGCTTACACTATTCACAGCCCCTGGAGAGATGAGAAGCACTTGGTAAGTGTCCATCGGATAAACCTAAAGATACCATAGTGAAAATGCCTAAGTGCTCAAGAATAGTATTTCTCAAGCTATATTTTCCAGTGAGATTACTTGGTCTTCTTGGTAAAATGCAGACCCTGTGCCCCCACCCTCAGGAACTTACTCAAGAGGAACGTACAGGTTGACAGCACCTGGCCCATACTTGAAGAAACCGTATCAGAGACTTAAAGATATGGTGCTTGGTATTTGCTGGGACCAAGAAGAGTACAGATAATTAGTCATAGGAGAGAAAGAGACATCAAACAGAATAAAGTGCTTTTGATTTACTTATTTTGACCCTGCTAATTGGAACCTAATTGGTAGATTCCAAACACAGACATTAAGTATCTACTTGCAGTGATAAATCTTAGATGCATATGTCTTAATTAAAGCGAAACCTCTCTTCTTAAAGATAAGCATTAGATTTCCCTATGATAAGGCAGTCTTAATCCATTGCTTGTCTTAAATGGAATCTATTAGATAAAGCACTGATACATATGAACATTTAACAAAAGTTCATGATATTACCAGAGACACGAAGGAGATTATAATGTAATAAACGTATTACGTAACAATTTCGGGATGTTAAACAAATGCAAAATGTAGCACACCCTTGGAAATAACAAATAGCCATTATTAGAAAGAGCTCCTCTGAGGATATCATGAGAACTAAGGTAGCCAGGAAGGTGAGACGCACATGCTCCCTTCACTGTGCATTTAGTAAACATTCTCGAAGGCTGACTGCCTACACTCAAGGCCAGATACCATGCCAGGAGCCAGTGAATGCACAGCCACTGATGGACAAGGACTTCATAAGCTCCTAGGTCTCCTGGATATGAGATTTGCTGAAATTCCTCATTGGTCGTATTACAAAATTGAAAGGCCGAGTACCAAAAGAGGTTAAGTAAAGTGATGTGGGTGTTTACAGAATAAATGAATCTCTCTCAGTCTCTATTTCTCTCTGCCTCTCTCTCCCTGTCTCTGTTTGTCTTAATCTGTTTCTGTCTCTCTCTCTTTTCTCTCTCTCTCTTCTCTCTCTTTTCTCTCTCTCTCTCTCTCAATCTCTCTCCTTGCAGATGTCACTTACAATTTCTGGTGACATGAGTTTGTTTGTACATATGTTGGTTGTAGTGCTGGGGAGGAGAGAAAGACAAAGTGGATAAAACACATAGAAATACCACGCCAAGACATTCAGGCACTAAATACATCAACATACCTTAAATTATAAATGTCTGGAAAGAGAATTCCTTCTCATAACAAAGCACCTTATCTTCAGGGTCTGGCGTCTGAGTACCTTAATTCTCTCTCCCTGTGCAAACTCATAAAGAAAAGTTAGTAAAAAACTATACCACAGCTTAGTGACATAAACAAATATTGCATTATGCTCGTGGACTCTGTGGGTCAGGCATCTAAGCAGAATATAGGAACTGAATTGCCTCTGTGCCAAAATTACTGGGTTATCATCTGGAAAGACCTATATATTGAGATAACTTGACCTCTGGGGACTGGTATGATCCGGACATCATCACAGTAGATGTTGGCTGTCTTCTGAGGCCTCGGCTGAGACTCTGGGCTGGCGCACCTGCAGCAGCCCCTCCATGTGGCTTGGGCTTCCTCACAACATGGTGGCTGAGTTCCAAGATGGGTCCTGTCAAGGAAACAAGGTGGAAGTGCATGACCTTAGCCTTAAAAGCCACATAGTGTCACTGTACCCTGTTGGTTGAGACACTCACAGTGTTCTGCCTAAGCTTGGGGAAAGACAACATTGTCCCTACCACTCAGTGGCAGAGTATCAACCTGACATTGTGAGAAGAGCATTTGAATGATAAATATGTGGCAGCCATCTTTGCAAGATACAGTTGGCCATATTTTGGGTCTGGCATTTTAGTCATTTAATTCATTCCTTCTGATTACAAGTCTTAAAATATATTACTTCAGAAGGTGAGAAATAAAAGCACAAAAGTCTCTTATGTCCTTTTTGTAGGAAATAGGTCCATGAAATATGTCTCTAAACCATTCTGAACCTGGTTTATATATGCAGCTTAAGAAGTATGTCCCAAATGTTTGTCAGCCATTGGGTAAACTCAAACACATACTTCTTTTATGTTATATACAGTCATGTTGCAGCAGAGAAGCAGTCAACACCATAAATCGCTCATCATTTTCTTTAACCCGGAGATGCACCCTTACTTTTTCAAGTACTGCTTCACTGCCGCATCGTGACAATAATGAGTTGAATGGCCCTGGTTCTCAGCACAGGTGCACTCAGCCCCTAAGGTAAACAAGAGGCCAGGAGTGTGCATTGTGAATAGCGCTCACCATAAGGAGACTATATGAGAGAGGGGGTCCGTCATGCATATGTACTGATGTGAGTCAGCTGGGCCTCTTTCATGTTCCTCTGATTTTGAGAAGAGTTGTCTCAGTGTCTTTTCAACACTTTCTCTGGTTAGAACTGATTTCAGCCCATTTGACAAAGGTAGCAATGCTTTGTGAGGATACTATGTTATCATTAAACTAATAATTATAGGTGGTGTATTTAGCTACTTGCAAATTCACCTATGGCTAATATAGTTTTAAGGATCCCTGAAGAAGGTCGTATATGTGACTAAGGTCTTGCAGAAAGAGTAAAGTAGAACATTTAATTTCTGAATTAATTGCTTTATTCCTAGGAGACATTGCCCTTGATAACTTTGTGTACTCTGGAGGATTTTCCAAGTTCATGGTTGGCTCTATGGCTGTGGTTTTGGCTCTAGGACATTGTGACATTCTGTGAAATGTGTTCTAGACTGAGCTTGAATGCTTAAGTTTAGTACAAAGAATTATGCTTTTGATCTTCCGCAGACACCCAGACCTAACCTTGAAATGCAAATAATAGGTTTTCTGCAATGAATTACAAAGGCAAACAGAAGCCATCCCTATCCAGAGAATGAACTACGCCTCACAGTTAAAACAGAAAACTGGGGAGGAGGTGATTTACTATGGCTACTCTTAATAGTGAAGACAGAATAATACTGTTTAATTTCATGATAATCCACATTGGCAATTAATTAAGAACCATAGCGCTGGCTCCCAGAACAGTTGCAGGAAAGTCCACAGACTATCCCTGGCCCCTGTAAACATGAGCTTAGGTGTTTGTTCTCTTCCCTAGTGTTTCATTAAACTCTGATGGACACACACCCTTGCCCCAGAATTATTGATGGCGTATATACTGGGATAATGGGCAGAAGGGATATATACTCAGTAAGACCTCCCTCGTGGATCAAAGCTTTGTCTACATACTACTGAGCTCTTGACTTTGAGGCTTTTATTACACTTTCAGAATATGAAAATGCATTTCTGTACAATCTACGTCTGTGCGAGTTTAAAAAAATAATAAGGCTAAACTACAATTACTTTTGGCCACTGTCCTTGGGCATCTCAAGGCTATCAGGTCTTTTACTGGAGAAGCAAGCTTGTTTTGTCTTCATCTGAATAATCCCCGGCTGGAAGAGAGCCAAAAGACCAGATTCCAGCATTTCCACCCATTCTGTGCATCATACACTGGTAATAAAAGCCCACGTAAACAAAGAGATGAAATAGCAATGCTATAGCAATAAAACCAATTCTATTGATTTTATTCCAGTGAATCTCATACCATACTAAATTTCTTAGAAGCATGAAAATATCTAGGCCTTTATTGCTCAGTTTAACTAGGCTCTTTGCATGCTCTTATTTTGTTTTAATAAATTATCTGAAAGGATTAAAATTAAAACATGATTCTTTTCCTAATGCTAAAAGCATTTCTGTGACACAATATGTTTAACACTGAAGAAACTCAATAAAACAAAATTATATCCCAGGGTAGAAAGATTTAGAACATTAGCAAACTTCTTCATTTAGATGGCTAATATGTTTTTCTCAATGGGATTGTGAGCATGCTTGTATCAGCACAGCCCAAATCTGAAAACTCTTACTATTTCTATTGAAAAAAAAAATGTTGACAAGGAATATACTCTTTAAGTGTAGGCCCATACTCAGTTGTACTTTTAAACACAGGCTGTGCTGGCAGCAGGATTTAATTGACTGAGTCGTGGTGTTGGCTCCACTTGTCATCTCTGCTTACTATGCTCTGTTTTTAAGGATTCATTGACTTCACATACTCTGCACGATGGCTGATCAGAGACCTCAGCCTTGACTGAAGAAGCCACTGCAGGATGAGCAGGGGCAGAGACCCACGCCTGTCAATGAGATGCTATTAACCAGTTTTTGCTCTGCCCTTGTGGTCATGCCCTATCAGACCCTCTCTTATTTTGTATGTTCTGCATACTGTTTAGAAGATAACAGTTGGAAAAAAATATTTTAAAAGGCTCTGAATGGAAATCCTTATAGGTAAGGATGTACGTCTCATGGGGGAGTTAGGTGAATCACTCTGGGTTACACAGCTGGTTGGGGATAGGTCTAGAACAGCTTCTACAACCTGACTATTACTATTAATACAATTTCCCCTACACCATATTACATTATGAGCACAATTTCCTTCAGAGAGAAAAATATCAACGTTCAATGTCTCATATTTCCACTTGATTGCCACTGATCTTATTGTAGTTCACAGCCAATAGGAAATTATGTATTTTATCAAAAGTAAATTTGAAACAGATAAATGTACTTTCTTTCCTACAGGGGCCAGACAAATTTAGTGTGAATTTTATAAAAGTGACCAGGATTCTAGAACAGCAATGGAACCATTGGTATAAATTGTAGAGGACCAGAACTAAAAGAGTCTGAAGATTCTAAACTCAAGATCCCAATCCTGTTTGAGGTTGTGGCATTCAACTCCCAGGGTCCAGCTGTGCTTAACCAATAGGGGCTATTTGTAAACACATCCGTGGCTTAGGAGGCTGCATAAAACACCACCCATCCATACAATGAGCCCTGTCACTGACGCTTCACCTCCTCTGCCACTCATGCACACACAGCGACCACTGTCACTGATACTTCACCTCCCCCGCCACCCATGCACACAGGGCAACCACTGTCACTGATACTTCACCTCCCACACCACCCATGCACACAGGGCAACCACTGTCACTGATACTCCACCTCCTCCACCACCCATGCACACGCGGCGACCCCTGTCACTGACACTTCACCTCCTCCACCACCCATGCACTCACAGAGACCACTGTCACTGATACTCCACCTCCTCCACCACCCATGCACACGCGGCGACCCCTGTCACTGACACTTCACCTCCTCCACCACCCATGCACTCACAGAGACCACTGTCACTGATACTCCACCTCCCCCACCACCCATGCACACGCGGCGACCCCTGTCACTGATACTCCGCCTCCTCTGCCACCCATGCACTCACAGAGACCCCTGTCACTGATATTCCACCTCCCCCGCCACCCATGCACACGCGGCGACCCCTGTCACTGATGCTCCACCTCCTCCATCACCCATGCACACAGGGTAACCACTGTCACTGATACTTCACCTCCTCCGCCACCCATGCACACGCGGCGACCCCTGTCACTGATACTTCACCTCCTCCGCCACCCATGCACACGCGGCGACCCCTGTCACTGATACTCCACCTCCTCCGCCACCGGCACTGGCATGGCTGAGACAGCGCCCTTTTCTAACTCATTTCCCTTTTCAGGACTGTTCCTACTGGACATATTGGCATGATTTCATCTGTATAATGACTTTGAAGAGGGCACAGTGCCATTCATCTGCCCTTAAACCCCATGTCCATGCAATACAAAGTGATGGACATTTTACTGTGATTTCATTGATGAATTAAGGGAAGTTTTAATTAGGCAACATGGCCAAATGCACATATAAGTAGGACATTAACATCCGCCCAACGTAATATAAATTGAATGAAACTACAAAATAGTTCAATGGGAATAAAACCAAATCAGTCAAACTGCTTTATAGGATTATGCTCTATAAACATTTTTAATAAGAATTTTCATTTTATAAACTTTTAAGTTGAATGTTTTGAAATGATTGCTATAATGACTACAGTGATTTTCAGGAATTTGGAAATCCAGTAATGTTATCATTTATCCCAATGATTAAATGAGACTAGTAATTCGAACTGACTTCCATGAGTTTGCCTGAACATACCTTTGTCAAGTGCGTTTCAGATCATGGTTGACAAGTCGAATGGTATCCTCCGTGGTTTAACTTAAGCATCTACATTCCCAAATATCGCTTAGTATGTTTCAGTAATTCATTTCTTTTTTTTTTCTTTTTCTTTTTTTTTTTGCTATTTATTGAGGAAATTCGTGCTGAGATTATTCCATAAGATTTTAAAGCATCATCAAGTATATATTTTGCACAATTATAGTAGAAAGTAGAGTCAGAATACCTGGGTTTTAGTCACTGTTCTGCCAAATATTAACCATCTAATATTGGATCATTTGCTTCCCATCTTTGAATTTGTTTTTCTTATCGATAAAATGTCACAGAAACAAAATCTGATGAATTCTACTCACTCATGGGTTGGCTATAAGGATAAATGAGATGCAGGTTGGCAAGGACAGATTCTAGGTCTTACCCCTACTTCTGCTTCCAATCTGGTTTTATTAGTCAGGATGATATCCATTGTAATAGAATCCAACTAAAGTTAGCTTTAACAAAAAACAAAATTATTTGTGCACCTGAGTCATTTTGGGCAGCCCCGGCTGTTGGCCTGCCTGGATCTATGTCCTCAAATGACGTCTTGAAGCTGTCTGTCTTCCCTTACTCGGCTCTCACGCCATGTTTACTGCTGTCAAATAGACTCTCTCCCCAGGTGGTAGCGGAGATGAGCACAGGTAATGAGCACACCCATCTATATTCTCCCGGCTTAGCCAAAACCATATGTCCAAGCCAACAGACACCATGAAGACATGAGAGATCTGAATGGCAGCGCCTAGGTCAGGCACCCAGGGGATGGAGGCAAGGGTGGAACTGGGAAATGAGGCAAGCCCACTTGAATCAAATGAACTAAGGGAGGGGAAAGACGTCACTGCCGGAAGACATGCCAGGCAGGTGAAATCTGTGTGTCTACCACCTCTTCAGGGAGGACAGACAGAATCCAAATGCACCTTATTCCCATCTATAAACCTTCAAAGACTACCCTTAACTAATATGCACCTCTCTCACATGCAATAACAGCAAGATGAATAGTATCTTTCAAAACAGACATGCATTTCCTAGCCTGATCCAGATACCATTTTTATGGATTATCAGTCTATAGATAAATGCCCTAACCTGAGTGAAGCCCTGACTTTGCACACAAAAATCAGGTTAGTTCGGGTCAGGGAATTTGGGTTTTACAAATTTTAAGCCTCCTAATTACCTGACTCCAAGCATCCCTCATTGCTCACAGCCAAGAGTTAGAACCCCTCTCAAAAAGGCCATGCTTTTTCACTCTTAAGATTGGAGGTGAGCCACCTTGGAGGAAAGATTCTCCTTCCTGCAGGACCCTACCGGTTGTCACAAGAAGCAGCTACTGAAGTTAATAGTTTTGCACTTGCTCCTCTGGTATTGATGAACCGTGCCCCCCCAAGATATGTTAAGACAGGCTAAAAAAAATTCACTTGTCAAACTGGCATATAACAGACATTCAGTCAATGCTAATTAAAAAACTAATACTGGAGAAAGTACTTTATGCCATGGAAGTAATTTTGTAGATGTCATTGTTGTTATTATTATTCCTAATATGAAAGTTTTTAAAAAAATTTTTTACTAGTTTTAATACTAAAAAGCGGGTTAGGAGAGAGATTACTCTAATGAGAATAGATGGTATAAAACTCAAGATTCACATAATTTTTGAGATGACACTGATGTCCCTCTCTATGTAATGCATTAGCCAAATTTAAGAACTGAATCCATTCTTAATTATCTCTTAAATTAAGAGATAATTGTATGACATCTTTGGAATACCTAAATAAAGTAGATTGCAATATACACTTTTTAATATCTGTTCACTGGCCTATGTTTAAATGAATTTAACTTTTTGGTTAAAGATGTCCATTTAGAATATATTATTTTTCCAAGAGTAAACACTATTGAATTTGACTTATCTAAATTTAATAGCATAAAAAATGTTCTCCTAGCAATGTATACAGAAGAGGCTCACAGGTTAACCAACATCCTTCCGTTCCTCTGAAATATATCCCTATTGATGTCCATGGCATGCTAAATATTTGAGACTAGAGGTCTTCAGTGTTTCTGCTCCCTCCGGTTTCATTGTGTGTTTTGACAAGTCAGTTGTGTTCCTTTGCAGACCTGTTTTTGCTAGTTGTGCTTAATATGGAATTTCTTAATTTAATTAAAAAATCAAGTAAGCCAGGGAACCATCAATAAAAAAAGAAGTGTTTCTACAAGGAACTAAGTTGAGGGATTTGCAAAGATTTAATAAAGCAGGTTTATTAGAAAACTATTGTTGAGCTATTTGCATGCAGAATTACTATAAAAATGAAAGGAAAGAATCTAAAACTCAAAACCAATTCTGACTTCAGATTGCATTGTTCCTGTCCTTATGTTCTAGTTTTATTTTAAAGAAATTGAAACCAGAAACTAGAAAAGCTGATTAAAAAGAATGATGACTGGACACCCCAAGAAGTGGATCTATGCTTTAAAAAATAAAACAGGTTTTGATCTTCCATTAAAGTATTGCTATGTAAGTGTATATTTAAATGTTGTTAAAAATAATGAAACATGCACCAATTTTCTGATTAACCTACCACATTCACATCATAGTAGAGAGTTCCTTCTATCCTTGACTCTGCCTCTCTTCTCACCTGAAATTCTTATTTTGGCTTTTTTTTTCCAACTTCCCCCAATTCCTCCACTGACTTTTTGTTGTTGTTGTTTTTAAACTTTTTATGGGTACGTAGTACATGTATACCTCCACTGACTTCTCAGACCTCTCCTTTTTACACCTGACACCTTATTTTTTGTCTTTTTTTAAAAAAAGTGAGTGACTAGTAACTCAGCTGAGACTCCTTAGATCTTCCTTTTGATTTCCAGAATGAAAGAGGATATTGTGTTCTTGTACACATCAGAAATTCTCTATTACATTCCATAAACATCACAATGATTCTAGAAAGATACAAATTTTTTATTAAAATAAACAAGCACTGCGATCATTTTTCTGTCACATACCAAAGAAACGCAATAAGCAAGGCATCAAATATCTGTATCTAATTTACATTTGTATTAACTCAAGTTAAAGGTGTACTTTATCATGAAAACTCTAAATCTGTTTTTTAATTTGATGACTTTATATTCCATATTGATTACATCTATGGACAAAACTAATTCCCTGATAGATGGAAATACTAAACCAAAAGGAACAGACAGCTAAATGACTTCCAGGTAGGTTTTCAAATCAGCTTGGAAAGATTTTTCTTTTTATTATTTTAAATAAGACAAACTCTTTTCTTTCTAATCCATTTCATGAGATAATTGAATCTACAGTAGTGGGGGGAAAATCCTTATTATTTTGTGGCAGCCAGACATTCATAAATTAAACTTCTTTCTTAGAGAATTGCTTCCCCACACTGGTGGGGAAAAGAAGTATGTAAACTCTTTACACCAGCAGAAACTTCAGCATTGTTGGGAAATGTCTGGTAATGAGCTTGGTTTGTTAGTAGGTGCAGAGACCTGCCTTGTAATATTGTCTGCAAGGGGATTTGCAGGAATGGTACTACCCAGCCCATCCGGATGGCATATGGCACAGGAACTTTAAGCGCCACAGGGCACTTTGCCTTTGTTATACTCCTTTCTGCCTGGGGCTGTGAAAGTATTCTGAATATGCTGCAAAATATCAGATGAAGAGTTTGAGTGGCTGCTTTAAAGGGTCCTCATCCTATACTGCCCAGTGGGTTCTCCTTGCCCAGTGCCTAAACAGAGCCGATTTATCAAGACTGGGGAATCGCAATAGAGAAAGAGTTTAATTCACACGGAGCTGGCTGTATGGGAGACCGGAGTTTTATTATTACTCTATCAGTCTCCCAGAAAACTCGGGGATGGGACTTTTAAGGATAATTTGGTGGGTAAGGAGTTGGAAAGTGGGGAGTGCTGATTGGTTAGGTTAGAAACGAAATCACAGGGAGAAATGAAGTCAAAGCTGCCCTCTTGTGTTGAGTCACTTTCTGACCACATGAGCCAGTTTATCCATCTGGGTGGTCCCAACTGATCCATTGAACGCAGGGTGAGCAAAATCTCTCAAGCACTGATTTTAGGTTTTACAATAGTGATGTTATACCCAGGAGCAATTTCAGAAGGTTGAGAATTTTGCAGCCTCCAGCTGCATGACTCCTAAACCATCATTTCTAATCTTGTAGCGAATTTATTAGTCCTGCAAAAGCAGTCTAGTCCCTAGGCAGGAAGCAGGTTTGTTTTGGGAAGGGGCTGCTACTGTCTTTGTTTCAAAGTTATATTATCAACTAAGTTTCTCCCAAAGTCAGTTTGTCCTATGACCAGAAATGAACAAGGACAGCTTGCAGATGAGAAGGAAGATGGAGTTGGTTTGGTCAGATCTCTTTCACTATGATAATTTTCTCAGTTATACTTTTGCAAAGGTGGCTTTAATCCTGCAGGGAGCCGGCTTTTCAGCCTTCTCGCTGAGCACAGGGCTTCAAAAAAATCACTGGACATACCCTTCCTATAAAGTTAATTTATTCAGCATATCACCCTTTAAACTTTATTTCCATCCCTCAGAAATAAAATTGTTAGCTTTTTTTCTCCAGTTGATCACGCTAACCTGAGAAAACTGTGTAAAATACAGCAATTCTGTGTTAGTTCTGGGGAGGATGTGGCTGTTGCTGTTGGTGCCACCAGCCTGAATAGTTTCCCTTCCCCTGGTGTCTTTCCTTTCCTGAAAGAAACCTCAGTGGTAAAGGCCATGGCTGAATCTGTCAACTCAAACCTGGTCAAAAAATATGAAGTCGACCAGTGCTGCCAGAGTCCCAGTGGCCTATACTCCCTCTTTATTCTCAAACTGAAAAGGTAACCTATTATGTGGGCCAACATTTTGTATCCCATATCTCGTCTCTTGTTTCGTACCAGTTGAGGCTGATTGGCACTAATAATCACATCTGTCTGTGTGACATAGCTAAGCATAAGTAGCTGCTCAGATGCCCGTATGTGCCCCAAGACTACCCCAGTGACTGCCTTTCCAGAGCGTATAAAACTAAAATGCTTCATAAAGTTCTGGAATTTTCACTTCATCTATGTATGTTTTAGAAGCTAATGGAAAGCAAGTTTTTAAGATGTAGAATGGCTTCTTTCATTATGTGAAACAAGTCTCGCTGATTTTAGGAGTAAAACTACTACAACCAGAAAAATGAGGGTGGAGGAGAAGAAAAAGTATTTTCATATGAATGAGGAAAGTGAGGCTTTTGCATAGTTTTAATAGAAAAAAGGATTAAGTGGTTAGAAATAAACAAAAAGTGCAAAAGAAGAATAAAATACACGCAGCGCTGGTTAGCCTAAGCACAAGACCACTGCAGTCCCCAGGAGACATTAAAAGAGCTCTGGTTCTCCAAGGACTCAGGCCCCCTGGGGACTTGCCAACAGTTTTGAATGAAATCTCTCTGGAGCCCGTAGTCATATGGGAAAGAATTTTACTAGAAGCAGCCTCATGGTTTTCTGAGTAACACAGTCAGCAGTCCCCCGCAGAGCAGAATTTGATGGGGTGGTAGGCATTGCACCTTGTGCAAAAATATCAACTGCTTTGTGTTACAGGATGAGGGAATCCAATAAATAGCCCCTCCCGCTCGCCTGAGTTCTGAACCGACTGAGACAGAGTTGATTGTGACTAAAAAGACTAATAATGGAGAATGTGGCAAAGATACACAAAGGATTGGCCGAGGCTGAATCTCACTCTAATCCTGTGCAGGGCAGACACCTGAGTTCTCCCTCTCCATGGGGCTGGGTGGGGGCTGACTCTGTCTCTAGCAAACATATTTCCTGGAGGTGCAGTCTAGGCAGCATACAGGGCAGGCAAACAGGGCTGAGCAGGCGGGAGGGCCAGGGCTGAGCATTATAGCCAGGCTTAGCTCCCAAATTTCAAACACTCCTTTTTCCTTTCCTGGGGAAGAGGGAGTGAGGAGTACAGGCGAGGCAAGGAGTGGTTCTGCTACCGAGTGACCCTCCATGGGGAAAGGTGAAGCCAGAAAACAGAGCGTGCTGACGTTGCACTAAGACTTGCTTTTCAAGATGTGAATGTACTCGATCCTGTATGGTCATTTGACTTGATCCCCAATGGTCATTAGACTGCAGCATAGTCTACAAGAAGTTCTGTACTTGGAGACTAGGTGTATTAGTCTGTTCTCACACTGCTGATAAAGTCATACCTGAGACTGGCTAATTTAAAAAGGAAAGAGTTTTAATTGACTCAAAGTTCCGCAGGGCTGGAGAGGCTGCAGGAAACTTACACTCATGGTGGAAGGGAAAGCAAACACATCCTTCTTCACATGGTGGCCACAAGGAGAAGTGCCAAGCAAGAGGGGGAAGAGCCCCTTATAAAACCATCAGATCGGCTGGGCATGGTGGTTCACGCCTGTAATCCCAGCACTTTGGGAGGCTAGGGCAGGCAGATTACCTGAGGTCAGGAGTTCGAGACCAGCCTGGCCAACATGGTGAAACCCCGTCTCTACTAAAAATACAAAAATTAGCTGGGCGTAGTGGCACATGCCTGTAATCCCAGCTACTCAAGAGGCTGAGGCAGGAGAATTGCTTGAGCCTGGGAGGCAGAGGTTGCAGTGAGCCGAGATCATGTCACTGTACTCCAGCCTGGCCAAAACAGCAAGACTCTGTCTAAAAAAAAAAAAAAATCAGATCTCGTGAGAACTCACTCACTATTACGAAAATAGCATGAGGGTAACTGCCTCTGTGGTTAAATTACCTCCCACTGGGTTCCTCCCACAACACATGGGGATTGTGGGAAGTATAATTCAAGATGAGATTTGAGTGGGGACACAGCGAAACCATATTACTAGGAATTTCTAGTCCCAGCTATAGGACTTCCTGGCATGTGGCCTCTGCCAAGTCATTCTCTGAGCCTCTGTCTCATTTGTAAATCAGGGATAAATAATGCCTTCCTAGATGGATAAGATTGTTTAAGAAAATCAGCAGTGTGGCCCAGCACAGTGGCTCACATCTGTAATACTAGCACTTTGGGAGGCTGATTCAGGAAGATTGCCTGAGGTGAGGAGTTCAAGACCACCCTGGGCAACATGATGAAACCCCATCTCCACTGAAACACAAAAAAATGTAGCCTGGCATGGTGGCATGTGCCTGTAGTCCCAGCTCCTCAGGAGGCTGAGGCATGAGAATGGCTTGAACCCTATAGGTGGAGGTTGTAGTGAGCTGAGATCGTGCCACTGCACTCCAGCCTGGGCGACAGAGCAAGACTCAGTCTCCAAAAAAAGTATATATATATATATATACTGATACATATATCGGGGTGAATATTAGTGCAGACTGCAAGACTCTGTACAAAGATAAGGTTTTGTGGTTATTATCTGTGATGTGGTAGGCATTGTTTGCCCTCGGACTGAAAGAAACTACCTTGGCCCAATAAGGGGATAGAAAAATAAAAGCACAAAAGAAAAAAGTTTAAAGTATGGAAAGCCAACTCTACCTCTAGCTATTTTGACAGGAATCCTGGGATCAAGTCCTTTGCCCTAGTCACCCTTGGGATCAGTCACCTTGAATTGGGCCACCTCCCCTCTGGGACCACACCCAGATTTTGCCTCTAGGTCAACAGCTATTTGCTCTCAAATAAGGGAAGTAGAAAAACTGTATCCTAAACAGAACTGGGGCCCATACAAAGAACTTAACTTTTTACAAACCTGTAAATTTTTTTCTTTTTAAGGACAAAGGGCAAATGAGTCCATTTTTTAGTTTCATCCCAAGATAAGCTCTTCTACCTAAAGAGGCGCTTTTAAGCAGTTCTTTAGAATTGACAACAGGCCTGGGAATGCAGAGGAGAAAAGGTTACCTTGTTCTGTAGAAACACGAAAGGCAGGTCATGCTGCAGTCTCCAAGGGGGCAGGAGGCTGGGCTTTGTTCTTTTATTCTAGGTAAGAAGTTAGAGGCCCAGAGACACTAAATTATGTAGATATTTTCATTACTTTTTCTTTCCCTCCTTTTTTTTTTTTTTTTTTCTGCCACAGGAATAAAAAGTTTTTCTTCTTACACAATTTTGTTCTTGACAGTTTAATCAGAGAAAATGTATGGCAGCCATGTGACATTTATTTATGGTAATGAAATGGATTCCCATGATGTAACCTCCTTGCCTGCCAGGCGTTAATGGGCTCCCAAGTCACACCTAGTACATTTAAGTGGCGGTGCAGAAGCCAAGGTGAAGGGACCCCCAGAAGCATTTCCTACATGCATGAATACCTTAGAAAAACCTCAGGTCCTCAGTAGACACACTTCCAATTTCAGCATGATTTAGCAGTTTATAAAAGTATCTTACCTCTTCCACCAACAGAGGTTTACTTTAAGCTTCATTTCAAGCCTTTTATAGGTCATGCTCCATCAGCCTCTCAGCGCTGCAGTGGCTGATAAATTCTGATGAGGCATTTTATGTGATGGCATGACACTTTTGGTAACGGGAGTTCTTTTTCTGCAAAACTTCATCTAAAATGAACATGAACAGACATGAGCGCTCAGGCAGTTCTCCGGTGTGCTTACAGCTGTTGACGTGCGGCCCGTCATCCCTCCTCCTGCCTTTCTGTGTGTCGGATTGAAGCTCTGAAACAGCCTGTAAACGTCCCGTGTGGACCGCAGGCTTTTATGCCTGTGTTTCTGTTGGGCCTCCTGTTCAATCTCGACTTTGCATTTTTTTATATGTACATAGAGACAGGGTCTGGCTATATTTCCCTGGCTGGTCTTGAGCTCCTGCCTCAAGCGATCGTCCTGTCTCAGCCTCCCACTGTGGCTTTGTGTGTTTGCTCTTTGGCATTTCCATCCTTCCCGTGGGCACTCCAAAGCAGGGGCAAGTGGCTCTTGCATTGCAAATATTTAAGTCAGGGGAACTCTGTATCAAATGGGCACTCCTATGTGTGTACTGAGGACCACGCTCCCTGCTTTCACTCACAGCAGCCCCCATGCCATGAGTGTTCACCAGCAGCTGCAGCAGCAGCCTGAAGGACAGGGGATTCCATCCACAGAGGTCCGGCCCAGTGTCTTCAGAATGGACAGCCCCCTTGTGAGAGGTGACAGGGAGAGCCTTGCCCGCTCCTCCTGCCCACTGACCCCTGCCAGCCCCTTCTCTCAGCCTCCTGCCCACAAATCAGGGCTGGGCGACAAAGATGCACATCCTGCACAGAGCTGCGGATAGAGCAGGGGCAGTGGACATGCAGCTACCCCAGGCTGTCCTGTGCTGACAGAGTGAGTGCTGTCATGTGCCCAGCACATCGCATGGCCAGCACAGCGCCTCCTCAGGGTGTCCTTGTCTCTAGCTCTGTTCAGCCGTCAGCACAATGGCCTGCCGATAGTGCCTGGGAGCACTCGAGATGGGAGACTCATGTTTCAGGGACACCGAGATGGAGAGGACTGAAGGAGGTTGCAGGGTGCCAGGGCTGAGGACACAGCCCTGGGGCATGTGTGAATAAAGGGGCACCTGTCTTCACATTCAGCCCTTGGTGGGCTCTTACAAGCACTTCCCCTCCTGCAAAAATTTGATGAAATATCAAAAAGGCATGGACATATTTACTTTATTTTTAATTAGAGCTCTTTCAGGATTGTCCAGGGAAGTGCGTTAGTTACCTAAAGTTTTGAGATTTCCTTGATCATTAATCCCCCACCAATTCAATAGCCCCCAAGCTCTTCACCTACCTGGGACTTTGGAGCTCTTCACTGTTCACCGAGTCTCTGCCTTTGCAGCTGTCAGGCTCCTTCCAGCGGGCCCCTCCTCCAGGAAAAAAAAGCAGGAAAATAAAACCAAACGAAGATAGCTTTGCATAAAACCTGGGATTCTTTCAATGCAGTACGTTTGATGATGCTCACATAGAGTTGTACGGCGAATTGTTGACAAATGCCTACACACCAATGTCCTTGTAATAGAGATTGCCTCTCGCATGAATGGGGGCTGAGGAAGGCACCTGAGAGAGGATTCGGGTTTATTAGGATTTGTTGTAATCAGACTAACAAAGCATTTTCACTGTGGGCCATCTGTCAGCACATGTAAATAGGCTCATTTTATAAGACCAGATGTTCTAACAGTATTCATTTGAACAGGAGTCTACCTGTTCTTTGATTATAGTCAGTTATGGAGAGAAGCGATTCTACTATATTCCAAAGTGATTTCTCTTTGGCTTTTAAATTTTTCTGGTTGATGTTTTTTGTTTGTTTGCACCTTATTTACAGCATACAGAGGAAAAGAGATCTGGATTAGAAACCAGAAATCTACTCTCTTTTTTCTACTTCACCACTAAGGAATTTGGGGTTTGATAAATTATCAACTATCACTGGCCATGGTGTCTCCAATAAGGAGGTCAGACAAAATGATTCCCAAGGATTCTGCCAGCTCCTAAGTCCCCTGTTTTAATTACGGCCCTGAGGAAGGAGCGTCGGCCTCACTGTCTGCCCGCTTCAGCATCACTCTCCTGGCCTCAGGTTCTTCGGGGCAAGAACAGGGATGCTATGCACAACCCACAGCTTGCTCTAGGGAGAAGACATAGAGAAGTTCCGAGGATAACGCCAGCCACTCAGCAGATCCTTAACTCTTCTCTTCCTTTCTCTCAATTGTGAAACAGTATTTTAAAAGGGAAAGTACTCACAATTGTTGATTGGTTTGACTTTTTTGAGTTCTTATGACCTGCTTGAAGCATACTAATATGGAGGGCAGCCTATGATGAACAAATTCGAAGTTAATGAGGCCCAAGACAGGGTATCGCCAGGTAAATTCCACGGCTCTTCTCTCCCGGGAAGACCAGCCCCAAAAGATGGCAAGCCCACCTCAGCTTCTTCCATCCTTCTGTCCAGATGATCCCCAGCTCCCCCTGAGTCTTCGTGCCTGTTCTTGGGGTGAGTTGAGTAGAAATTAAGAGTGCTATTGATCAGTTAGACTTTGGAAATACCCTAGTGCTTACTAGCTGTGTGACCTGCAGCAAGTTGCTTAACTTTTCTAAGAACGCACTTGTCTTTAAGATGGGGATACTTGGGATTAAATGAGTTGCTGCAGGTCAGTGCTGAACCCATTCCACTGTATATAGGAGGCTCGGAGCACTGTCTGCCTATGGAAAGATCCCAGTCAGCCTGAGAAGGCCCTCCCACTGCCCTGCGTCAGGCCTTCACGGGGACTGAGCCCCTCTGCAGGGAAGCTCACCAGGAGTGTCTGCTGTTCTTTTCATTCAGCTCATCCAGATCTTGTGGTTATAGGCCGACGAGGGGCCGTGCTTTCTGTCTCTGACAACACTGCCTTGCCACAGGCATCCATTTCTCCAATCTGACTCACCTATGGGACAGAACCCATTCCCATCAGTAACGATGACTCACAGTCTTAGGAGTCCCAAAAATTGCTGGGGTTTTAGGGGGTGGGAAATCTGTGTGTGTGTGTGTGTGTGTGTGTGTGTGTGTGTGTTTAAGTTTTCCATTTGGTTAAGGCCCCCTCCTCATGCGATGTACACACATAGACACATTTTTAGCACCCAGCTTTAGCCCATAATCATTTTAATTCATTTGACAGGAGACATTTTGGACAGAGGCCCCTCCCATTCTCATGCTGTATGAACAGCTGCCTGGCACCTGCATCTTAGTCCCCTGCTAGAAAAATCGAGGGGAATGATTCTGTCAACTGGATGGGGTCACATAGACAGGACACTGAGCGCTTTAATTAAATTATGATAGTTTCAGGAAACCAAAAACAACTCTGAAGTGACAAGAAAGCACTTTTCTTTCTTTAGAAGATTCATGGGCAACAGAGGAGAGGAGTGCAGCTGGCCTTGCAGTATCTCAGATTCTTTTAACTGTGCCATGCTGTCTTATTCCACCAGGAATATTTAATATCCACAGTATGATACGGCTTTTACAAAATCCTCGTGATATTCTATGCAACTGTCTACAGTGTCTGTTTAAAAGTCAATAATGTTAACTTGTTTGATAAATTTCTACAGATCCCAACCCTATTAAGCTGTTAACTGAATGCACCTGACTTTTAACAGATGTCTTAAGGATTCAATGTTGCCGAGGGGAATATAGTATGAATTGAAGTACACTCTTTGGAACATTGTATTTTTAGGCATAACATCCTCAATTGGAAGGAACGTAAAAACACAGTATGATAAACTGGAACCATGATTGTAGACTTGCAATGTATTTAGTAAAGAAATTTATTTGGCAATCAGAAAACAAAGAAAACCAACTAAATTATCTCGTTTGGGAGTGTATGTGTGTGTGTGTGTGTGCAGTCACACATACACACAAGTACACATGCATTTTTTTCTGAAGTGTATTTCATACCTTTATGTTTTCCAGGACAAGTATTTTTGTTTTAATTTTTATTGCACCAAATGAATACAGTATTGTTTGTACAGCAAAGCCTGGAATAGAAACTCAATTAAATAACCATAGGTCTTACAGAGAGAGACAATGGTCTGAAAAGCTTCTGATATGGTTTGACTGTGTCCCCACCCAAATCTCATCTTGAATTGTAGTTCCCATTATCCCCATGTGTCATGGGAGGGACCTAGTGGGAGGTAATTGAATCATGGGAGTGTTTACCTCCATGCTATTCTCATGATAGTGAGTGAGTTCTCACGAGATTTGGTTTTATAAGGGGTATCCCTCTTTTGCTCTGTACTTCTCCTTGCTGCCTCCATGTGAAGAAGGGCATGTTTGCTTCCCCTTCTGCCATGATTGTAAGTTTCCTGAGGCCTCCCCAGTGCTGTAGAGCCTTGAATCAATTGAGTCTCTTTCCTTTATAAATTATCCAGTCTTAGGCATGTCTTTATTAGCAGCGTGATAATGGACTAATACAGTTTACAGTGGTTTATAGAATATTTAGAAACAGATACATTTTTCAGACATCTGGATTTATTTTGACTTCTATTATTTCAAAATGTCACTAAAAACAAAAGGGAAACTATTTTTTTTTCTAATTTCATATTAAAGTAAAACAGTAAGATCCAAGGAATCAAGATGCAATTTCACCCAGATGTCATATTAAGTAAAAGACTAGATAATGTTTTGGCATTTACACTATAGTTACAGGTATTTTACAAGATGCTCACAGATGCCTGTGTCTGCCTGGGTTGCCATTTATGGTTTTTTTTCTCAAGTAAATCCTAGAAGAACCCATGCAATTAAGGACGATTCTTACCACAGCTTTTGTAACCTTAGGCCCCATCTATGCTAATGAACAAAAATGTGTGACACTATGACCATCATTAAAACTACAAAGAAAATTTGAAAAAAATAAATAAGACCTCTCTGCCATGTTGAGCCATGAATCATCAGTTCCAATGGAAAGTCTCTTTTAATTGGAAACAGGAGCTACTCTCTGACATTGGTGTACAGTCTTGGTTTGGTTTATTTTAATGCACTTTGAATGCTGAAGTTATCAATTTGCACAGACCATTTTAATGTACAGCTGGGGGGAAAAGAACTCAACAAGAAATAATTAATGACTTACACTTTTTTATTAGTTTTTCTTCCCGGATACTTTCTACAGTCCTAAATGGGATAAATTGGGTAAGAACGCATGTCAGGATATGTTTTTATTTCAGTGGCTGTGTTTGGCTATTGCAAATTCCCAATGGATAAAAAGCCCTGAGGAATTACTCTCTTCTGGGTGTGTGTGTGTGTGTGTGTGTGTGTGTGTGTGTGTCTGGGTGTGTGCGCACCCCTAGCAACTGCATATAGAAAATGAAATAGAAATGCAAGAAGAGGAGGATATTCCTCTAACTACAGATAGCAAGACATTTCAAAAAGCATTTTTATCTCCCCATTGAATGAAAACTGTCCAATAAATTCCTCATAGCCTGAAGTCATCCTCATATTATAATGGATACATTTTTCAATAAATAAGATGCCTTCATGCCATAGGAAATTATTTTTCCAGATTATTTTATTTTCTATTTGCACTCATTGCTTTTGAGGGCCTGTGATATTTGTGCCATGGATTTGTTGCACCTGTCACTTGGCACTTTGCATAAAACACGTGGCAAAGCTACTCTTCTCCTGTCTTGTTTCTTACCAGTCTGACTGAGCTACTTGTGAGTCTTGTAGGATTTACTGGTACTCGAGTGTATTGCGCGTCTTGTAGAACTTACTGGTACTCGAGTGCTTTGCAGATGTTAAACGCTTGATAAAGAAGTTGTTTCCTTTACAACCACCAGGAAACTATTTCTCAGAAAAAAAAATTCTACCTGTGGAATCCCACAATGTTGAAGGCTTTCAATAAGCACTAGCTCATGTGTGGCACATGGTGGGCACTCCTGTCTGCTACGGCAGAGTCATTCTGATGTTCTCACCCCCACTGAACCATTGCTTGGCTCCCACCCTCTCTTCCTCTTCCATGTCTGTGGCTGGGAACACAAAGTTCCAAGAGGGTAGCAGGAGCAGCCTGCCTAGAAAGCGTGGCCCCACCCTTCTGGGGTATGCAAACAGTCCTTAAAGGATTGTTTTTGTCTGTATCCTATTGTATTTGTGACTCACATTTTGGAAGAAAACAGTTTTTGTGTTTAGACACTCGAACTTGCTGTGTCACGTGGTTCTCTTCCAAGTGGTTGACTGTCGCTGTGTGGTCTTTTGCAAGCCCTTTGCTGGCACAGAGCCACCTGTCGTTTTTGATTCATCACTGCTTCTCTCCTCAAGTGCCTGGTCTAGGCCCCTTGATATGGTAGGGTGCAAACATCTTCACTGATGATGATGATGATGACAAGAGAAAACCGTGGGGGCCTGCTGAGAGAGTCTTCAGTGAGCGCCATAACTTAAAGATGATGAATTTGTGAAACTGTGGATTTGACTCTAGTAAATGGCAACACACTGGTACTTCTGAAACGGCTTTAAAAGACATTGTAAAACAAGGTAATTCTTGGATGTACAGGAAGATTGAAGATACTCTCTGCTTTTGGAAACTCATTAAATTAAATAAATTTGGTTTATTTAATGAATTTCAGTTCTGAAATTTTATTATGATGATAGTATAAACTACGTCAGTGGTAACTTCCCTTTACTGGGGACATACCATGTGTGCGACCCAAGTGCTAGTTACTTCAAAACATCTCATCTACGGCCCTACAAGGAAGCTGAGCCTCAGAGAGGTGCACTGATTGGCCATGTTTTCAAACAAGGGAGTTATTGGTGGGTGCCCAGCAGTGCCTTGGGTAGATGGTAGGTGTTGTCAGACCTTCAGATCTCAATTTTTCAGACCCTAAAGGCTCTGCTTTCATATTACGTTATGAGTTTCCCAAGGAAGAGTGGAACTTACTCTAGTACGGAGTAAAAATATATGCCTTTTCAGGGTGAAATTCAATCAAATTGAAAATTGAAAAGGCTTCTGTTATTATGATACCACGGGTGACTAAGCACAATGAATGCTGTGTGAGCTCATTGACACAGCTCCTCTCAGGGTGCACCAAAGCTTGTGAACTCCTTCAGTGAAAAACCTGAAAGCATTTCACAAACCCTTAAGCTGGAGACTGGGACCTGGCGCTATTGTCACAGAGTGGAAGCAGAGTGCCTTTGAAAGGGGTTGTCAACAAAGCTTTTATCAGCATTAGCAAATCACAGAGATGTGGGTCACTAGGTAACCACTGTCGCCCCAAGATTTTAGGTCTGCTCCACTCACATTAACTGGATTCTTCAGCACGAGTTTATGTGCAGCATCTTCCTGAAGATCAAATTGGCATTTGCTAGGTGGGTGGGGAAGGAGGCAGGCAGAGCGAGAGTGCGGAGGATGGTTGGGTGAGAACACCAGGATGGAAAACATTAACAAAGCGTCCGTGGTTCAGGGCCAGCCTGGAAGGGGCAAGACGGGAGGCGGGAGGTTGGCAGAGTCATGTATAGGGTGCCTTTTGTGACCACTGGACAATCTGACTTCACGGGTCAAGTAGTGGAGGTTTTAAGCAGAAGGGCTGAATGTGGATGCGTGTTAAACGGTGACTGATGGAATGTGGAGCCTGGGTTGGGAGAGGCTAGATGAGAGGGAGGGGTGATTGGGACAGCAGCTGCCAGGGTGCAGGGGAGAGGCCTGCAGTGCGGCTTCTGAAATCGCTCCTGACCGCCCCTAACTGCTGTCAGTACCTCCTCCCTTGCTTCTCAGTTAGACTCTGCCGGCTGAGAGCATTGCCCTGAACTCCTGGATCCACATCACCCTGTTCACATCTATTGGAGTCATTTTTCTGAAACATCATTCTGATAAGGTCCCGTCTTTGAGCAAGCACCTTCGAGGAGTCTGTCCTGCTTCCTGAACAAAGCCCAGACGCCATGAGCATCCCGAGCCTGCCTTCCCCACCTCTTCCATCATCCCTCGATCCAGTCCGTGCCCCGCGAAGACGCCATTCCTCGGCGCTGGTTGTCCTCAGTGCTCAGTGTGTTCCGGCTCTGTGTCTGCCTTCTGCACTCTTTTGCCTGCCCATCATGTCAGCTCCAGCTTACAGGATATCACTTATTGAAGAGTTCCCGTAACTATAAATTACTCGGTTAAAGCTGTGTGTCTTGAGAATGGTTCTCTTCATTGCCTGCCCAGCATTCTGGTTATCTGCATGCATGGTACACTCTCATCAGCTTCGTGCCTCAAGGACCTGCCTATTACCCACCTCTGCATCCCCACAGGGCCAAATATAGCCCTGCGCGATTCTGTCTGTTGAATGAATGAGTGAATGCATTAATTAACAATGAACGGTACTGCAGTTAACAGCAAGTCCAGTTCTGGAGATGTCAAACCCCCTCTTCTAAGTACCATTTCTCTACTTCTCTGCAAAGGCTGGCTTGTGGCCTTCTTGGCTAGTTGGAATTTAATCCTTTCACTAGCAAATATTCAAGCACTAAATGTTTATCCACTGCTATGAACTGAAGGTTTATGTCACTCCAAAATGTATATGGTGAAATCCTAACCCTCAAGGTGATGGTATTAAGAGATGGGGCTTTTGGGAAGTGATTAGGTCATGAGGGTAGAGACCTCAGGAATGAGATTAGTGTTCTTATAAAAGAGACCTCAGAGATCCCTCATCCCTTCTGCCATGTGAAGACACAGCACGAAGACAGCACTCATCAGACACAGATTCCACCGTCACCTTGATCTTGGCCTTGCAACCTCCAGACTTGGAGAAATAAATTTCTGTGGCTTATAAGCCATCCAGTCTATAGTATCCTGTACAGCAGAAAGAACAGACTAAGACACTCATATTTCCTCAAACCATATTAATTGAACAGCCAAATCATTACACTCTTTATTGGACTAAAATCATGTAAATGACATTGATTTTTAATCTAGTTTTTCTGTAGAATAAGAAAAAGGAGCACAATAAATCAATACTTAGAAGTATTTTATACTTCCATTTTCCAACACTACTCTGACATGATACATGACACCATCATGTTTGTTTGTTTAATTAGCAGTTTGTTTTGGCTAATACTGATTTTGCAGCTGCCCACAAAGCAAATACCCACAAGTCAAAATAAAAAGGAAGGATGAATTCTCAGAGACATTTTAGGGCATCATAAACCCATGAAACACAATTTATGCCTAAGCGAAGTTTTAAATTGAAAACCTCCAGCTTTGTATCATTCCTGAATGAAGGGCAAGGTAACGTAGCAGAAATACACCAAGAGTTATCCTAGTCACGCAGGCTCATCTCTGCACCAATGGGGTTCACACAAAAGATGTGGCCATTTGCTCCCTAAATTGGGAATCAAACATGTCAACAGCTAAAGACATGAAACACCACTGATTCTCCCCAAAGAGTAGCACGTCTTTTGGTGTGGGTTCCACCCATCTCTTCTAGAACTCTCTACCAAAAATAAAGACCTTTAGCGGTCTTCTGAGTGTTCATAACTGACTGTCTGGTGATGGGTTTTATGAAAGCATGTGATGACGCTTGCTACACTCCTCTTGTTCTTTATCGTAAACATTGTTTTTAATCCATTTTAAGTAGCATGTAATGTCCAAGGCTGTACATCACATGGCACAGTGACGTGTGCACCATATTCCATGGTGTTCTCTTTCTGGTAAAGTAGGTAGAGTTCTTTCAGAAAATAATATGTACTTTAGTTGCCCTTTGATTCAGAAAACTGAAACTTGGCTGAATTATTTATCAAAAAAGTATAAACTTTACTAGATCACATAATAGTAGATCCTATTTCATTATTGGTAAGATGGTCTTAGCATGACTGATAAGGCCATCGGGGCCCTCTGTTTCCTAGGGCTTTTCTCCGATGCTCTACCTCCTTCAGTGGAATGCCTTGAGAAAATGCATATTGTGGTGTGTAGGAGATTGGTCAGGGTGGTGGGAAAAATTGTAGAAAAATGCAAACCTTCTTGGAAGGCCAGGGGTTTGCAAAGCTTCTAAAGAAAATTTGGCTGAAGGCAGCTGAATTCTCCTAAGAGCTTAGGTTAGGTGATAAGGGGATGTAAAGAAACTGATCTAGATAAGTTAGTTTCCTTAGGCCTCGGAACCTGGCCTTTAATCATCGGCGCACAGGACTGCTCTGGGTGGGGGGGAGGGTGACCATGTTAATTATCCACAAGTGTGTTGACTCAAAGCCTTTGTCATTAAATCTGTGCTGAATAAATGCCCGCAGCGCCAGCTTGTCAGGGCCGCAGCTGCTGACTCTTTACAGCACCCTCCTTGGGGTCTGTAAGCGCCCAGCCCCCTAGCCCGCTCTTTCACTAGATATCTGTGTCTGAGTGCATTTGTTCACCCATCGTTTGGCCAGGGTCTGCGAGGCTGACCCAACAGTGGTGGGAGCAGAGCCTAGGCTGGCAAGGCTGTAAATATCAGTGGATGCAGCCAGAGTTTGGCTTTTCAGTTTTGCCAGCATCCTGCAGACATGCTCCGTATTCTTTCAGTTTGGCAACATGTGCCCTGGGACTCTGAGGTCAGCAAGCACCCAGTTGAAAGGAAAGAATATCAGTGTGTTCCCTTTATTTTTCTTAAATGGTTGAAGGAAGGACTGGTGCCCACTTAAGGGACTTGAAGCATCGTCAGTCAGTGGCCCCTGTTCGTGTATACATGGGGGGTAGTTTTGTCTGCACTCAATCTGCCCCACACTGATGCTTTCCGGAACCATCCTTTCTTTGGTAAGTCTAGTAGAGAGTAAAAAGCCACAGGAAATCAGAATCCTAACAGCCGCACAGCCAGTAAGCTGGTTACGCCACAACAGGCCGGTTACCTCGTTTTATTCATGCACCAACCAGTAAGGAATTGGAGCCTGCTGTGTCCTGACACTGTGTGCAGGGTAAGGAATACACAGTGAACCACACCAGGAATACACAGGAGTGATCTTAACTTCTGAGGCATTCATTTAGCCTCTCTGCAGCCCAGTTTCCTCATCAGGAGTGAGGAAATTAGATCAGATGATGTACAGATGTAAACTGCTGCTTTTAATCAGCCTTTAATTTTACTTTATACTGTAAAGAAACCTACCTCTTCTACTGGATGACTTTGGGTGGGGTCTTGTTAGGTGGCAGCCAGACCTTTGGCCTCCAACAGCTATTCCACAGGCCCTTTGTAAGGAAATTTTGTGACTAAGGGAGGGGCATTAATAAACCTCAGGAGGCCTGGTCTATGAATAGGCCTGAGCAGAAATGTTCTGGCATTTTTAAATTTTACACTTGTGTGCTGAGCCCTGAGCTGGCAATTTGTGCACATGATCCCATGGAAATCTTAGCACGAGTGTTAGGTGTTACTCTCCCTGATAAGAAGTGGTTCTACATAGCCGCCACATTGCTCCTTTGTGCTTACCCCTCAAGGATAAGTTATATGCAGAAGAAATAATTGAGAAATCATCTACTTTTTTTCATTGATTTTTATTATACTTCAAGTTCTAGGGTACATGTACACAACGTGCAGGTTTGTTACATAGGTATACATGTGCCATGTTGGTTTGCTGTACCCACCAGCCTGTCATTTACATTAGGTATTTCTCCTAATGCTATCCCTCCCCCAGGTACCCACCCCCCAACCGGCCCTGGTGTGTGATGTTCCCTGCCCTGTGTTCAAGTGATCTCATTGTTCAACTCCCGCCTGTGAGTGAGAACATGCGTTGTTTGGTTTTCTGTCCTTGTGATAGTTTGCTGAGAATTATGGTTTCCAGCTTCATCCATGTCCCCGCAAAGGACATGAACTCATCCTTTTTTATGGCTGTGTAGTATTCCATGGTGTATATGTGCCACATTTTCTTAATCTAGTCTATCATTGATCGACATTTGGGTTGGTTCCAAGTCTTTGCTATTGTGAATAGTGCCGCAATAAACATACGTGTGCATGTGTCTTTATAGTAGCTTGAAAATCATCTACCTTAAAAAGGGCATAGGACTTTTCCTGGAGAAGGATATTTCTAAATAAGAAATCTTGAATGGCATAATGTATTCTAAGAAAGGCCAGTGCAGACCAACTTGTTTATTTCAAATTTATTTCCATTGTCTTATTTTCCAAATATTTTGTGTTCACTATTAATAGAAGGCAAGACTTCTGTAGGAATTCAACTCATCATATCTTCCAGCTTTCTTCTCAAGCACTTTTTAGATTAAAAGTAATTCAGGCAAATGTTTTTAGTAGCAGCATCATTCCTTTAGGGAACACTTTTTAATAAATTATCAGACCAAAGTGTTTTACTATAAATGATATTAGTAGAATGTGTGTGTCCGTCTGCAACCTTGAGTTTCCTATGGGATGAAAATATATTTCCCAAGGTCTGAAAGTCAGAGGCATACAATTCTTATGGGAAAGAGAAGCGAATGTGTTTTTCTCCCGATGCTAACCTTGCATGATTGATCATAAGAGCTGTAGATTTATTCTAATTTTGCTTATAAGTTTTTTTTGTTGTTGCCTTTCTCTGAAGCATGAAACACTGCCAGAGGCAGAAACCCAGGCTTAATGGACCAAGAGCATGAGCTGAGAGAGCATCTCCCCAGTTTATATTCATTTGGCAATGAGAAAGTATTTTAACGTTAACACATTATGTTACAGTATTGTGAAAACAAACATTTTGGCTTAAGTACAGTAGGATTCTTGCTTTAGTTATTCCAAAGATCATCTCAACTCTTCTGTCTTCAGGAAAGTTTTAAGACTCGTTTTGTAAACTGTAGTTTAGCCTTTTTATTAGAATTGGAAATAGCTGTTGGTGCCGCTAATGAATTTTATGTGTTTCTGCTGGTGTCCCCAAAGTAAATTACTGTAACTAATGTAGCACTGTCTCTTTTTATAACTGTTAGCTGCTGAAAGCAAAAGAGAAATTTGTCTAAAGTCAAAATATTAACAGTTTTATTTATTACAAGATGTCAACAGGAAAGAGTATAATTTCTGCGGATTTGAGACCAGACTGAGGCCTTTCATAATGAGGCTTTTCATAGTAAGACTTCCTTCCTGTAATTCAAAGAAAAGTGAAAAATTAATGTGTTGTGTTTATTATCAAATATTAGATGACCCTTTAGTAGAAGTCAAAGCAACCATTAAATTAGCCAGTTCAATATAAACATACATATTTCTTATTTCTTTTAACCATAACCATATGTTTACTGAATATTAAAGCACAGTGCAAGGAAAGGTGCTTTCTTACCATGTTTTCTGTTTTTCTTCTCTCTTCATTCTTTCCTTTTTACCCATTTTTGGCTGATCTGCAAAACCAGTGTCGTTTCATTAAATCATTAGGAAAATAATGGGTGGCTCCAGCCCAAACTTAGAGAATATATACAGGCACTAAGGTAGTTGTGACAAAACCAAAACCCACACGACTTTCAGATTAAAAAGCAGGGGCATAATCTAATATTTTATTCAAGAGCTCTGTTGACATTGCCAAAAAATAACGAATGTCTGATTTGGATACACTTTTCAAAAAAATCAGTTTTTAAAAAGCTGTCCATCACTCCCTTACTGGTCTATATTTGCTTACAGCTGGGGATAATATTTATACTATTTAAAGAGACATCCTGAATAGTGTGACATTGGAAGTGTATATACCCATATTTTTGTGTTTCTGGAGAATACTACAATAAAATCCTTTTTGTAGCTATTATTTATACATTCACTTACAATACTTATGTCTGTATATACATCTTTTTTAAGGGAAAACATGGTTGAAGAGAGGCAGAAAAACTAGGATATTATACTAGGAAGCACACCAGAGAGCCAGAATAGGGAAAGTAATGGGAGTCCCAGCTTGGGGATATCTCAGACTTCTGTTGTTAAGGGTGTTGGCAGGTGCTCTTAGTAGACTCACCCATAGGCTCTCGAGTGTTAACTACGGCTCTGTACATTATTGTATTTTTACAATTGTATACACATTTTTCTATTGTCTTTTCTTAGAAACAAGCTGGGTCTCATGCAATCTGTTGTAAATAGCTATAGTACATGAAATAGATAGCCTAAGAAAAAGCTGAAAAGAAGAGAGACGTTGCCAACTCAGATATGCTTTTGCCAAGACAGGTGAGCAACGCAGATGAACCACGAGAGCAGATGATTTCTAAACTGCCTGGGTTTGATGTAGGTCTGATTATTTTTAAGTTTGTCAGCACCAAGAAGTACATAGCATTCTGAGAATTTAGTGTTTTAAACAGAAAAATAAGTCACCTTGAAAATTCATTTCAGAAGGAACAAGAAAATTGTCAAGTTCCCCGATTTCTTTTGTTTCTCCAAAATTCTTTCTTACTCTTCCTCTTCCTCATAAATCAGATACTTTCCCAGAAGCCTAAAGTTAATACAATCCCAGGAGAGGGCAAGAGGTAGTGGAAGCTCTGGTCAGATAAGAGACAGAAGAGGAATAGAACCTCTCTTTCAGGCTCACATGGACTGTGGGGTGGAGGGAAGACCTGTGTCCGTGACAAGAAGGGCTTCGTGGAGTGATGGGGAGGATGAGAGGTGAGAGCTTGTCGATCTGCTTCCTGCTGGGGCCTGCAGCAGTGGCCAGGCAGGAGCACCGTGGCTTCAGGTAGAGAACGCCTGGGTACAGCTCCCAGAACCTCCTTTAGGTACCTGGGGAGGGGCAAGGAGGTCGCTGGAAAGGGGCAGGCCTGGTGCTGGCTACTGAGAAAATGGAGCCTACCATCAGAACCTGCAGGGCAGACCTGCATGCCCAGGAATTGAATGCGAATGGCAGTCAGATCTTCAGAGGCTACACAGCCCTAAGCAAAGAAAGAACTTTCCCTTTTCAAAGAAGTAAGCAGCCAGAGCAGGTGGTGACGAGGAGGCCACTACTGCAGCAGCTGGTGAGGAGCAGAGGGCAGCCCCCGATCTCCAAACAGCTTGGGGACCCCTCCTCTCACTCACCATGAGGACCCAGTCACCACCTTGGAAAGGAGATGCACGGAGATGGAGACCAGGGACTAAGAGGTACCAAACACGCTCATTACACCAGCAGACACTGAGAGAGCCGGCGTACACGTGGTAAGGCATCCTCTCTGGGGAGAAAAGTAGAGGATGGCTTAAGCGGAATGTGAGAACAGATATTGAGGAAATTAAGAAGTGACTTTTTTTTCTACAGTGGAGTGTGATGTGTGAATTTGCCACTTGGTAACATGCTAGGAGTGAGTGTGGGTGGTCCGTGTCCTAGAGCATGTCTCCTTCCTCCTTGACTCACATCCTTTCTCATGTATGGGTGACCAGCAAGGTTAACTAGATCAGGAGATTTAAAGTTCTTTCCTATGAACCAAAATGTGTGACTGTAATGGCTAATTTTAGGTGTTGACTGGATTAGGGACTAGCGGGAGAGCTGGTAGTGTTACTCTGGGGTGTGTCTGTGAGGGAGTTTCCAGAAGGGGTTGCCGTGCGAGTCCACGTGAACTGATGGGGGAAGATCAGCACTGCATGTGGACGGGCCCCATTCAGGCTGCTGGGGGCCCATACAGAGGAAAAACAGAAGAAAAGCAAATTAGTGTCTCTTTCCTGGAGCTAGGACACACTCTCCTCGTCCTGCCCGTGGACATCAGGACCCAGGGCCCCCAGCCTTGGAACTCAAGGCCTTTCATCAGCACCCAACCCCTCCAGCCTCAGACTGAGGATGACGTCAGACATCAGCTTCTCTGGTTCCAAGGTTTTGGGATTTGGACTGAGCCACATGACCAGCATCCCAGGGTCTCCAGCTTGTAGATGGCCTGTCCTGGAACTTCTCAACCTCCATCATCACATGAGCCAATTCCTCTAAGAAATCTCCCTCATATATATATATACACACATATATATGTATATATATATGTATATATATGTATGTGTATATATGTGTGTATATATATACATATATATACAATATATGTATATGTGTGTGTGTGTATATATAAAACTAAAGATCTATCCTATTGCTTCTGTCTCTCTGGAGAAGCCTGACTAAAAGAGTGGCACATGCTGGACAGCAAAACCCTGGCCCCTTTGAGCCTCTGCCCTGCACCCTCGGCCAGGCTCTCAGGGACATTGATGGCAAGCATCAACAGAAGAAGGTAGAGACTCACGTGAGGACTTGAAGCACTGAACGTAAAGGTGGACAGGAGGCACCTTGCCAGAGTCCCTCTGGATAGTCATCGGAATTATACAGCCTATCTTCCACCTCACTGCCTTCCATGGTGACCATTCCCTGGTTGAGAATCTCTGTTGAAATGAAAGAGGTGTGCTGATAAAGGAAAAAGATGGGGAACCTTTTCTGTAAACCAAAGACATGTTGTCTCTGGCCCAGTGCTTGCTAAGAAGAGCTTGAAGGTTTTTTAACACAGATGAATCAAAACAAAAATTTTCCTTCCATGACTGTAGGCTGTTCAAATATCCATGCACTGAATCCATTATTTACTATCCTGACCAATAATCTATGTAAATTCTAGAAGTTGGAGTCTTAAAGTTGAAAGGTCACCCTGTCCAGGAAATATCAATGTAAAGTGGAGATTCAAATTCCTCTGATGTTCCTGTCTACACAGTGATAGGTGATGCTAGTAGCGGTTTCTTCCATCTTATCCCTGAATTCTGTCCTCCTTCCATTCCACATGATACCTACATCTGATGTAATTCCTATCAAACAAATCAATTCAGTGAGAGGAACTACCAAGGTTCAGGTCAAGAAACTTTACAGAATTTCTTAACGTCATTCATTTTCCTGAGAGTGGTGAGGAAGAAGGTGTCTTTGGATAATGGGCTGTATAGTGTGGGAATCAAGGATCTAAAGCCAACACGACCAATGGAAATATAATGTGTACCGGCTTGGCGCAGTGGCTCACACCTGTAATCCCAGCACTTTGGGAGGCCAAGGTGGGCAGATCATCTGAGGTCTGGAGTTCAAGACCAGCCTGACCAATGTGGTAAAACCCTATCTCTACTAAAAATACAAAAAAAAAAAAAAAACAATTAAGCGGGCATGGTGGTATGTGCCTGTAGTCCCAGGTACCTTGGGAGGCTGAGGTAGGAGAATTGCTCAAACTCAGGAAGTGGAGGTTGCAGTGAGCCGAGATCGCACCATTGCACTCTAGCCTGGGAGACAGAGCGAGAAAAAAAAAGAAAAGAAAAAAAAGGAAAAGAAATATAATGTGTACCAATTCTGTAATTGGAAGCTTTCTAATAGCCACATTAAAGGTGAAGTTAATTTTATAATTTATTTTATATAACCTAATATGTCCAAAATATGATAATTTTAACATGTAATTGATGTAAAAATTATTGAGATCCTTTCTGATTACACAGAATCTTCAAAATCCAGCGTGTATTTCACAGTCCCCCCTCCTCTCAGCACGGACACACTGATACAGCCACTTGTGGCTCGCACCTGCCATATTGGAGGGTACACTTCTAGACTCTGCTGTCTCAGAGACCCCAGTTCAAGTCAGGGGCTACTGCTGCTGCATACCAAGTGTGAATGGATAAATTGCTCTCTCGGCCTCAGTTTCCTCATTTAGGAAATGGTCATAGTAATATTTCAGGGTCACTGTGAGATTTAAAATAAAACTATCTATACAAAGAGCTTAAACTGATACCAAGTAAGAACCCTGTAAATGCTCGTTATTATTATATAGATATCATTATTATCAATTTTATCATATGAAAAATTTATAGTGTAACAAATATCCATAGACCTATTGAAAAAAAATGGAAAAACTGCTGTAACTACCATTACCTGAACATAGAACAGTAAAACAGGAAAGTAAAGAGAAAAAAAAAAAAAACGGCAGCTTAGCAAGTGACTTTCCCGATGGTGGCCTTAGCTACTCTGGGCATCCAGACTGCATCACTCTTTTTTTTTGGAATGAAGACAGTTTTTGTAAAGGCTTGCTTTACAGGCTTGCCAACAATTGTTGCACTGGTGGCCATATGTCTGTGAAGCCATGCGATCTGTGTCCTTGCTGCCTTATAGACCTTCAACCTTTTTGTGATTAACAAACTGACCTTTCCAACCTGGGGGATTCAGAACCACTTCAGGCTCTGCCAGGACCTTCTCTCTCTTTCAAGTGAAGAGCATTTGCTGCCCTCTGCTGAAAGCTGCTGCTGCTTTGGCTCCTTCTTCTATCACTTCTGCTTAACCAGAAGCACTCAAGAATGGAGATAAACGCGAAGTCAGTTCCGCAGCTCCACGAGGCCCTTTGTGGTTTCTTCACCTGGTGGCTAAAATCCTTCCTCCAACAAAAAACATTTTTAGTATCTTTAATTACACTTCGTGAAAGTAAGACACGAGCGCAGTTTTAATCTTCTAGATGGACTTTTCGATTAAAATTAGATTTATGCATTTGCATAATAAAAGTAACATTGTGAAAGAAAGCAGTTTGAGTGTGTGAGAGATAATTGCATCTGTATGAGCTGTCTTGGGGTAGATCTTATGGAACTGCGCTCAGCATTAGACATTATACCACCGAAGCATTTTGCATTTTTATGTGGCAGTGCAATAGAATTTGAATTTTATGCACAATTAGTCTTATATTGATGTATTGTTTGTAGGTAAGTTTGGGCATAATACTGAGAATAAAGCTTTAGTGTAATTTTTTGGTATTTTTCTGGAAAAAGAGAGAAAAGGAAAAGCTGGGGAAAAATTTGGACAAGCTAAAAGAAAAATTTGGGACATACTCTTTTACCTTGAAAGATTGTCTGTTGCATTCAAAGATTTCTGTGGTTTTCCAGGCAAAACACAAAGTACTTCCCTTGTGTATTGCTTATTGAAGTTGTTCACATCCTGGGGTGACAAGGTCAGGAGAGGGAAAGGATTCTCAAACCAAATAATTTCTTTTCTCATAGCAGCAGTTGAAAAATGGGAGTTGTGCTTCGGGAATTAACGAGCATGGGATATAAAATAACGTTCCACACCAAACACTTGATATACGATAGGAAAAAAATGTATGTTGCAACTTGCTAGAACATGTGTAGTAAAGCCAAAGTAACATTAATTTAGCAAATTATCATGAATACAGATTAATTCTTATGTTCATAGATAATTCCAAGCTTCAGTGTGGAAGTAGAGAGATAAAGCACCCGTGTGGTGTCCCATGCACTGGTTCTGCCTGCACATTTTGGTCAGATTTAGGTGAGCCTTAAGGATTTTACTTTCTCACAGTCTTTTTCCTTTGTTGTAATTCATTGATGAATACATTAAAGCATTTCCTAATAGACAAGGAATCTACAGGTTTAACAGAAAGACCCAGGCCATATATTCTGATTGGCAGTTCTGGCACTGGCTTCCTGGGATTGTAATCAGGTCATCCCCATCTCATGCCATTTCGTATGTAAAACATGTTTGTACCTTCAAATCCATTGTATAATGTATTAGCTTATTCAAAACCCTCGTATGTTGGTTATGAGAAAAAAACTAGCTAAAAAGAAATAAGAAAAACTATAAAGACCACAGACCCATCTCACTAAAGTTTGTCATTATATTCCTCCTTGAAAACTCTGTGGTCATCACACAGTGTGCAAGTTCCTGGTCCCATACACAGTAATGCTGGTTTCACAGTAATTGATTCTCAGATCTCAGTGAATCTATTTTAAAGGTATAGGGAAATGTAGATCGTTAATAACAGAGCAAGGACATTTTCTTCTCATCAGCATTTTCCTGATTTGCCAATGAAGTACTAAAAATATTTTAAGTACCAAAAGAAGCTTCTGCACACCAAAAGAAATTTATCCTCAGAGTGAACAGGCAACCTATGGAATGGGAGAAAATTTTTGCACTCTGTGCATCTGACAAAGGGCTAATATCCAGAATCTACAAAGAACTCAAACAAATTTGCAAGAAAAATAAAAAATAAAAAAGTGGGCAAAGGATATGAACAGACACTTCTCAAAAGAAGACATTTATGCGGCCAACAAACATATGAAAAAAAGCTCATCATCACTGGTCATTAGAGAAATGTAAATCAAAACCACAATGAGATACCATCTCACGCCAGTTAGAATGGCGATCAATAAAAAGTCAGGAAACGGCCGGGCGCAGTGGCTCACGCCTGTAATCCCAGCACTTTGGGAGGCCAAGGTGGGTGGATCATGAGGTCAGGAGATCAAGACCATCCTGGTTAACACAGCGAAGCCCCATCTCTAGTAAAAATACCAAAAAAACTTAGCTGAGCGTAGTGGCGGGCGCCTGTAGTCCCAGCTACCCAGGAGGCTGAGACAGGAGAATGGCATGAACCTGGGAGGCGGAGCTTGTAGTGAGCCGAGATTACACCACTGCACTCCAGCCTGGGCAATAGAGCCAGACTCCATCTCAAGAAAAAAAAAAAAAGAAAGTCAGGAAACAACAGATGCTGGAGAGGATGTGGAGAAATAGGAATGCTTTTACACTGATGGTGGGCGTGTAAATTAGTTCAACCATTTTGGAAGACAGTGTGGCGATTCCTCAAGGATCTAGAGCCAGAAATACCATTTGACCCAGCAGTTCCATTACTGGGTATATGCCCAAATAATTATAAATCATTCTGCTATAGACACATGCACACATACGTTTATTGTGACACTGTTCACAATAGCAAAGACTTGGAACCAATCCAAATGCCCATCAATGATAGACTGCATAAGGAAAATGTGACACATATAAACCAAGGAATACTATGCGGTCATGAAAAAGGATGAGTTCATGTCCTTTTCGGGGACATGGGTGAAGTTAGAAACCATCATTCTCAGCAAACTGACACAGGAATGGGAAACCAAACACCACATGTTCTCACTCATAAGTGGGAGTTGAACAGTGAGAGCACATGGACACAGGGAGGGGAACATCACACACTGGGGCCTGTCAGGGGGTAGGTAGCTAGGGGGGGATAGCATTAGGAGAAACACCTAATGTAGGTGATGGGTTGATGGGTGCAGCAAACCACCATGGCACCTGTATACCTATGTAACAACCCTGCATATTCTGCATATGTATCCCAGAACTTAAAGTATAATTTTTTAAAACAACACATAGAAACATGGGTGTGCACATCACTGGGGACATTTTATTTTTACACACTAATTTTCCCTTCAGCAGTCCTAATAGTGATGTAAAGTTTAAAAGGGATGGGCTGAGTCCGACCCCTCCGCTCGCAGGGAGAGCAGGAGGCAAACCTGTTGCGTTGTGTTGGTTTCCCAAATGGAATACCTTTTACTCTGAGCTGCAAAGGCTACCAAATAAAGATGCACACAGAGCTGTGTGTTAGAGGGAGTGAAAATGAGCAGAGCAGGATGGGGAGTCCAGGCAAGTTGACAGGCCACGGGAGAGATCAGCAGAGCATCAAAGTCAGTGCATCAGAAGCGAGGGGTGGTAGCTAGGAGGAGGACTGGGGAGACAGAGCGGCCAGAAGAGAGACCGGAGACCCTGAGGGAGTCCTGGCGAGAAGTGTGTGTTTCCGTTAGGGCTATCGGAGGCCATAAGCAGCACAAACCCAAGTACAGGTGCTTACCCGAGAGAGGGTGATTTTCCTCACATAACAAAAAGGTCAGGGTATATGGTCCTGGCAGGGATTCATAATATTGTGTGAAGGCAGCTCCTCTGCAGTTCTCTCCACCTTTGCTTCATAGTCAGATCCACGTTGCAGCCACTGCAGCCATCAGCTCCTCACCGCGTGCAGGAGGAGAGGGAGGCAAAAGCTTCCTTAGGAACTCACTGCAGATTCTGCCCTGTGGCATGGCCACGGTTGTAGCACATGACCCCCTTTATGGAAACAGAGCAAGGCATGGGACTGGAGCAAGGGTCCTGGCAGCCCAGGTTGCTGCCATACCTTTTGGCTGGCTGGCCGTTTGCTAGTGCTTGTGGCTATTGTAACATAGTTGGATGCATTGGTAATTTAGTGGTCATTCAGGAATCCTGAAATTTCATTTTTCTCTTCATCGACACTCTACTGTTTTCTCCTAGCTAAAATTTGGAGCTGAGTTTTAAGCGATAACCATGAAATTATTGACACATTTATACCCTGAATATTTTTCTAGAACGGATATTTAAATCTCACTGAAATAAAAATATTTTCAATCTCTCTAAATTCCACCAACTTTTTATTTGTCCTTTATTAATAATAGGTTTGGGGGTTATTTTTAAAGTGTGGATGAGGGGTGAAGGGAGGGTTAGGGGGCAGAAGAAAGGCAGATGAGAAGCCCCAAAATAACACAAAAGGCGTCTAGCTGTTTCAAGACACCTCTCTATATATGCTTATCATCTCATTAAAAAAAAATCTGTAGGTTGGTGCAAAAGAAATTACAGTTTTTGCTATTAAAAGTAATGGCAAAAATTGCAATAACTTTTGCATCAACCTAATATTTTTGCATCTTCATTCTTTGAAGGACCTATCAGACTTCAGCTTCTCATAGAAATATACAGATTCACTCAGTTCTCTCTCTCTCTCTCTCTCTCTCTCTCTCTCTCTCTCTCTCTCGTCTTCCTTTCCCAGAAAACTAAAAATAAGAAACTGCTGTTGTTGCCAATGGGGTTGGAAGGGGGAAATGCTGGGAGGTCAGCTCCAGTATCCACCTCCAAATAGACACAGTGGCTGCCTGCAGCTGACATTTCAAGATTGATTAAGGGTGGGGGAAGGGAGAGTGATATTAAGAGAAGATTTTGTTGAATTTCTGCAAATGTCATTTGATTTCTGCCACCTGTCAAAATTTCATGTATTAGTGGCACCAAATAGATTTGTTTTTATAAAATTAGACATTCCCACTGTAGTGTCTATACATATATGTGAAACAATAGCAACTATTTAAATGTCTGTATTAAATAACTGATAAGAAGTCTTAGACATCTACTATACCAGAAATATTGAGAAATGCAATCTCAGCATAGTCTAGATTTCAGTCTCGTGGTGCACTTCTAAGTAGACATTACCATAGCCTTCTGGTGGCATACATTTGCACATATGATTACGAATACAAGGCATGCTAAAAGATGTTTTAAAGCCTTTTCTAGGTTTGTTGAAATTATGTGTTTGTCTCAAATCTATTTCTCTTTGTTGTTGTTGAGTTGCTTAATAGAGCCCTCTTTGGTCCTCAGTGAATTGGTTTAAAATAATGTCTCCATCACTAAAAATATTTATTGTGGTAGGCAGTATGATAAAGAGGGTCCTCCAAGATTCTGTCTACTAGTTATGCAATTAAACACGAATGCAGCTACAGCAATAAAGGTCACGGACCTCAAATAGGGAGACTCTGGTAGATCATGCAAGTGGGCCCAAACTCACCCCTGGAGACCTTAAAAGCAACCAGACAGATGTGGCTAAAGAGAAAGGTGGAGGCATGCATAGAGATGGAGGGGAAGCGGGAGAAGGTTTTGAGGGGCTGTGAAGCAAGCAGGGAGTACAGGTGCCTCCAGGTAGACAGCAAGGAAAAGGGACCTCAATCCTACACCCCCACAGAACTGAAAGTTGCTACAACTTGAATAAGCTTGAAAGCAGATTCTTCTCCAGAGCCCCACAGAGCAGTGCTGGACTTTGATCTTGGCCTTTGGGATTCTGGGCATAGGAGAAGCGGAGCTACCCTGTGCCCAGACTTCTGAGCCACAGAAACTGTGAGATAACAAGTGGAAATTGTTTTAAGCTGGTTTTGTGGTGATTTATTATAATGGCAGTAGAAAATGAACAGGGACATATCTCAGAGATATTGCAGATTCAGTTCTAGCCCACTACAATAAAGCAAATATCACAATAAAGCAAATCCTTGTCTTTTGACTGGGGAAGGGTCTTGCCTTCACATTGATGGCTGCTGACGGATCAGGGTTGCGGCTGCTGAAGGTTGATGTGGCTGTGGCAATTTCTAAGACAACAGTGACGTTTGCCACATCTTTTTTCATGAAAGATTTCTCTGTAGCATGTGATGCTGTTTGATAGCATTTTGCTCACAGATCAACTTTCAAAATTGGAGTCGACCCTCTCAGACTCTCTCAAAGCCACTGCTTGATCAACTAAGTTTATGTAATTTTCAAAATCCTTTATTGTCATTTCAACAATGTTCACAGTGTCTTCACCAGAAGTAGATTCCAACTTAAAAAAACACAGTCTTTGCTCATCCATAAGAAGCAACTCCTCATCCATTCAAGTTTTATCATGAGATTGCAGCAATTCAGTCATATCTTCAGGCTCCACTTCTCATTCCAGTTCTCTTGTGGTTTCTAACACATCTGAGTTACTTCTTACATTGAAGTCTTGAAGGCCTCAGAGTCATCCATGAGGGATGAAATTGGCTTCTCCAAACTCCTGTTATGTTGATATTTTGGCCTTCTACAAATCATGAATGTTCTTAATGGCATCTAGAATGATGAATCCTTTCCAGAAGGTTTTCAATGTACTTTGCCCAGATCCATCAGAGGACTATCTATGGCAGCTATTTCCTTATGAAATGTATTTCTTAATAAGCCTCAAAAGTTGAAATTATCCCTTGATCTGTTGTGTTAGCAGGCATGAAAACATTAATCTCCTTGTACATCTCCATCAGAGCTCTTGGGTAACCAGGTGCATTGTCAATGAGCAGTAATATTTTGAAAGGAATCTTTCTTTCTGAGCAGTAGGTCTCAACAGTGGGCTTAAAATATTCATTAAAACATGCACATGTGTAAACAGATGTGCTCTCATCCTGGCTTTGCCATTCCATTTATAGAGCACAGAGATTTCACATAATTCTTTTTTTTCTTTTGTTTTTCTTTTTCCTTTTTTTTTTTTTTTTGAAAAGGAAGCCCCCCCCTGTCGCCCAGGCTGGGGTGCAGTGGCACAATCTCAGCTCACTGCAACCTCTGCCTCCCAGGTTCGAGCAATTCTCCTGCCTCGGCCTCCCAAGTAGCTGGGACTAAAGGTGCACACCACCATGCCCGGCTAATTTTTGTATTTTTAGCAGAGACAGGATTTCACCATGTTGGCCAGGCTGGTCTTGAACTCCTGACTTCAAATGATCCACCTGCTTCAGCCTCCCAAAGTGCTAGAATTACAGGCGTGAGCCACCATGCGTGGCTGATTTCACGTAATTCTTAAGGGCCCTAGCATTTTTGGAATGGTAAATGAGCACTGGTTTCTACTTAAAGTCACCAGCTATATTAGCCCCTAAGGAGAATCAGCCTGTCGTTTGAAGCTTTGAAGCCAGTCATTGACTTTGCCATGACATATTTTTCCAATAGAAGGCTCTTTTATCTACATTGAAAACCTGTGGTTTAGTGTAGCCACCTTCATCGATGATCTTAGCTAGATCTTCTGGATGACTTGCTGCAGTTTCTACATCAGCACTTGCCGCTTCACCTTGCACTTTATGTGATGGAGACAGCTTCTCTCCTTAAGCTTCATCAACCAACCTCTGATAGTTTCAAACTTTTGTTATGCAGCTTCCTCACCTCTCTCAGCCTTCACAGAATTGAAGAAAGGGCCTTGCTCTGGATTAGGCTTTGGCTTAATGGAGTGTTGTGATTGGTTTAATCTTCTATCCAGAACACTCAGACTTTCTCCATAGCAGCAATAAGGCCGTTTGCTTGCTTATCATTTGTGTGTTCACAGGAGTAGCACTTTAAATGTCCTTCAGTAACTCCTGGTTTGCATTCACAGTTCACAGCTTGACTAGCTATTTGGTGCAGGAGACCTAGCTCTTGACATGCCTTTCTCACCAAGCTTAATCATTTCTAGCTTTTGATTTAAAGTAAAAGTTGCGTGACTCTTCCTTTCACTTGAACACTTGGAGGCCATTGTAGGATTGTTAATTGACCTAATTCAAATTGTTATGACAAGGGAATAAGGAGGCCTGAGGAGAAGGGGCGAGACAGGGGAATGTCTGATTAGTGGAGCGGTCAGAACACACACAACACTTATCAGTTCAGTCCACCTTCTTATATGGGCACATTTCATGGTGCTCCCAAACAATCACAATGGTAACATCAAAGATCACTGATAACAGGTCACCATAACAAATATGATAGCAAAAACGTTTGAAATATTGTGAGAATTACCAAAAATTGACAGAGACCGAAAGCGAGCACACACTGTTGGGAAAATGGCATCAACAGACTTGCTCGATGCAGGTTTGCCATAAACCTTCAATGCGTAAACACTGCACTGTCTGTAAAATGCAGTGAAGTGATGCACCAGAAGAAGAGGTGTGCCTGCGCTGTAAGAGAGAAGTAAGTGGTAGACCCACAGATTTTGGGTGGAACTCAAGCTCGTCCCGCACATGTGCACATAGGCCCTCGTTATTTCCACGCCTGGTGGTTCCATTGATCATCTTTCCATCACATCTTTTTTAACAGTCCTAATTAATAGATTTTATGTACTCAATTATTCATTGGGATTAACTGAGTTGTAAAACCAGACAAAAACCACAGTAGCCCCTGTATTTGGATGGCTTTAGACATGAGAACAAGGCTTCAAGCTCCTGTTTCAGGTCATCAATAGTTTTCAGCTGCAAATCAGATCCTATCCCTGCCCCCGAAATGCTCCAGTAACTGCCCTTTATAATTAGAATAAAATTCAAACAAATTTATCTGTGAGTGTCAGATTCCTCTCTACCTCTTCAGTGACACCTTTTGACCACCCCTCTCCTATCACAACCTCTGGCCATGTGGACAATCCTTCTTTCCAACACGAGCACCTTGGTTCTGCTGTGGACACCCCAGCCAAGCCCAGGCCCCTCCTGGCATCCTCTCTCCTGGGCGCTGTGCACAGCTGATAGCCTCCCCCAGACCTTCCTCCACACCCTCCCTGGACCACCCTGGCCCCATCGCCTCCCTGGTTTATTTGCTCCTCCTGTTCTGCTTGTTACAGCACCCAATATCAAGCAACACGACATCCTGGGTTGTTTGAGGTGTTTCTGTTCTTCACTGTTATATCCCTGGTACTCCACGCAGTGCCTGGTGCATAGAGGTTCTTAAATTTATGTGTGTGTGTGTGTGTGTGTATTATTAATATACATATATTTTTCTTAATTATATATTAATATATATTTATTGAATAAATTTGTAAATGAGTGAGTCGATCAACCAACAAAATACCTGATCTGCTTCTGTTTTGCCTATAATTTTTAGAGGTACGTATTTGGTGGTGCTGAAGGACCTTAGAAAAGATAACTCCCTATGGGCTGTGTTTAGAAGCAGCCCACGGACATCCCAGCTCCCGGCTTTGCCCCCAGAGCCAGAACCCGCTTTCCCACCACAGGCCAGCTCCCGTGCGACTCTGGGCAAGTTGCCCTCTTTGTGACATAGGGACGGTGTTAGTGATGACTCCTTAGTGCTGTTGGGATGAGTTGATGAAATAATTCAGTCTGAGTTCCTAGCATAGTGCTTGGCACATAGTACAATTTATTAGTATCTTTTTACATGAATAATGATAATTAAAATAATTCTGCACTCTGAGTCATTGCCTCATTCAATTTTTTTTTTTTTTTTTTTTTTGCTTATTTTGTGAATCAAATGGTGATGACCTTAAAAATACATCAATGACTTTTCTTTGTTAACTATGGGGAACAGTCTCATAGCTAAATATTCAAGACAATTCGATTCCTTCGAAGCTGTTGGAAAAGCATTCTCACTGAGGACCAAAAGCATGTGTTTCTCGTCCTCAGTGAAACAGCAGGCTCTTGGTGACAGGAGAACTCTAACCATAGTCCAGCCCCCGGGTACTGCGACTCCCCAAGCTGAGTCCAGCACAGACCTCGCCCTGAAGCTCCATGTCCAAAACCTGCCTATTAGTAGATCTTCACTTTCAGTGTTTTCTTAGGGTTTTTTGTTTTGGTTTTGGTGGAATAGAGAAAAACAGATGCTTAAAGGAAACTTCATGCATTATCATCTCAGGTCCAGCTCAACTTTGCCAACCATCCACCCGAAGCCCCCTCTCCTAGAAGCTTTTCTGTTATTTACTTTCAATATTTCATCAAAGAAATACTCACATTTGTCATTTAGTGTTAAATATCTGTAAACTACTCACTTTCCTTATTCCTATAGAATCACTTGTCACTCTTTTCCAGTTTCACCAAATAGTTATTAAGATGCCAGTGAACTAAAAACCAGTGTCATTTTCTTCATCATCAAGAAAAAATTAAAAAGAACACTGTTAATGAACTCTGAAAGACTTTGTATCACTTCAAATTTCTCAGACTTGTATTTAATACTTATCAAAAGTGCTCTTAGAGAAGAAATATATGAGATACTTTTTCATTATTTATACCCCTTATACATGTGTAAAAAATTAAAAGTAAAATAGATTAAGATTTTTTAACACATTTGAAATGCAATCTCCTAGCTAGCTCACTTGCAGTATCAGAATTATGGTTGTCCCATAATTGGACATATGGACCTATGTCCCATTATTCAGAAACTATGGTTTCCAAATAGCATGCTTTCAACAAGCAAGAGCGCTGAAGATGCTGCCCTTAGTTAAGGAGTGAGCAGCTACTGTCTTTCGAATTTTCTTCTAAGCTCCTGACAGCCACTCTGTATGTTTGACGAGAATGTGCAGGCAATGACAACTGTGACAACATTGCCACCTGGATGACAACCTAAGCTGCAGCCTAATTTTAGCAATAATAATAATAAAAATCAGTGAAACAGCCCAAGATGAATCTTAGGATAAAAAACTCTAGGCTGGGTACAGTGGCTCATGCCTGTAATCCTAGCACTTTGGGAGGCTGAGGCGGGCGGATCACTTGAGGTCTGCAATTCGAGACCAGCCTGGCCCACATGGTGAAACCCCATCTCTACTAAAAATTAAAAAAAAAAAAGAGCCAGGCGTGGTGGCATACACCTGTAATCCCAGCTACGCTGGACGCTGAGGCAGGAGAATCACTTGAACCTGGGAGACAGAGATTGCAGTGAGCCAAGATCACACCACTTCACTCCAGCCTGGGTGAAAGAGAGAGACTCTGTCTCAAAAAAAAAAAAAAAAAAAAAAATTACATAGAGTATGACTATCCTGCTATTTCTTCTTACTTTAATTTTAACTACTATCTGCTAAATTTTAGCTATTAGAAAGATGAATGAAGGTTTAATGCTGTACACAGCATGTGCCTGCAAACACACACACACACACCCACACCTCCTCTATAAAAGCATTGTTCAGACTAGGTATAAATTCCCTTTCTTATACAGCTACTTTGTTTTTCTTGGATTTAGTGATTGACTTGGTTTTTTCATTTGCTTGTTCACTTGGTTTTCTGTAAAGCTGTCATTAATTCAGCTCCAAACTTTCTAATAGAATTATAAATCTCAGTATAATCAGGAAAAATCTCATATCATTTTCTCCCCCATTTTTCCAATTGGAGACATACATTCCGAGGCCCCTCTCCTCCTGAGGCTGCTGGGACCCTCCAGCACAGCAGAGGGCACTGTCCACATTGTCCCAAATCCCAGGTTTATTCTGCACTGATTTTTCTCTCAATTGTCCCCCAACACTCAGTGGTTTGTCTGGGAATAGGGAAACCTAGGTAAGACACTGTTTTCTTTCAGAATGTTGAAGGCATTCTGTTCAAGCTCTCAGGGCTGGTGGCTGAAGTCCAAGGCCATCCTGATTGTTGTTCCTGTCCTCCCCCAGCCCATCATCCATCTGCTCACTGTGACAGCTGTCCTTGGCTCGGGCCTTCCTCATTCATTGTTCTGGGCCTGCTTACACGGTGGCTCCTTGAAGCCAGAAACCTATGACCTTCTGTACTGGGAAACGTCTTTGTGTTTAATTATTTGATATTTTTCTCTACTTTATTTTCTCTTTCTGGGATTCCTGCTTCTTGGATACGAAACCTCTTAGGTCAATTCTTTGTTTTTCTTTCTTTACATCTCCCATCTCCTGTTTCCCATTCCACTACCTCTTTGCTCTTCTTTCAAAGAGATTTTTCCAACCTTGTTTTCCAAACTGACTACATTTTTAAAATTGTCTGCCATCATCATTTTAAGACCCCTTCTTTTTCTCCAAATATTTTTTCTTTATACCATTATCTCATCTCTTCAAAGAAATCAATTGTAGTTCAGTGTTTGTTGTGTTTGGTTTTTTTAAGTTTTCTACTCTTCCCTAAATTGTTTTCTATGTTTCCTTTTCAGTTTCTTGGGGTCTCTTACCTTTGGTACTGAGGACTTTCTCCAGATGTCTTATCTTCCTTTGCTTTTCATTCATAATTTTTTTAAAAGCATTTTTAAAAAACTGATTGGAAATCATGTGCAAGGTCAAGCTTGTTAAATTCTAGGTTTCACCTGAGTACCAGTAGTAGAGCAGTGAACAGGATGTGAGGATGGGGCATACCTGCACCCACACATTGGACTCTTTCCAGGGTGGTGGGACTCCACGGTCGCAGAGAGAAAGTCTGCAATAGTGTCCTGCCCACGGGTGGGGAAATAGGGTTTTATTAAATCTGGATGTCATCAGTCTGGAAGAGAGGCAGAAGAAAGGGGTTGAGCTATCACCAATCAACATGCAGTCGTCCATGTAATTCCCTGATTTCCATAGAGCCCCTCATCTCCCCCTGTGCTGTGCCAGGTGGCCTGAGCCCATATCCACTCTGTAGAGCTACTCTGGAAAAAGAACATTTTGTCTTCAGCCTGGGGAAGCAGGGACAGTTGCCAGCTTCATAGGCTGGGGGGTGGGATGCTGTCATCTTACTGCTCACTGTATGAGATTTTCAAGTACTTATTCTCATTTGGGCCCTTTCTTTCCTCTGAATTTGCCAGGGACCTGGATCCTCCAGTCCTGGGCCTTCCTGTGGTGCTGCACCTAAATGGCCTTGATTATGACTGACTTTCCTTCCTGCAGGCAGTGAGGCTTTAGCTTTCTCTGCTCTGCTAAATACAGTAGGTTCCACTATTCCATCTGTGTTGTACAATTTGATTAACATCTCTCATCTGATTTTTTCTTCTCTCTCAAACTCTTTGTCCTTATAGATTTATTCCCTTCTGCACCAATATCATTTTAGTCAGGCTTTAGGAAGTAGGAGATTTAAATACATTTGTTCAGTCTGCCACATGGAACTGAAACACTTGTTTTCCTTTTTTCAGTTACTCTCACCACCATCCCCACTGGTCAAAATTGGAAACCCTGAAGTCATCCCAGACTCCTTCTTTTACCACATCTAGGTAGTCACCAACTCTTCTCAATGCTACCTACTAGCTACCTCTGAAATGTGTCTCCCAGCCTCCCTTCCTCCTGCTGTGTCTCCAGTGCACGCTCACATCACGCTTAACTGGAGAGTTGAGCAGCTTCCACATTGGTCTCCCAATATCAGCCTGTTCTTCACACCAACCCTGCCATTGTGACTCTAAAACAGGAACTGATGTCATTTTTCCTAAAATGTTTTTATGGCTCCTCCAGACCTTTGGGATAAAAAAACAAAGTCCCTGTCCATGAAAAGAAAACACTTCATTACATACAAAATCTTCTGCATTTCCTCGAACCCCCATCTCCACCTCCCAGGACTACCACCACCACAGGTCCCCAAAGAGCTTGTGGTTGGTTCCTGAGGAGACTCTTGGCTCCGGGTCTTTGCACACATGTCCACATCTTGCTGTAAAGGCCCTACTTTCTCCTCTGGCTGATACCATAGGACACTTTTCTCTATATACCACTCATCAGAGGGTTGTGATTTCTTTTTGGCATTGTTCCCTAGAGAGGGTAGTCCGGCCGGGTGTGGTGGCTCACACCTGTAATCCCAGTACTTCAGGAGGCCAAGGCAGGCAGACTACTTGAGGCCAGGGGGTCCAGACCAGCCTGGCCAACATGAGGAAACCCCATCTCTACTAAGTACAAAAATTACCTGGGCATGGTGGCGTGTGCCTATAATCCCAGCTACGTGGGAGGCTGAGGCAGGAGAATCACTTGAGGTGGAGCTTGTAGTGAGCAGAGATTGCGCCACTGCACTCTGTCCTGGGTGACAGAGCAAGACTCTGTCTCAAAAAAAAAAAAAGAAAAAAAAAAACAAGAGAGAGAGGGTAGCCCCTTTCTGCTATTTACAATGGGGTCAAAACATCTATATGACATGGCCACCACTAAAAATAGAATAGGTTGCTGTTACCTATGGCCATGCTGCATTGAGGATTTGAAATATCACAATACATGTGTGTGTGAATGTATATGTGTCTGTGTGCACACATACATTCTATATGTACATGTAATATATATGCACATATACACATACAGGTACATACCTGCATATATGTTTTCTCACAAAAGAATGTGAACTGTTATATTTTAATGCATTTTTCTTCAAAACTGTAATGCTGTAATATGAAATTCCTAGCTTTGAAAGGGGTGGATGGTACACTGATTCGTTGAAAAATTACATCACAGAAATAGTGTGAGAATGCAGAAACATTAGATGTTGAGGAACACAAATATGTTTCTCTAAAATGTAGAATAAAATAGAATATGAATTTAAATCTGTATTTTATTCTAATTTATGTTACTTTTTAATCAAAGAGAAAAAAGCTAATCTAAGATTTTCAGTAACAAGTAAATCCCTTTATGGTGTCTCTTAAGAATGTGTCAGATTTCTCCCTTTTTGGGGGACAGAATCTCACTTGTCACCCAGGCTAGAACACAGTGGTATCATTTCAGCTCACTGCAACCTCCACCTCCCAGGCTCAAGTGATTCTCTTGCCTCAGCCTCCTGAGTAGCTGGAATTACAGGTATGTGCCAACTCGCCCGGCTCATTTTTGTATTTTTTGGTAGAGACAGGGGTTCGCCATGTTGGCAAGGGTGGTCTCGAACTCCTGGCCTCAAATGATCCCCCCACCTTAGCCTCCCAAAGTGTTGGGATTAAGGCATGAACCATCATGCTTGCCAGTGTGTCAGATTTCTAACCTAAACACTCTGCATTCAGAGACTCATTCTCATCTCTGTAAAGTAGGACCAAATCTGTGGCCTGAAGTTGAGCAACTGTACTGCAAGTTCTTCCACCAGCTGAATAAACTCCATTTGACTTCGATTCTGGCCACCTGTTCTGCCCTAAAGGCCTAGGGAGTTGTTAGCAGAGTAGATTGAAGGCTAAGTTTGTCTTCTGCATCCCCATCCATATCACCATGGTGGAGCCTATTTCTGTTGTGTAAAGAATGCCATCCTCCTGGAGGCAGCTTCATGACTCCTACTTTGAAAACCTGCTCTAGCTGAAAGGCTCAAAGTTACACCTTTAACTAAATGGTCTGGATTGTCTCTGTGTTTTGAAGGGTTTTTTTTTTTTAATTTACAAGAACTTGTTTAGTTTCAAACAGTTGACCTCTTGTTAAGGTTCAACCCTGAAAAAAAAGAAAAGCATTGATCTCTATAATGTTAACGTAGCTTATCATGTGGGTTTAAAAGTCTCCTGTGTTAGTCCGTCTGGGCTACTATAATGAGATCCCATAGATCAGGTGGCTTACAAACAACAGAATTTTATTGCTCACAGTTCTGGAGGTTAGGCAGTCTAAGACCAAGGCTCTGGCAGATTTGGTGTCTGGTGAGGGCCCACTTCCTCATAGATGGTGCCTTCTTATGCATCCTCATATAGTAGAAGGGGCTGTTTTATAAGGGTACTAGTTGGGATGCATGGGCACACGTAAGAGACATAAGCGTTCAGACCGTAGCTTCTCCCATGTTTTTCCTTCTCTTGGATTTCCCTTTCAGATCAGCAGCTCTCCCTAATCTTACTCATTTCTAAAGGCCCAGGTCAAATTTTCTCTCCTCTGTGAGGCATTCCCAGAGCTTATGAAAATAATTTTGTCCCACGTGGGTTCCATATATCTGCTACTTCCCCAAACCCCACCAAAATGATACTGAAGGAGTTAAAATACTGTAAGTCCACAAGAACACGAAGTCAGAGTTAGAGAGAAGATAAAAGTCAGATAAGAGACATCAACAAAGCTTCAGACCACAAGAGGGAAGAGTGAATAAAATAGAAGTGTTAAAAGATAAACTAAGGCATATTAAAATTAAAATTTTAAACAGCTTATGTGTGCAAACAGTGATTTATGAATCTAGCCACAAGTGGTCAGAGCTCCACCACAGGTGGCTGAAGGGAAAGCTTGTATAGGATAAATTTGGAAGCAAAGAAATTTATGTAATTGGCTGAAGTTTGAACCATTGCCTTATTTGGACGATTCCCATAGGAAGTTCAGAACAATATAACTAACTCCCAGTTGACTGCCTGTGATTAGCTGAGTTCAAGTTTCATCTTTTAAATTAGCTGATGATAGGAAATGAGTCTGAGTTATGTTTCAATTTGCTGATTTAGGAACCCAGGGTTTTAAAGCCACCCCAGTCTGATGGCCTCCCATTTAATTATTTTAACAGAAGACAGTCAATATGGTGCCAACAAAAAAATCGGCAATTTAGCACTGTTGCTACTATGCTTATGAATGTGGATTCAACCCTTAATGCTGTGATTCTCATTTTCGTTGTTTCTAAACTAGGGATGATTCAGTCTTCTGGTCTGCTGGATATGTTTCTTGTTCAGGTCAACGGAAGTAATGTGGGTGAAGGGCTTTGAAAACTATGTAGACCTTTATAAAAACAGAAGTCTTTATTAGTACCATTATCAGTCTGCCTCTTAGTATACTTAAACATTTGTTTATATATCCCCCTCAACTAAACTGTGGGCTCTTTGAAGGCAAGGATTCGGTCTTGTTTATATTCCCTAGAGTTCTTAGTTTACTCATAATAAGCATTTATTTGTTGAGCTGCATTAATATTGGCCTAATAAGTTACCAAAACATTCTTAAAGTGCTCTGAAATGTATATCTAAATGTTAAATGAAAGAAATACAAGTTATGCTAAATTTATAAGTTTGGAAAAGGAAATTCTATCTTTTGAGCAATAACTTGATGCTGGAGATGGCTGGTTATTTACAGTCCAGCAATCTATGGAGAGCAAATCTCTCAGCAGTTCTAACCTTGACATTTCTCTCTCACATTAAAATATTCCATGAGGGACAACTCAATGTTAACATTTTCTAAGGAAATATAGCATATCTAAGAGGCCCTATGCAACAAACAGAAGTTAAGTCCAAATGAATGAGCACTTTTATACTCTCGGTAAATTATAGCAGAGATGCTAAGGCTACTGGGAGACAAGCTGGTGTTGAATTTCACTTGCACCCAGTTTTGTTTTAGTAAGATTATTTCTGTGGAAGATTTTTTTTTTAAAGCTTAAGTAATTGAATGTAAAAATTCAGTGTCATATGTAGAAATAGCACAAATTCTAATTGTGTTTGGAAAGTTACTTTGGAAGATAGATGATAGATAAATGTATAGAGAGACATACATTGGTTGATTGATTAGATCGATTAGATAAAATAGATTACATAGATAAGATAGGTAGGTAAATAGGCAAATAAGATAGATAGATAGATAGATAGATAGATAGATAGATAGATAGATAGATAGATAGATAGATAGATCTCCCCTAAATATACTTAGATCAAAATATGGTTATTAGATAACAGATTTAGTCAACCACCGAAAGATGGCAAGTGATATAAATTATTTTACTTCTTCGCTTTGAATTAGTTTCTTTTGATATTTAAATACAACGTTACATGCACCCTGTTAAAAAAATAAGAGTTTTTAGTTTTGCCAAATACGTTGTGTCTTAAATAATGATGATTTAAAATCCACTATATTAGACATTTCTATACATTCCCATCAAAGAAAAGCCCAGGATCTGATAGCCTCACTGCGGAATTCTACCAAATACTTAAAGAAGAATTAATGTTAATTTTCCTCAAAGTATTCCAAAATATAGCATGAAGAGGTAGGGCCTTTGGGGAGTTGACAAGATCATGAGGGCAGAGTCCACATAACTGGATTAGTGCCCTCATCTAATGGACCCAAAGGAGCTTGTTTGCCCCTTTCACCAAGTGAGGACACAACAAGGGGCACTACCAATAGGGAAGAAGCCTTCAGCAGACACCGAGTCTGCCAGCACCTTGATCTTGGACTTTCCAGCCTCCAGAACTGTGAGAAATAATTTTTTTTGTCTAAGCTGCCCAGCTTATGGTATTTTGTTGTAACAGCCTGAACAGACTAAAACAGAAATAGAAAAGCCAATATATTTAATATGAAGTCAGTGGTAAATTCTTAGAAATATGATGTTGAGTAATTTGAGATACAGTCTTGATTATTTAGAAAATATTCATATAGTTTAGGATAATTTTGTTGCAAACTGACAGGAATTTTCAATAATAAAAACACTGATGAATTATGAGTGAATGGATGAAAGAGTAATTCCCAAGGGTCACTGTAATTAATTTTTTTTTTTTTTTTGCTTATTTTGTGA
>NW_012114488.1:15014538-15046735 GCF_000951035.1 Colobus angolensis palliatus
CAGAAATCACCCGTCTTCTGTGTCCTTCGCGCTGGGAGTTGGAGACTGCAGCTGTTCCTATTCGGCCATCTTGCTCCGCTGAGTTAAATTTTTTAGAGTCAGATGAAGTATTGCCCAGGTTTCCTTCAGTTTCTGCTCTCCTGAGGTAACTTCCAAGCCCCGCACTTTCTGTAACTTGATTCCTCAGCATTTTCAGTTAGGAAAAGTAAGTTAAATTGCAGATCTGAGTTCTTTTTACACTATGAGGTGATCTCCTGAGCCTCAATCCTAAGGCAGCATAATAAGAAGACCTCTTCTAATGACGTGGAGGATTAAGATGTCTCAAACAAACCACGCACTCACTGACTCATCCAGAGCAACTTCCAGTTCTTTCACAGCTCCATTCATAAGTCCACAGTTCCACACGACTGGGGAGGCATCAGAATCATGCCGGAAGGCGAAAGGCACTTCTTACATGGTGGCAGCAAGAGAAAAAAGTAATTAATTTTTTAATAGGAGTTTGGTTTATCTTTTTTCCCTAGGGGTTGGGTAACAGTAGTTCTGAATTGTTTTCTAATTTTTGCCCTGACCTGTAAGATTATGACTTAGCTGCTTTAATAGTATCTTCTGAGAAGAAAGAGAAAAGAAGATCAGGGAGGAAAGGAAAAGGGAAAGAAAGAATGAAGTAAGAAAGGAAAGAAAGACCCATCTAGTTGGTGAGAACATTTTATTCCTTCCCACACATATATCCCCAAAATATGCCTTGTTTTAGGTAAAAAGTTTAACTGAGGTTAGTGTTGGAGATGTAGCATCAATCTGCATTAACACAAGCATGCCAGTTCAACAGAACTGTAATCTTCTAGGGTATATTGTATATGGAGTATATTAACTAACTAGTACTGTCCGGGTATATCAATAAAGACATACCTAGAGGGTAGAGACTGGGCCTAAATTATCTCTTACCTGAAGTATCTAATTATTATGACCTACTACTTGGACAGAGAATGATTAACAAATGCTTGTTGAAAACATTACCATCAGAATTACTGACTCAGTGTGATCCCAGGCAAGCGTGGATTTGAACAGTAGGATGCAAGTGGAAGAAGTCCTCCCAGATGAATGGGGATAGAAAAGGAAGACTGTTCAGAGAGGGTGATGGGATTTGAAGTATCCCCTGGAGTGGAAAAGAATGGAACTCTAACTGATCAGAATGCACAAAGAAAAGGGATAGAGAAATAACAGAAAAGGATAAGAGAGAGAATAAATAATAATACCAAGTAAGGAATAAAAATTAGGCTATTCAAAACAGCAATTTGGGGGAACTTCTAAGAATTCAATACCGAGAGCTTTTCTAAGAAAATGAACTGTATGATAAAAATAAGTTATATCATTAATTAAATGTTAATAAAACAGATTTTAAAGAAGTGGTTGAAGAAACAAACATGGTGTTTTCATGTGTTGGGGGTGTTTGGGAACATTGCACCATTAGGTCTCACCTTTGTCATCATAGACACCCAGTAGCAGAAACATTTGACAATCCCTGCATTGCTGTCTCTACATTCCTCACTGGTCAACATTTGATTGTTTTCTTTCCAAGAATAAGTGAAAGCCCAAATTTTAAGAAAATACTTTGAAAGTGTTTGAGGTTTTTAAGAACAAATGAGAAATTGAAAACTGGGTAGCTAGCGAGAGATCACTGTGTTACCGCATCACTACCCCACCACTGCCAAACACAGCTGGAAAAATTCAAGCTGATGGGAGCATGGAAATTGCTGAAGGCCAGGCTCCAGTTGAATTTAATGAAAGTTTACCTGGTATGAAGGGAAGTCCAATGCCGTCCTTATTTTCAAATGACATGTCCAAGATGCCCTGTCTCAAATTTAAGTCAACTGTAATTCCAATAAGGCAATCATTTTGCTCTTGAATTTCAGAATTCTAAAGAAACCTTATTGTTGTCAGAACTTAAGGATAAATTACAAAAGATGTGTTTTGATTAGGTTAAGTGGCAATTGCATGTTAAAAGAATGGTCTTCTCAGATCCTTCTGTTTTCTGTGATTTGATCTCCTTTGATCCATCTCCTCCCATCTGGGTGTCAATGATTTTATATAGTGACAGATGGAAATCAACACTGCACTAGCAGGATCTTAGTCACAAGAATATATCCATTGTCACCCATTGTATTAGTTTCCTAGGGCTGCCAAAAAGCAATCTGCCACAAGCTTGGATGGCTTAAAACAACAGAAACTTATTGTTTCGTTGTCCTGGAAGCCTGAAGTCTGCAGTCAAGGTGTTGGCAGGACCACACTCCCTCTGTTCCCACCCCTTGTCTGAGCTTTGGTGTTGCCAGCAGTTGGCATTCCTTGGCTTGTGGCTGCATCACTCAGACAGCTGCTCTGTTACCACATGGCTTTGTCTCTGTGTGTCTTTGTGTCTCTTCTCTTCTTATGAGAACAACAGTTATATTGTATTAGGGCCTACCCTAATAACCTTATCTTAATTTGATTACTTCTGTAAAGATTTTATTTCCAAATGAGGTTATATTCATTGATACTTAGGGTTAAGACTTGCACAAATCTCTTTGGGGAATAAATTCAACCCATAATATCTATGGTCACCTATTGGGTGAGCCCCACCCCCGATATTCAACATGAGTTCTTTTCTATTTCCCTAAGTGTCAGCTGGTCTGAGAAATAAAGGGAAGTAGTACATAAGAGAGAAATTTTAAAGCTGGGTGTCTGAGGGAGACATCACATGTCAGTAGGTTCCATGATGCTCCCTGAGCCATAAAACCAGCAAGTTTTTATTAACGATTTTCAAAAGGGGAGGGAGTGTACAAATAGGATGTGGGTCACAGAGATCACATGCTTCACAAGGTAATAAAATATCACAAAGCAAGTGCAGGCACGGCGAGATCACAGGACCACAGGATGGGGCAAAATTAAAATTGCTAATGAAGTTTCGGGCACGCATTGTCATTGATAACATCTTATCAGGAGACAGGGTTTGAGAGCAGACAACTGCTCTGACCAAAATTTATTAGGCAGGAATTCCCTCATCCTAATAAGCCTGGGAGCACTACGGGAGACCAGGGCTTATTTCATCCCTTTGTCTACAACCATAAAAGACAGCTGTCCCCAAAGCGGCTATTTTAGAGGCCTACCCTCAGGGCGCATTCTCTTTCTCAGTGATGTTCCTTGCTGAGAAAAAGAATTCAGCGATAGTTCTCCTATTTGCTTTTGAAAGAAGAGAAATATGGCTCTGTTCGACCCGGCTCACCGGCAGTCAGGGTTTAAGGTTATCTCCCTTTTTCCCTGAATATTGCTGTCATCCTGTTCTTTTTTCAAGGTGCCCAGACTTCATATTGTTCAAACACACATGCTCTACAATTTGTGCAGTTAACGCAGTCATCACAGGGTCCTGAGGCAACATACATCCTCCTCAGCTTACGAAGATGACGGCATTAAGAGATTAAAGTAAAGACAGGCATAGGAAATCACAAGGGTATTGATTGAGGAAGTGAAAAGTGTCCATGAAATCTTCACAATTTATGTTCAGAGACTGCAGTAAAGACAGGCATAAGAAATTATAAAAGTATTAATTTTGGGAACTGATAAGTGTCCATGAAATCTTCACAATTTATGTTCAGAGACTGCAGTAAAGACAGGCATAAGAAATTATAAAAGTATTAATTTGGGGAACTAATAAATGTTCATGAAATCTTCACAATGTATGTTCTTCTGCCACGGCTTCAGCCGGTCCCTGCGTTCGGGGTCCCTGACTTCCTGCAACAGCCACCCAACAGCCAGAGAAAAAGGATACTTGGAAGAAGTATGTTATAAGAAGAGTTTACTAATGTATCTGCTGTACATACTTTGATAACATATACTGTTAAATATCCTGTATCTTATGCTCTGAAGGAAGAAAAACACATTCCATGGAGTGGATGCTTATGATAAACTAGCTAATGAATTAGAGAAAGATAATCATATTTTATACAAAATTCATATAATATAGAAATCATATACGTGTGTATGTTTTGGGTTTTTCCTCCAGCCTCTCATTGCTGAGAAGGCAAATTAAAATTCTTAAAATTCAAAATGCTTACATGCAGAACAAATGTTTAATATGACCAAACCCATATGTTAGGTAGATAACTCACGGTGATCTCTTGCTTTCATTTGCAGGTCTTTTCTCTCTCTTATAATTAACATTTTGAGGTACAAAATTATGTTCCATGCTATCATAAAATTGTATGTTTCTCAATATAGAACTTTATCAGACTTTAATGCTGATAAATGCAAGTTTGTCGTGTATATAGCGGTTTCTATGAGTTTATGGCTTATGAGTTTGTATTTAAATGTCACGTACTTGTTTCCTTCACCCAAAGCACTAGGCATCAAGCATAGTTGGAGCACAACACAACTAATTCATCTATTCATTCAATTGAGAAGCTTTTATTGAGCATCTGCTGCATGTTGAACACTGTGCTAGGCCCTACAGATATTAAGACAATGTTATTTTCCTCAAGAGATCTATAGTTCTTAGTTATATATATATATATTAGTTCTTAGTTATATATATATCTATAGTAACTTAGTTCTTAATTTTGTTTTGTTTTGTTTTGATTACTGACACCTCTGAGAATCTGATTAAAACCATAGGACCTTCTCCCCTTCTGCACTAAGAAAAATGCACACACAGAATTGTGCATGCATTTAAGCAGGTACATGAGCTACCCTGACTGTGTATGCGCACACATGTGTGTATGTGGGTTTAGGGTGTGTGTATGTGTGTGTGTGTGCTGGATTGGAGGACAGACCTTTTATTTACTCACAGAACATCATAGCAGCACCAGCACCCCATGCACTAATCTCCCGTGGAGTGGTACAGTGAGGGCCACATGTGCCTGCATGGGCAGGGCTTTACCCCCAGGAGAGGACCTGTGGAATTATGAAACTCGGAGCTTACGTAGGGTAACTGTCACATTTGTCCCTTCTTCACTCCAGAGAGAGGGAGAGAGAGAGAGAGTCGGGGGTGGGGGGCAGCAAGGCAGGAAGTTTTGTCTGGGAATGTGGAAAAATCTTCTCTGAAGAAAGGAGAGAAAGCTCCCCAGTTTTATCACCTCTAGGTAAGGGAATGGCTGCATAGGAGATAAGCCTTTACACGTCTCAGGAACAAGTTACTATCTTGAATTCCAAGGCATGTTCGCCATTCAGTCATTCTTTAACTTGGGTTGCCAGTAATCTTTACTCAATAAGCCCTAGCTATGCAGAAATGCGAAATGTGAAAATATTCATGGAGCACAGCTTCCTTTAGCTACAATAACAGAAAACCTGACCAACTGATGCCTGAAGCCTGAGAACATTTGCTGTCTAGTTATGAGAAGTCCAGAGGTCGGCAGGTGAGGGCTCTGTTTAGGAGCTAACACTTCTGTGAAGCCCTGGGCTCCTCCTTTTAGCATGCGTTCATCACCCCATGTCTATAGGTGCTACAGCTCAAGATAACATCTCATCACCCCGGAATCCAAACAGGAAGAAAAGCATGAGGCACAAAGCCTCTTGTTCTTTTGAATTTCTCTCTAGGTATCAGGAAGTGATAGACTTTCCAGAAACCCCCAGCAGCCTTCCCGGTACTTTTCACTGGCCAAGACTGGGTCCTATGAACACTCCTAATGTAGTCACTGTACATGGAGAAGAGGATTCTTGAGGCGAACTGAGATTAGCCATCAGTTCTCTGAGTCAGAGAGTCCCTACTGCTGAGACATGGAAGGCTTTCAGGTCGGACCTTGCATCAAATCATCTTCAGGGAAGAAAGAGGTAGAGAGCTATTGTGTAGGCAAAGGCAGGAGTCGGCCAGCACTTTCATACTCCTACAAACATTGTTATAACAAATGGGCACTAGCTCTTAAATGATCAGAAAAATAATCTAGTGGAACTCTCCTTCGAGACAGAAATGCACCGAATTAACTATGAGGATAGGGACCACCAGGAAGGGATTTAGCAGGCTTTGTGTGTGTGTGTGTGCTAAAGGTTCCTAGAGGTTTCTTGTCGATATTACTGGGACTGCTGGTGGGTGAAAGGGAAGGCAGACGTGAACGGAGGCTGTGAAGTGGGAGACAAGTTGAGGAATAAAGGGAAAAAATAGCAAACCAAAGTTGGAAAACAACGTCAGAAAAAGAAAAACATACATATTGTGAAGAGCATTGTTTAAATAGTTGTTTTCCTATACAATAAGCACTAGTAAAGATAGAAATCTTCCAAAAAGTGATTCTCTGACTTTCAGATGTAAATTCTTTTAGTGGTGAATAACTTTTATTTCCAGAAAAGTATTTCTTTCTAACCTCCAACCATAGTAATACGTTTCTCTCCTCTTGTTCTGCCTTCTCGTTAGGGAAAGAGCACGTTGGTCATCATTCTCTAGATAACTCAAGCAAAGGCAGTTGCATTCTGCCTCATGCTCAAGGGGAACGTGCCAAGAATGTGTCAAAACACAAAAATGGGTCCTCAACCCTGATAGGTACAGCAAGCTTTGTACAGACGGCAGTTCCACGCTGTCGGTCTCCTTGCCGTCCCCACATCTCACCCCGACCCCCTGTCTGCAAGTCCCCTGTCCTTCTGTGTGGGCCTTTTAGCTGTCTCCTGCCACTGGCCTCTCCACAGGACAACATTAGCTGCAGGTATTTCTTGTCTTTCTGTTTCAAATGCAACCTCTGATGTGGATTTCAGGTTGTCACTGGAGTTAGTGAGAGGCAGCCTAGAGAAGTGACCCAGGAATGTTCTTTCTTGTTTCACTTTGTGCCTCATGCTTTTCTTCCTGTTTGGATTCCGGGGTGATGAGATGTTTCACCACCTCCTTCCTTTTTGCCTGATAAGCAATCGAATTGCCACAAAGTTAATCAGCCCTGTGGCATAGTAAAGATCACTACAAATACTTTGATCCCCCTCCAAATGAGAGGTAGGTTCTACTTCCCTGCCCTGTGAATTTGGGCTGACCTCACCCTGCTTGGACTGAGTTCAGTGGAAAACACACTCTGCCAGGCCTAGCTCTTGACATGACTCTCAGCTTCCATCTTGGCCTTCATGAAGAGTCCTGGGCTGTCATATGAGAAATCCAGATACACTGAGGCCACCATGTTGTCAGGAAGTCCAAGCTAACCACATGGAGTGTCTATTTGGCAAGAGATAGTGAAAAGAATAAAAAGTAGGGGCTGGTTTGTAATACAACAATGGGAAAGCAGATAAAACCCAGTGGCATAACAGAAGCCTTTCCTTTCATACTTTTCTTGAGCTTGAATAACACAGCTCCCCTGCCTCTTGTCTGTGTGTACGAAATTCCTACATCTCGCCCCATGCTGTGGGTTCCTTTGGAGTAACTTTTTGTCGGTGGTTGTTGAATGTGAGAGATTACCAGAAAAACTTCCCTCTCAAGTTTTTGCTGTATTTGAACACTGACAACATGTTCTTTGATGTTCTTGTAATATATGGGTGCAAGAATTTGTGCCATTTTATCTGACACACAGTAGAAACAAGTGTATAATTATTTTGTCACTACTTTATAGTCACAGTTACAATATGGAGTCAACAATGACATTATAGGTTTAGAGTTCTCACAGCATTGTTTGTCCTTTTGAATAGCACAAAGGGTACCCACCCAATACAGTTACATTTTCCATTGGATTTTGCTTTTTTGGGGACCCCCTACCTGTGCTCATGTCGTTGAAGAACTTGTATTGATCCATGTTCATTTAAGTATCCTTGCTTCTGGCTATCTGATGTTGACTGTTTTTCCTCTCTAGAATGTATAATTTTATAATCCACTTATTTCCTTATTTTCTTGTTTCGCTTATGTTTTTCTTTTCTTCACTATCATTTTATTACCTATAATTTCTTGGACATGTAGTTACACTTTCAAATATAAAAAAACCAGTGGTATCAGTTGTTCAAGTTATTCAGTTGACTTGAAATTTCATAACTTTTATTACCCATAATTTCTTGGACATGTAGTTACACTTTCAAATATAAAAAAACCAGTGGTATCACTTGTTCAAGTTATTCAGTCGACTTGAAATTTCATAACTTCTATGTAAAAATATTTATATATTTTAACTGTGTAAGTGTTGTACTAGAAGCATCTTAATTAGTGATGTCATAAACCAATATGTGACCATGTAATGAGAGGCTCATGTCATGAGATAATAAATTCTAAAGCAGACAGTTTGACTGAACTCTAACAAAAATCTGAGAGAAAATATATTATTGTCTTCTATGGGTATCTTGATATTGGAAAGAAGTGAGATGAATTTGTTGTTCAAAGGGAAGAGGTGTGGCTTCCTGCTTTTCTTGAAAGCCATCATTTTCTTTGGCTTTGGGTTTCTTAATGTCTTCTCCCATCTTGCCCCCAGCCTCTTCCCCTCTTTCTTTTCTTCCTTCTCTCTTTCTTTGTTTCTCTCATGATAAGACAGAGCTGGGATGGGGATCTGGGAGGAGGAGGAGACAGGCTGAGGACAGAAGATTGATGAACCAATTTTTGTTGGTCTCTTCATCTTGAAGGGTTTTAAATTGATTCGTAAATAGATTTGGCATGAAGTCCAGCAGTCAATTCTTTTGTTTTTGTTTTTGTTTTTTTGAGACGGAGTCTTGTTCTGTTGCCCAGGCTGGAGTGCAGTGGCGCGGTCTCAGCTTACTGAAACCGCTGCCTCCCACGTTCAAGTGATTCTCCTGCCTCAGCCTTCCAAGTAGCTGGGATTACAGGTGCATGCCACCACGCCCTGCTGGGGTTTTTTTGTTTGTTTTGTGTTTTGTTGGTTGGTTTTTTTTTTTTTTTTTGTATTTTTAGTAGAGATGAGTTTTCACTATGTTGGCCAGGCTGGTCTCGAACTTCTAACCTCGTGATCTGCCCACCTCAGCCTCCCAAAGTGCTGGGGTTACAGGCATGAGCCACTGTGCCTGGTCTCCAGCAGTCAATTCTGTCACCTCCACCTATTTGATCTCTGAGCATCATGACCTGGTGTGTCACTCTTTACTCTCCAAACAATCACCTTCTTCTCCTGGCTACAAGTGGATGCTTTATAAACTTTGCCAATGTGGTATCCAAAGCAGAAGTCCTCGAGCCCTCTCTCTGCTCTTCCCTAGTCTTTCTACTCTCAGTAGAAGGCACCACTGTCCAGCCAGTTGCTCAGGATAAAAGTGACAGCATGACCCCTGCCTGCCATTCCTTTGTCTGCTCCACAAAGCAGCCCACTAGCAAGTCCTGTTAGCCTGACCTTCCAGCCCCCAGGTACCATCACCTCCCACCTGACCACTGCACTGCTGACCACAGGCTGTGACCGGAGCCTCCTAACCGGGCTCCCTGCATCTCGTTTTGCTCTCCTAGACTATTCCAGAGTTCAGGGTTGGGGATTGGCCAATATTAGCTGGAAACCAGCCTCACCGTGTATTAGTTTTGTGACACTGGGCAGGTTTATGCACCTTTCCCTGCCTCACTGTCCTCATCCGCTAAATGGGGATGATGAATATATCAATAGCCCTGCCCTCGCACTCAAAGCAGCTTGTGAGGACTAAGGAGGTGATCCATGCGGCGCACTCAGAACAGCTCCTGGGATACAGTTGACGTGCGATGTTATTAGTTCATAATGATTGTCATTATTATTAGTTCATAATTATTTTCTATACAGTAAGGGGACAGATCCCCTTTTAAACACAGAGGATTATGGGAAGATGACCTGGTTATGTAGGATGGTAACAGCAGGGGACGTGGGGTACAGTGCATCTGAGGACGCTGTGTGCAGTCATTACAGCTCTTCTGTAAATCTAACATTATTACAACGTAGAATGCCTTCTAAAATGTGAAGGCTGTCACATCACTACCATGTGTAAAATCCTCCAGTGCCTTCTCCCTAATCTTGGAATTAAACTTCAGCCCTTGAGACCATCACGATCTGGCCCCTGACCAGGAGTAATTTCCTTCAGGCCCCGGAGTGACCTCCTGTCTCTCCCGCCAGCCCTCCTGTCCAGGCGGCACCCTGGCCCGCAGACCTGTCTGCCCTGCTTGCAATCCCTTGTCCTCCTAGTGCTGGTCCTGGCTGTCCCTTGCTCTGCACAAGGGACCTCCCTAGTGAAGACTTTGCTAATGTTCCAGATCCTCCCTCTCCCTCCAACAGTTTCCCTGCTTCATCTTTCTCCATAGCCCTCAGGGTTTTCTTTCTTTAGTTTGTGTACTTAAGTATCATCTAGTGGAGTGTAAATTCCATGAGCGTAGAAACTGTATCTAAAGCGTCTCTATTCCTGTTATATAGACCAGTTCCTGACATTTGGATTTTGTGCCATATGTATTTGTAGAAGGAGTACAGGCATAATCAGAATATTAACGTCATCAAATGATATTGATATTCTTTCATGTCATTTTTCTTCTACTAGCCCTACATTATGTAAACAGAAGAGTATGTTAAAACTAATCAAAATTAACAGATGGGCTTAATGCATTCTCTCCTTATATTTTGGTCCTCAGTCTTTAAGGTAGAAATTCATTTCTGCGAATCCAAAATCCTACATTCAACAATCACGAAACATTACCTCAACCTGCTGTCTGTCAACCCCCTGTATCTATGGGTTCCACATCCAAGGAGTCACCCAACTGCAGGTAGAAAATATTTGGAAAAAATGAACATAAAAAATAACATAACAATTAAAAAAACAAAATTGCAATATAACAACTATATATGTAATATTGACTTTGTATTAGATATACATAATCTAGGGATAACGTTAAGTATATAGGAGGATGTACATAGGTTATATACAAATACTACATCATTGTATATCAGAGACTTGAGCAATTGTCACTTTGGCATCCCAAAGGGGTAGTGAAATCAATATTCCTTGGACGCCAAGGGACTACCGTAGAGGCAAGGCTTGGATTCTTAAAAAAAAAAAAAAAAAGCATATTCAATATCCTGTTAGAAAAGATGAGATTACCTTGTCTTCAAAAGAGATAGGTAAAAATGGCATTATTTCTTTCCTTGTTCTCCATTAGAATATCTTACAGTTAGAGAAAAATAATATAGGATAGGCTGTGCAGAATGATTGGCTATTCAGTTGATTGAGCACATCATTTGACTCCATTCATAACACTATTCAATTAGATTCAGTAGCAATCACAAAACAAAGAACTGGCCTTACCTTCGGATATTTGAAACGTTGCTTTGGGCTGCACTGGCTTGATTATGTATGGTCCAGATTGTCTGTGGATGTTGTAGAAACTCAAATTTTCTCAACTGTAAAAAGCAAAAAACAAGACAAAGCTAAACAAAACTAAACAAGCAAACCAAAAAAACCACAACATTGAACTGTCCAGAAAGTATTCAGAAAACTCTAGCTGAGGAGCCCTGCCGCACAGCACTCCGTGGAGAGGGTGGGGGCGGTTTTCTGTGCTACAGCTATGGCTGGTGGTTACGTTCGAGCGTCATTTCCTTCAGCCCCAGTAAACTTTAAAACCAAGTAGATGCCTCCCCTAGTGATACTGGGTGACTTTTTAACCAAAGGAAATGTTTTTTTCTTTGAACTTTCTAATTTTGACATGATTTTAGACTCATGAGAAAAAGTGCAAGAGAAATAATTTTTCATACATTCTTCAGCTAGATACCCACGTGCTGACCCTGACCACATTTGTTTCTTCCTGTCTCCATCTGTGTACATATGCGCATATATTTTTTTTCTGAATCCTTTGAGAGTAAGTTGCCAACATGATGGTCCTTCACTTCTGAAGATTGCAAATATATTTTCTCAATACCAGAGTAATCTGTTATGTAACCACAGTATAATGATTGAAGTCAGGAAATTAGCATTGATGCCATACTTTACACGAACCTTATTTAAATTTCACAAATTTATCCTCAGTACATACCTAATAGGAAGAAGAAAATCCCAGCCCACATGTTGCGTCCGGTTGCCACATCTCTTTAGACCCCTCTTGTCTAGACTATTGTGTCTGGTCTATTATGACCATGGCAATTTTTATGAGTACAGGACAGTTATTTTGTAGAATATCCCTAATTTGTATTTGTCTAATGTTTCCTCCTGTTTAGATTCAAGTTATGCAAATTTTTTTTTATTTTTTTTTTTGAGACAGAGTCTCACTCTGTCACCCAGGCTGGAGTGCAGTGGCATGATCTTGGCCCACCACAACCTCTGCCTCCTCGGTTCAAGCAATTCTCCTGCCTCAGCCTCCTGAGGAGCTGGGATTACAGTCATGCACCACCACACCTGGCTAATTTTTCTATTTTTAGTAAAGATGGGGTTTCACTATGTTGACCAGGGTGGCCATGAACTCCTGACCTCAACTGATCCACCTGCCTCGGCCTCCCTAAGTTCTGGGATTATAGGCATGTGCCACCATGCCCAGCTAATTTTTGTATTTTTAGTAGAGATCGGGTTTCACCATGTTGGCCAGGCTGGTCACGAACTCCTGACCTCAACTGATCCACCCACCTCAGTCTCCCAAATTGCTGGGATTACAGGCGTGATCCATTGCACCCAACCAAGTTATGCATTTTTGGCGAGAGTGTTGGAGGAGGATGTTGTACCCTTCTCAGTAGGCACACAATGCCAGCTTGTCCCGTTACTGGTGGGATGAACTTGGATTACTTGGTCAAAGTGGTGGCTGTTAAAGTTTCTCCACTGTGAAGCTAATTTTAGGATATTTGTTTAATTAGGCGGAAAATATATCCTAAATAAAATTACAGTTGCATTTCAGAATTTAATCCCCTATGCCAAGCACAGTGGCTCACGCCTATAATCTCGACACTTTCAGGAGTTCAAAACGAGCCTGGCCGACATATTGAAACCCTATCTCTACTGAAAATACAAAAAAAAAAAATTAGCTGGGCCTAATGGCGGGCACCTGTAGTCCCAGCTACTTGGAAGGCTGAGGCAGAATCATTTGAACCAAGGAGGTGGAGGTTGCAGTGAGCCAAGATTGCACCACTGCACACCAGCCTGGGTGACACAGCAAGACCCTGTCTCCAAAAAAAAAAAAAAAGACTTTAATCCTCTTCAATTCATTGTATTTTAAAGGAAATTCAACAAAAAGCGTGTGCACAGGTAAAGATGATACTAATAATGGCTTATCAGTGTCTGAAAATAAGACAAACATCTGCATGCAATTACATGAAAGAAGCAAAATCCTTTGGAAATTACATACACAAAATAGATGGTTTTTGTGTGCCTTACGTGTATTTTCTTCTTTCTTACATGTTGAAACTTTTGAAAACTTTGACCATGAGTTATCTACCTGAAGAGGGAGATCAAATTTAACCAGCTCTTTGAAAGGAAAAAAAAAAACATCTGTATTTCCTTTCAAACTTCTACTGTCGAATACAGATACTCCTCATTTCTTAGAATAGGTTTATTTGATAATGTTTGGTTGAACCTTAGGTTTGTCTGAAGTGTAATCTTATTTTTCACTGACTAAATCTGTAGAGTGGAGTGAGCTGAGGATTTTAGGGGAGAAAGAGATTAAAATACAGGCATCTCAGGTGTGGCCCACCCTGTGGTGTGCAGACCTGCAGTGGGCCATGCAGCACAGGTGCTCTCAGCAGCGGGGCGTCTCTGCGTGTCCCCCGTACCCTGGCTTCTGCAGCGCTTCCTCCTGCTCCAATCTGCTGGTGTATTTCAGTGGCAGGTTTCTTGATGGCATGCCATATACTATGTCCTGATGTTGTTGAAATTAGAAGCTTTTGTTTCTAGGAAACATACTATTTCTCATTCTAGTCATTCCATAAGAAACCAAGATCTAAAACTACATGCTACAAACGGCCTTCTGTTACAAATATTCTCTCTCTGAATTATGACTTGGTAGGGCTGCCAGATAAACTAGAGGACACCAGTTAATTTGCATTTCAGGTTAACAAAAATATCTGGGTCAGGCTTAAGCTAAAAAAAAAAAAAAAAAAAAGGGACTTGGTACTTTACTGAAACTCAAATTTAACTGGGTGTCCTGTGTTTTAATTTGCTAAATCTGGCAATACTAGGCTTGTGCCAAAATTAAGTTCTGTCCTTCCCTCAAGAGCCACTTTGGGTTTATTTCCTAGAGATGATGGTGTCCTCTCAAAAACCACTTTGGGTGTATTTTCTAGGGATTGTGGTGTCCTCTTTGTTCTGATCGCTGGGAAACTCAGAACCAAGTTGGTGGCCCACACGGATCAATATCATGGGGCTTTAGGGTATGCACCAAGAGGTCCAATCCCACCTCCCAGTTTGCCCTTACTTTTATTGTCATCACTTTCCCTTTATCACTCTTCCCTTCATTAAAAAAAGCAAGAGCAACACCAGCAAACCAACTTGTTTGTTGCAAACATCCTTCAATTGCTTCACAGCCTTTTATTGAATGAGGCACAGAATGAGTTAAAATAACACATTGATTATGGATACCCACAGAGTAAATTTTTAATCCTAATAATTAACTCTCTATTGATATGGTCTTATTAATGCTTATAGAATATTTCTGTAGCAGTCCCAAGAGCTAAAATTTTACTCTGAATTTTGAATCAGAAATCCCAAGGTCAGATGGCAATATATGCTTCTAAAAGCATTACTAGTTTTACCAGTCTTTAATTCTCATCAGAGACTAAGATGAAGAGATTTTACAGTCTTAAGGGGTGCTGTTACTAGAATCCAATGCTCAGAATATATTAGGTGTGGTGAGTTTTATGTGTTCAAAACACCTTTAAAAAAAAAAAACAAGAATGAGAGGGATAAAAGCCTACAAATTGGGTTCAGTGTATATTGCTCTGGTGATGGGTACACCAAAATCCCACAGATTACCACTAAAGAACTTAGGTAACCAAATACCACCTGTTTCCCAAAAACGTATGAAAATAAGGGATTTCAAAAAAAAAGAAAGCAGGAATGAAACTGATCTTTAAATAGCCTTCATTTTACCATAAGAATGATCAAACTTGTTTTATTATTCTTAACCTCAGGATAGTATTAAAGTATTTGGCAGATGAATTTTATCTGAAACAGACTTTGCTTTAGAGTTGGAAAAGAAAAAAAATCTTGATTTTTTGTTTCTGAAATGATCTCTGTTACACAGACATATAATAATGCCCTTATTCAGACGAGTAGATTGCAAAAATTTTCTCCCATTCTGTAGGTTTCCTGTTCACTCTGATGGTAGTTTCTTTTGCTGTGCAGAAGCTCTTTAGTTTAATGAGATCCCATTTGTCAATTTTGGCTTTTGCTGCCGTTGCTTTTGGTGTTTTAGACATGAAGTCCTTGCCCATGCCTATGTCCTGAATGGTACTACCTAGATTTTCCTCTAGGGTTTTTATGGTATTAGGTCTAACATTTAAGTCTCTAATCCATCTTGAATTAATCTTCGTATAAGGAGTAAGGAAAGGATCCAGTTTCAGCTTTCTACTTATGGCTAGCCAATTTTCCCAGCACCATTTATTAAATAGGGAATCCTTTCCCCATTTCTTGTTTCTCTCAGGTTTATCAAAGATCAGACGGCTGTAGATGTGTGGTATTATTTCTGAGGACTCTGTTCTGTTCCATTGGTCTATAGCTCTGTTTTGGTACCAGTACCATGCTGTTTTGGTTACTGTAGCCTTGTAGTATAGTTTGAAGTCAGGTAGACTCGGGAAGGGGAACATCACACACTGGGCTTATCATGGGGAGGGGGGAGGGGGGAGGGATTGCATTGGGGAGTTATACCTGATATAAATGATGAATTGATGGGTGCTGACGAGTTGATGGGTGCAGCACACCAACATTGCACAAGTATACATATGTAACAAACCTGCACGTTATGCACATGTACCCTAGAACTTAAAGTATAATAAAAAAAAAAAAAGAAAGAAAAAAAAAAATAAATGCCCTTATTTTTAAGTCGATTACTAGCATCCTTAATACCTCTTTAAATTTTGTAAACTGTACTAGAAATTTAGGAATTGATCTATTGTATTTTCATTGCATCTTCTTTATAGCTTTTAAACACAAGCTGCTAAACATCAGTAATAAAGAATCTCTCTCCTTTTTGGCCTACACTGCTGTGAGTAGACAGCAGAGATACCTCTTGCTTGTCTTCCATCTAAATTACATGAGAATAGGATTTATGCAGGCTATAAATCTAGTCAGAATAAAGCCTTTAAGTGGTAACCAATTTTGTGGTGTGTAAGTATCATTGATTTGTTCATCTGAGAGTGTTTTTATAAACCGATTTGGATTAGTGAGTTCTGATAGCAGAGCTATTTTAAGGTCCCTGAATAGCGGTAACTGTAGTGAAAACCAGGCAGTGAAAATTAACCCATTGGCCCCACCTATAAATTTAAATCACAGCCTTTGAAAGGAGAGAGCAGTCTCATTGTATGTAGTTTGCTGGTACCTAGACCATACAAGCCACAGAGACCATTTCTTCATCATTGGTTGTTGTTGCTCTGGATTCAGAGTCAGTCCCTTGGCACTCTGCAGAATGGCCAACTGTTGTCATTCTTCAGGGACTTTTTGTATAAGGTGCTATTAAGACGAACTTAGATTTGAATTGGGGAGTTATATTTCTCTGTTATAAAACATAATGAGGAAGGTGGCTTCCGTTCTTTAATATCTCATAGCTAGTGAATACTAAAACCATATGATTTCAACAGAAAGAATGCAAGGATATTCTGCCCATGGACACATGAGAGTTTTTGTTGTTGTTGTTGTTTTTCCAGTGGAAACAGCAGTAGGAAGAACAAAAATGAAAGAGAGATTTTAGTCTTGGGTTTTAATATTGATTGATTGATTGATTGATTGATTTTACAGAATCTCATTTAGAAATGGAGCTTCAGGTGTTGGCACAGAGTAAGCGCTTGCATCATGAGGACTGGGGTAATTTCATTTCTACACCAGGGTAGCTGGAGGAAAGATAAGCAAGAATATGGAACTCAGTGGAGAAAACCAAAACTCAAGTCCCACTGACCTGGATTTTGCTCTGGCAATCTAGTGACAAAACCATAGATGCAGGTTGAGCACAGTGGCTCCTGCCTGTAATCCCAGTGCTTTGGGAGGATGAGGTGGGAGGATCACTTGAAGCCAGGAGTTCTAGATCAGCTTGGGCAACATAGCAAAAACCCTGTCTCTATATAAAAAATTTAAAAATTTGCCAGGCATGGTGGCACATACCTGCAGTCCTAGCTACTCTGGAGGCTGAAGCTGGAGGGAAGATTGCTCCCAGGAGCCCAGGAGTTTGAGGCTGCAGTGAGCTATGATCTCAACAGTGGGTGACAAAGTGACACCCTATCTGTTTAAAAAAAAGAAAAAGAAAAAGAGAAAAGCGACTGAGGCACAGAATCGTATGTTTGGAGAAACAATTAAAGAGCTTCTTCCTTACAAATTTACCCTTATGGAAAATAAGAACATCATCTTAAAAAATAAATACATACATAAGAGGTTACTGGAGCGAAATATGTAGAGGTCACTGAGATTTCACATGTGTATTGAACCTGCTGCCTGGCTTGGGTGTCTTCTGCTGTGTCAAGACCTCAGGGCTGTAATCAGAGCCAGCTGTAGAAAATAAAAAGGCAAGAGGCAGGAGGATCACCTACTTCGTGTGCTTCAGGACTGCTAGGGAAGAGCCAAATGTCAGTCCAAACTCCTGCAACAAAGCCTGAAACTCATCATCCCTTTGTGTCTTGAAATGTTGATGTCTACATAGATCCACTCCAGGGACAAGAAATTCTTACTCGGTTTGAGCTACAATCTGAACGTTATTTAATTGACAATCACTATTTAACTTAATTGTTAGATACACAAAATTGGAGATGTGAATATAGCAGACTCTATTTGGGGTTTAGAACAGAGTCTTGGGTTTTAATTTCTCTTTGGCATGACATATCTATCTGCAAAAGAGGGCTTCTGTTTTCTAAGAGCTCATCTACTAATACTGATTATTTGACATTATTCTGACATAACTGTAATCATTTCTAAAGCAAGCCGTAATACACTGCTAAGCCACGTTTCACAAATACAAGAAAACCAAAGCTCACACATATGAATCTAATATATCAACAAAACCTTTTTGTACAACGTGTATCACATAGATTGTGTTTTCCCTGAGCTGTCAGTAAGCATTTAATGGTGGCTGTGTGCTTCAGAAAGAGAATATTAGTCCTTAACTCACACTCTGAGGCTTCCTCCCAAGTGCCTCCCTAGAAAGGAACGCTGACTACAGATAAATTAGATAACCGGGCTTTTTTCTTTTAGTCTAAATGTTGGGAAGAAATGGAACCAGATTCTGAAGTGTTCTGTTTGGTTTTTCTCCAAATACAAATTGGGCTTCATACAAATGAAGAAGCCATTGTCGACATTCATTGACGGATCTGAAGCAATGCATTCTTTATGAAACAGCACTGCATTGCTAATAAAGCCATCCCAGCAGCCAGGCTTGTGCTGTTTAATTTGTTTCCATGGTGTGATAGTATAATTTTGACATGCTGAAAAATCGCTGCACAGAGACTCATCCCGCAATTGTTACTGAGCACATTTTCAATATAACATGCGTTATTGAGGTGTTTGGGATGGCTTCTGAGAAGCAATATCCTAAATGAAGCTGGGTGTAGAATCCCCCTGATGTATAATGGAGTTTTGTATCCAGCTTCAGTTTATCTCAAATCTATTTAAACAGATACTCATTGCACACTTTTTATTGGAAGGACAACAGCTACTCTCTTACAATAAAACCAGGGAATCCTCAACATCGTTTCTTTTTATCTTTGGATGGCAAGTGTAAGGGGGATATGTTAAAAGATTTTCTTCTAATAACAGGCCAGCCATAAGGTTTTTCCCCCCAATTTTTCATATGAAGATTATAATAGAAGAACTATTATTATATTAAACTAACCAATCTTACGAAATAGATTTTTGTGCTTTTTATACTAGGTTTAATTTCAGGTTTTGCAGCACCATTATATTCAGAGCAATTATGTGGGTGACTGCTCTATGAGTCACCAGCTGAAATAGAAAGGTTGGGCTCCAGTGTCCTATTTGACTGGGAAGCTGGAAGGACAGGCTGTATTGAGCACAGGCATTTTTCATAATTATGTTGCCTGCAGGGTTGCCACCTGTCCTAATTTGATCTGATTAAGGCGAAATGCAAAAACTGTTCTCGCTTCTCTCAGAATGGAGTGATGCCAAGTTTCATCTCAGGAAGGAAGAAGAGATGAATACATATACAACCAAGAAGGGCAGGGATGTGTCTGTAATACTCTGGGAAAGTGCGGGACATTGACCTCACTGTGATTGGAGGTGAAGTTTGTAGACAAATTCTGAGAGCGTTTTGGCAGGAATTATCGAAATGTTAAAGGGAACAATACTTCAACCCGGTGGTAGTTGCTCTTTGGGGAGTATGTCCAATTTAATGCCTCTGAATGGTTTGAAGTATGCATGCCTAGGTGACTCACTGACACCAATATGATCATTAGGGTTTGCCTCAAGGATATTGCAAAGGTGTGTAGCCATTCAAAACAATGATGTATGTCTGTATCATTTGACATGAAATGATGCCCATTCATATTATTAGGTGGAAAAAACAAGTTACAGAATTTCATGCATAATATGATGCAACATCTTTAAAATTCTATGTGTATTGATGTAAGGGCATGCAATGAGTTACCTAGGAGATGATTCATAAAAAAAATTGGTGACTGTCTCTGGGTGGTAGAAATTAGCAATTTCTCAACTATTTTAATATTTTATAATGGCAACGGAAACAAAGCTATTTTAATTTTGAAAAACACCTTAAAAAGGGGAATTGTAAATATTAAGCATTTCCTGAACTTCTCCTAAATAGGAAAAAAAAAACCCTGGAAATTATAATATAACACCAACACTTCTAAGAAGAGAACAGAGAAATACATATGCCTTGATGCTATACACTGATAGTGCCATTATGTAACTGAATTTTCTTAATTTCTTGTCCCAAGATGTGCTTTTTACCTAAACATTGTCTTTTTAGAATAGTGTAACACCATTTGTCCTGCTACCTAGTCGACATAAAAATTTTTTTCATTTGTCCTGAAAATTTTAAAGAGAATCTAAAGGAACTATATATAACCTATGTCCTGCATGCTCAGAGTGACATCATATCACCAGAAAGAAAAAAAGTAAGGAATGAAAGTCAAACAAAAACATTTTAGGCTTTTTGGTAATGCTCTATAGTTTACCACCAAAAAATTAACCAGTAAATCATGGATTTATTTTGGTTTATGGTTTTCAAGATCTTACAAAGTGTGTGTGTGTGTGTGTGTGTGTGTGTGTGTGTGTGTGTGTGTGTCGGAATAGGCCATCTCACTAGAAAGATGCTGGTTGGAATTTAGTCATTGGCACAAGGGTTCCCATAGTCTTTTTCCTGTGTCAGGCCTATGCTGGGATCAGCTACATGGATGTAGCATTGAGCTTCTCAACCTGGGTGAACATGGATCTGAGTCATAAGACAACAGGTCTGAACTCAATTCATGCGTTTATGACACTTACATCTGGTTTCATTTATCCTTATTGTAAAATTAATAATAGTCTGCAGATGCAGTCTTTTCTAGTTCAGATTATATCTGCTGCACCCAACATTATAATGTATAGATCTTCAAAGAAGAACTTTCAATTTTAGAGACTCTAAATTGTTTCAAGCTAATCTCAATGTTTTAACAAGAGTTGGTGTTCGCATATAGGAATGTTTCTGAATTACCCAAAGAATTGGGTTGTCATTAGAAATTCTACCTTTTAAAATATCTCCTTTAAAACTGTTATTTTCTGTGAGCCAGAGAGCCATTTAGAAAATACCCTTTACACTTTGGTAAAAACCAGTAGATGAAAGCAATGATTCCAAATTCACCATTCAGTCATGTGTGGAGCTCTGGGCACAGTGAGCTGGGGAGTAACAAGTTAAGTCAAAAACTCCTTCGCTGATCTGGAGGTGTTATAATATAAAATAGACAAGAGAGTGGATATGTTCAAACAAGTATGAGTGAAGGACGCCCTAAGCACCGTGAAGAGGGGACTGTTTCATTAATGTGTGTCCTCAGCTCTCTGCACAGTAAATATTGAGTCGGTGATAAAACCTGAAGCAGGAAAGGAGCGCTGTGTCAGAACTCACTAGCTTAGCATGGCTTCCGCACCCTCTGCACTAGCAGCTCGGCAGGACCACTTTCCCATCCCTCACCTGGAAGTCCTCAAACAGAGTCTCAGTCTTCTGAGTCAGCATCAATTGCTGATGTTCATTCTCAAGCCAACGACTCCATTTTTCCCTCATTTCTTCCATTCCATTTCCTGTCTCTTGCTCACTATTGATGACATAGGCCCAACACCCTTCACCTGGTCCATAAATAAGTCTTTACTTCCAATTGTCCAGTGACTCGGACCTCAGACTTAAGCATATCCTCTTCCATGACCCTCTTCCATTCCGCACATTATCTCTGTTTTCAGATCCCAGGCCTCTTCTCTATCAACACTTCTCAAAAAAAAACTCCTTTTGCTTTTGTACGTATTGGACATGATAGTTAATTGACATTTTTAAAGTCACTAACCAAACACAAAAACAGCAAATACAATGGAGACAAACACTTTGTGAACTTAGACCAAAAGGACAGCACAGAGGTAGTGAAATGACCTTTGACAGGTTCTTTCACTACAGTAGCTTTAGTCATGCCTATGGAAGTTCTTAAAATAAAAATTGATACATACAGAACCTTTTTTTTTTTTCTTTTTTTTTTTGAGACAGAGCCTCACTCTGTTGTCCAGGCTGGTGTAGTGGCAAAATCTCTGCTCACTGCAACCTCTGCCTCCCAGGTTCAAGCGATTCCCCTGCCTCCGCCTCCCCAGTAGTTGGGATTACAAGGGCATGCCACCACACCTGGCTAATTTTTTTTTTTTTTTTGTATTTTTAGTAGAGACTGGATTTCATGGTGTTGGCCAGGCTGATCTCGAACTCCTGACGTCAGGTGATCCACCTGCCTCAGCCTCCCAAAGTGCTGGGATTACAGGTGTGAGCCACAGTGTCCAGCTGATAGAGGAACTTGTAAACACACAAATGCAGACAGGTGAAAGTTTTTCCTAGGATAATCTTCAGCTTTGACATGCTGACGATATCTGTGTCTATTGAACTTCATTTTCTAGTTGATAAGTGCTTGCTTAAAACAAATTTTTGGGCTGGGCGTGGTGTCTCACGCCTGTAACCCTAGCACTTTGGGAGGCCGAGGCAGGTGGATCATGAGGTCAAGAGATTTAGACCATCCAGGCCAGCATAGTGAAACCCCGTCTTTACTAAAAATACAAAAAAAATTAGCCTGGCATGGTGGTAGGCACCTGTATTCCAAGCTACTTGGGAGGCTGAGGCAAGAGAATCACTTGAACCCAGAAGGCGGAGATTGCAGGGAGCTGAGATTGCACAACTGCACTCCAGCCTGGCGACAGAGTGAGACTCCGTCTAAAACAACAAACAACAACAGCAACAACAAAAGAAACTGTCTATAAATGAATTTCTTGTCAAAATGTGCAGGATGAAGGGCTGGATTTAACTGTCTGGAGCTGCTTATACCAGGGCCATGGTGCAGTCACCTGAGCGGCACACCAAGGCTCAAGGTCTCTGTGTTTTAGAGGCGGCTGGATGAACGCTTGCGATGCTGCTCTTCAAAACATGAAGAGCAAAATTGAGCTCATTGGTAGAACTCTCTGATAGATGAGAAGTACTCAGAGTCATCATTTTGGCTAATTAAAATAAAGAATAATTACTAATTCTCATGTGATAAAATGCAAAGATCTGGGCAATCAAACCAGAGTGTAATTAACAATATACTCAAAGCTGTGTGGGTTTTCCCCCCCTCATAGAAGCTATTAGTTGTCCTTTAAATTGAATTTTTGTTTTATTTTAAAATCTCTTTCAAATGTATCTCACCCCAGGATATACACTCTAAATATATAAAAGCAGTGATGCTATATAAAAGCAGTGATGAATTTAAGTGGCACTACTTAGAGTGCTTACAAAATTATTGGGTTTTGTTTTTTATAAGAATTTGAAATATGCCTTTCTGTAATGAATGCGATTATGCCTATACTAAGATGAATAAAAGAAACGAAATGCACAGTACTCAAGTGACAAAGGAAATTACTGAAATGAATTTAAAATACAAAAAAAAAACAAAAACAAAAAATACCATTAAGTACTTGTAAAAATATAAACTATTTTCTGTTCCCCTGCCCCATTCCACTGTATCTCCAGCCCTTCTCTTTACCTCATTTTAAAGGAATTGTGTCCATTTAATAAATTCCTCAGTTTAAGGAATTGCATCAATTCCTAAAGTCCAATGACTTATATTTATTTAATAATTGTTTTGGATATGATTTATTTTCCCAAACTTAATAGTGCCTGAATATGCCCCCAAGGAAGGCCAGTTTACAGAATGCATTCTATGGCAAAGTATGGGGTACAAATATAAATTCCAAAAGTTTCCAGTTTATAAACAGGGGAGTGCTCCATAATTGTTCATGTCTATAAATTGTTTGGAACTCAGAATTCTTTTCTCCTAAAGAAACCTCATTAACTATGATAATTAGGTGGCCAGCTGACCCTCTAGGCCCTATTTAACTAGGCCTTATCTGATCGGGATGTGCCCAATCTGAGTGCCCTTTTTGGTTGCATCCACTTGGAGGATAACAATCCTACAGATTCTCTTTCCCCTGACATTAACTAGACATTGACATGTTCACTCGGGTAACCAACCAACCACCATAATCTATGGAAAAATACATTAAAGGGAGCACAAAATTCCATCTCCTTCACTTCCTCCCTTTCCCTTCTCTAGTGTCAACCAAGGACAAACTTTTGAGAGCAGCAGGAGAAAGAAAATAATGGATAAGCATCCCTTTTCACCCTGAGAGCCTCCCATTCCCAGTGGCTGCTCATGTGCTGACCCGCCAAATTAAATTTGTGATCTGAGGGATGCTGGATGTTGAAAACACCCGCCCTCTAAAATGTATCATCACAATCACTCAAAATATAGGTCAATAACAAAGGAAGAACTTTATGACATTCAAAGGTGGAGGCAAAGCACCAAGAATATACACACAATTGAGAATTTTTAAGTTGTTTTGACATCATAACAACATACAAATAGGAAAAATGAGAAGTGTTTTTCATCTTTTGTTACTGCATGTTCTACCTTGTCCTGTCTCAAATCTCCCAAATGACCACAGAAAATCTGCAGAGCAGCGCTGATTAGATCTAGTGCAGGAAGTGACGCCATCATGTGGACAGTCATGGAGGTGTCACAGGAAAGAGAGGTCAGGGGAGGGTGTTCAGAGAACCTGCGGATCTGGGCTTAAATGCTTATGGCAGATCTTTCAAGGTGGGAAACTGTTTGGAGTTGAGCAGATCAATGACAAAGTAGTTTGGGGTCAGTGGACACAGTAAGGCAAAGTCCTAAGGAAGCCTTCATAAGGAAACTGTTGTCTTATACAAGAGCTATTGCCTAGGTGAACCGTCTGATTTCCTGTTAAGAGAGATGGCTACTCAGATGAGCAAACTGTCTGCTTAAATTATTTGCAGGAGTTTCTTGAGGCAAACAGTGAAGTTATTTATTGCTTTACAAGCTTATCTTCCAGGGAAGGATTTTTCTGGAACAAATAATTAGGTCTCAGTGGTCTCAGTTCTCAGCCCCAGTAGGTAGGCTGTGTGTATGCAGGTGCTTTCAATTCTCATCTGCAGCCAAGCAGCTGCTTGGATTCCTCAGACACTCCAGGCTTTGGCCTCTTTGATTCCAAGTCACCTCCTCCTCTTCTTTTTTTTATACCTCTTTGGTTGCTCTCTGCTCACTTGGCTCTTTCTACGTCTACTTGGTTTGTGGATGAACATCTTGTTTCTTCTGCAAACTCCAGGAAGGCAGAATCTCTGCCTAATTCGTTTATGATTTCTCTATGGCCCCTGGCATTATACATAGTAAATGTACACTGAAGAGTTGTTCAATGAAGAATCAATGAATATTTGCTTGGAATTCACCTCCTGCTAATAAGGATAATATTATTATTTGTGAAATGAAAATTTCTGATTGTGTCTTATTATCAATGAGACTGATTCTTCCCTCATTGGAAGATAGACAGTCTTGTAGCCACTAGAATTTGACCCAGCAGGGATGTTTGGATTAATATAGCAGCTGCAACAAATCAGAAAATATCAATCTGTATCAATTTTGATAAAAATTATGAAATCACAGCTATCTGAGCTTCATACACACTATGTTGAGCTCCTAGAAGATAGTTTGCATGCCTCTGGGCTGGTAACTGCCTCATCTACAAGTAAGAAATTGAATAAATAATATTTCATGGCTTCTTTCAGCTTATTCTGAAAGCATCAAAATTTACGAAGTTTCGTGCTATACTACTCAGATAAGTTATGCCTGGTAATTAGTGGTTGTATGGAAGGTTTTCCTTCTCCAAACTATATTCATGTTTATATATGTTCATAAACTCAGATCTATATGTTATTGAATTTTTATTCAGTCTTTTCCAAGGTTATTTTTAGATGTACTTTAAAGTTTTCATCTAGAGTTTTTTATTATGAAAAGTTCCAGACATCCAGTTAGATATTTAAAATAGCATAATCAGTGTCCATGTACACACTACCCAGCTTTGATAACTTCATTAGTTTGGTTCTTTTTCTGCCTCGATTTTACCATCTTTAAAATGGGGATAAAAATACTACCTGCCTTACAGGGTCGTCGTGAGGATTAAATGAATTACACGCAAAACACTGTGAAGAGTGTTTTGTTCCTACTAAGCGTCATAGAAGTATTAGCTTTTCTGATTAACGATGATTGTAATACACTTTAGAGACAGATTTGAATAGCACCGTCCTTCTATGATCCTGTTCCTCTTTCCCCTTCCCCTGAATTTGATACATACTTCAGGGGCGTTTACCATTTGCATGCAGTATTTTATATTCTTAGTATATTTGTATGCATGGACATTGTTTAATAGATTCTCTAAACTTTCTGTAAATGACATTGCATTGTGCATAAACGATTGCAACGTTTTTCTCACCTTTATGATTTTGAGATTTATCTGTTTTGATACATTTCACTCTAGCTAACTCATATTAACTCACTCCCTAAACATCTTTGCTTCAGTGTCGTGGTCTCAATAAGAAATGAACACCTAATTTCACATTAGCCAATCCTACCCTTTATACTGTTGTATTTTCTCTTTTCCACACAGTACTAATGACCATCCCAAATGTTACATCATTTACCTACTTATTAGTTTATTTTTATTGTCTCTCACCCCTTTAGAATGAGAGCTCCGATGAGGGATTTCTGTCTGTTCTAATTTTTCACAGATGCGACCCCAGTGCCCTAATAGTGGGTGCACAACAGGCTATTTGTTGAATGATTTTATCTCTTCTCCTGTTGATGGTCATTTTAGATGTGTCCTTTTGTTGTTGCTGTTATTACAAAAATGTTGCAGTAAATATTCTATTACATATCTCCTTGTATAACCATGTAAGTTTCCCTCCAGTGTGTAAACCTAAAAGTAGGTGTTAGGTGGAAGGTGAATATCTTCAGGATTCTCCTTAACTGGTTTAGAATATCTTGAGACAGCAAGTATTGGGTATTGAGAAAGAATGCATGAATAATCCTTTATAAATAAAAACCCATCAGCAGAGAGAAATGATTAAAATAAACTTGGCTTTATTTATGAAAATGATAATGCTTTGAACTTGATTATATAAAGTCCTACTGCTGACTGAATGCAATTGCTCTGTCAAGATAGCTTAGTGAGTTTTCCATGGATCCTATTAACGCCTGACTCTCAGACTAATTCAGAAATGGCTACTTCAGAATAGCGTTTGGCGACCCTAATCAACCTGGCTTAGCTGGATGAGCGAGCAGCCCACTGGATTCCTTCGCTGCTGCAGCCCAGCCTGCAGATGTGGCCCACGCTCTCTGGCTTGTGCTCAGAGGTCAGTGTTCAGTCTCGCTGCATTGTCTTTGATCACATTGAATCATCATTTATTTTTGATGCCATTTCATCGTTAGTCGGTTTCCTTTTCTAAGCTGTACTTAGGGGGGAAATAGAAGGTTACTGTAATTGTCAAGCCCACATTAGGGATTCTAAGCGATAGCCAAGAGAGAAATTAATCCTCAAAGCGTTTCGCACCAAACAGCAGCAATCTGCAAATTGCAGATTATTTGCGTCATATGGCCGGTGCCGGGAGCACATCAGAGAGCTGAAATCCATTTCCATTTCCATCCCAAGCCTGGGTGCTCACGATTTTCCATTGAACCCAAAGGATATCACAATTGCTCCTGTGATGATTTGCAAGGAAATTAAAAGCAAAAATAGTGATTGAAGACTCATGTGGTTTTTAATGCTTCTCAATGGAATATATTTTCCAAATGAGTTTTCCCTGCTTTACAGCATGATTGTTGAGGAAATTCACCAAAAGCTTTCTGAAAACATTGTGGCTCAGTTAATCTCTCAAAGGTATTTGTTTTGTTTTGTTTTGTTTTGGGTTGCTTTTTCTCAGTAGCTGTCAGTGACTTTGTGGAAATGCTACACAACTTTGTGACACATTTTCACTGAGGAGCTTCCCAGTTAGATGATCAAACGACCTTTATGGTATAGCAACAGAATGAAAGTAAATGTTGATTACAGATACTAATTGAAATAAAGGGCCCGGTTTCGAAGTTATCTTTTAGAAAAAAATATTCAATCCTGTCTTTACATGCTTTTTAACAAATTTTCTTATTCATTTTTAATACCAAAAAGCTGGTATTCATTGAACACCAATGAGCTCAGATTTGTAGAAAACACAGGCAAGAGATGAGTGAGGGGTTTAATAACTGGAGGAAAAGCACAACAGAAGAACACAAGCCTGTGAGCATGGCGTGAGGATAGCCTGGAACGAGGTGAAATTCTCTTTTAAATTGCCAAGGACAGCAGGATGGGCTTTAAAAGTGGAATCCAGGGCAAGAAAAGAGGGAAAAGATAGAGAAGAAGAGGCTTTTATCAAGAAAGGTAACACAGTGTCAATAGGTAAAAACACTACTCTATTTCTGTGTGTTCTGTTTTCTTGAGCAAAGAGAATATTTCCCATGTTAGAAAGGACAGAATAACAATTTAAGGAGAACCTTGTGCTTAAGAAAAGTGAGGACAGAATATGGCATATACAAATATTTTAAGTGCCAGTAGATGTCCAAACACTTCTATTATAGTCTCAGAGATGCTGCTGGGAATCTTTGTGATCCAGTAAAGAGGTCAGAGTTCTGGAGGTGATTTTTTTAACTTTTCAAAATGAGGAAAGATTGAATCTCAAAAGTTGAAAAGCAGTGAGTTTGATGCGTTTCACCCCTCAAGCACTCAAAGGAAAAAAATCATGTGAGAACTTACGCATGTATTACGTAAGGAATACTCATTACATAAAGTAATAATACGTGGTCATTAAGAGTCAATGCAGATTTACCAAAAATGAATGCAGAAGAACCTATATGTAAGGGAGGTGATGCTTAAAGGGCATGGAAGGATTGGACATGGTCTCTGTCGCTCCAAATCCAAAAGTAGTACTGTGGTTTTTATTCGTCAGGCTCATTTTTTCCTCCCTGCCACCTCCGCCCTCTCCACTAACGTTTTCCTGTCTCCCTACACGAATGCATTCTGTGTGCCCGTCTTGCAGTTCTAGTTTTGTTATTTTTAAGCCCCATCTTCACACTGAGTTTATATCTGGCCATTTCCTATACTAATGTTCCTGTGATGAGCACACTTTGCAGATAGCCATCCACGGTCTTCTTAAATATCTTGACCCCTTCCAGCTCTTCTCATCTAAGTCTACGCTGTGTCTGGTCTTGTTTGGTGGTTTTTTTGAACCTACCAGGTGTTTCAAGTAATTATGTAGTCTTCTGTGAAAGATGTTTATATATGAGCTATCATCAACATCAGTCCTTTCGCTTGTATCTTAGGAGACGGCCAGAATACAAATTCTGAAGATAAGCTAATTTAAAATATTGTTTCTTATTTTACCCAGGATTGAAATAAGTCAAAGCCATTTTCTCAAGTTTGAGTGACATAAAAGACCACTTGTAAAGAAACAAAAAATTCTCCAAAACACCCAAGGTTGAATGAAATTATTTTTAAGACAATATGGCTTAAATGCATCTAGATATAAACTGAGCTATAAATACTTTATGCTTATACAACTAGACAGCCCAAATAAAAACATCTCAATTAAGTATAAGTGAAAGTACAAGACCAAAATATTCTGATGGACTCTATCAATTTAATACGGCAGAGGCCATCATTTTACCCACACTAAAGCAGTGCTTGGGATCCAAACAGGGCCCTGACGGGTTGGCCCAGATTCGTTCCATCTCAGCAGGCCTGGGACCCTGAGCTGCGGGCTGCCTCCCTTCCCCCACCACTTCTCCTGTGACTCTACCCTTCCGACATTCGGCCCCAGACCATGAGACGTGACTGGTGGGGGAAGCCTCCCTTGCATTCTATCCACTTCTTTCTCATTTATTTCAGCAAACTAAACTACGATGACTTGCTCCCAAAGAGATCGAAAGCACAGGAACTGACTTGAGGCTGAATTTCATAGCAGTTTTTGGTTGAATTGAAGCCAATCAAATGCTCCAGAATATATACTTTTACTGTTGTTTAGGTGATTATCAGAATAACAACACCAAAATGAATAACTTCTCAAAAAGAATCTTCAGCCTGCAGGTCTCCATGGCCTCTAGTTGGAGAAGCACTCAGCTCAAGCGTCTGTTTCTCACTTGAAGGATCTAGTTTTCCTTCTCTACAGTACCAGACATGCCTGTGGAAACTAATGTATTATGTTTTCCACTGAAATATTCACCTTGGGTTATTTATTTATTTATTATTTATTTATTGAGACAGAGTCTTGCTCGTCGCCCAGGCTAGAGTGCAGTGGCTCAATCTTGCCCCACTGCAACCTCCACCTCCCAGGTTCAAGCGATTCTCCTGCCTCAGCCTCCCAAGTAGCTGGGATTACAGGTGCCCACCACCACGTCTGGCTAATTTTTGTATTTTTAGTAGAAATGGCGTTTCACCATGTTGGCCAGGCTGGTCTCAAACTCCTGACCTCGTGATCCTCCCACCTCAACCTCCCAAAGTGCTGGGATTACAGGTGTGAGCCACCACGCCTGGCCAGGATTTTTATTTATTTTCTTCGTGGATCACCTGTTTACATTTATGTTTAAATTTTATGCACATTTTTATAATCTTTTGTACTAGTCAGTAAATATTTATGAAGTACTTTCTCAAAGTATGAAATGTTATATAATATAGGCTAAAACTATGTTCCAGCATTTTACATGGCCATAGAATTTTGGAATTGGAATGAACTCAGTGTTAGTCAGGGTTCTCCCAAGAAACAGGACCTTTCTGTCTATAGGATCTATAGTGAGAAAGAGATAGGAGGACATTTACTGGGGGAACGGCTCACACAATTATGGCGGCCAAGCAGTCCCACAATCTGCCATCTGTAAGCTGGAAAACCAGGAAAGCTTTTGGTCTAATTCAGTCTGAGTCTGAAGGCCTGAGAACTAGGGGCGGCAGGTTTGGGGGTCATGTATGTCCTGCAATCAGAAGGCCTGAGAACCAGGAAATCTGATCTTTAAGGCTCTAGAAGAGAAAGAGCATTTGTCGTTCTCTGCCTTCTTGTTCTGTGCAGGCCCTCAGTGCCCTCAGTGGATGGGACGATGCCCGCCCACATTGCTGAGAGTGGATCTTCTTGGTCCACTGATTCGGATGCCAGTCTCTCCCAGAAACAGTCTCACACACACACCCAGAAATAACGTTATCAACTATCTGGGCACCCCTTAGCCCAGTCAAGTAGACACATAAATTCATCATCGTACCCAGTAAAATTCCTCTCTAAAATATCCTGCATAAGTATCCATTTCGTGTGTGTTGAAAAACCTGCAGTTACTATCTTATAAGACAATTTATTCTATTTTTTCTGTTGGTTTAAATCCTACTCTCTGAAACAATGTACAAATCTAATCTTTATTGCAGTGAGCACCTTCACCTGTGTGAATACCGGTTTTCTCATTCCTCAGCCTGCTCTCCCCCAGACAAACACTCTCAGGGCTTCTGACCACTGTCACATCACAATGCTGAGGAATATGAGAAATGGCTCCATTGTTTAGTTGATACATTCTGTATACAATCCAGTTTCCTTAATAGGAAGTTCAATAGATTATGTAATCCGTAGGTCTTATCTCAAAGAAACAGATTTTTATATCAATTTTGTTTCTAGAGAGAATAATATAAATGAGCCAGTTACAGTGTCTCATGCCTATAATCTCAGCACTTTGGGAGGCTGAAGTGGGAGGATCACTTGAGCCCAGGAGTTTGAGACCAGCCTGGACAGCATAGTGAGATCCCATCTCTACAGAAATTAGGGGGAAAAAAAAAAAAAAGCCAGGCTTGGTAGTGCACACACCTGTAGTCCCAGCTACTCAGGAAGCTGAAGCAAGAGGTACCTTCAGCCAGTAGGTCAAGGCTGCAATGAACCATGATTACGCGCTGCATCCCAGCCTGGAGTAAGACCCTGACTCAAAAAAATAATAGTATAAATGACTACAACCTAATATTGAGGAATAGTTCTATTGAAAAGACAGGGATGCAACACATTTTAAATGATATTAAGCATATACTGGCCTAAATTGTATATATCTATACATTTGGGCCTTGAACAATGTGAAGCTTGGGAACACCAACATCCCTGAAGTCCAAAAACTATGTGGAGCTTTTGACTGCCCCAAAACTTAACTACTAATAGCCTGCTGTTGACTAGAAGCCCTGCCTATAACATCAATAGTCTATGAACACATATTTTATAGGTTATATGTATTATATACTGTATTCTTAAAGTAAGATAGAGAAAGGAAAATGTTAGTAAGAAAAATCATAAGGAAGAGAAAATGTATTAACTACCCATTAAGTGACAGTGGATCATCATAAAGGTTTTCATCTTCATTGTCTTCACAGCTGGTGGCTGAGGAGGAGGAACGGGGGGAAGGGTTGGTCCTGCTGTCTCAGGGGTAGCAGAGGCAGAAGAAAAATCTGTGTATAAGTGGACCCACAAAGTTCAAGCCCATGTTGTTCCAGGGTCAACTGTATTTTATTTTACATAGAATATGTATTATATTATATATGTTACATATTATATATA
>NW_012114488.1:15046871-15100171 GCF_000951035.1 Colobus angolensis palliatus
TTATGTTAAAATATATAATTCATAGCTATACATTAAATATAATTATATATATTTTATACATGTATTTTAATTCCGTGTATATATGTGTGTGTGTGTATATATGTGTGTATATATATACACAAATGCACACATATACATATATATTTATTTATTTATTTAACCTATTTACTTACTTCCTTTTACAACTGAAAAAGGAAAATGTGAAAGTTTGAAGGGGCTTGGATTGATTGGGTGGAACGAGAAAGTGATGGGCACCAGAACTGCTGGGGCCTTCTCTCTTGGTCCTTGTCTCTTGGTCCTTCTGTAAGATGGCCTTTCCAGACTTAAACACAGGATCTAATAGGTCTTCACAAAGCCTCTTGACAAAACCAGGAAAGGTACTAACCCCCAGCTGAGCCCCCCAAAGAATGGATGTCCTGCTACCCTATCTTTGCTCTTACCTCTCCATGAGCAGACTCCTGGCCTTAAGGGTGAGCAAACAGGACATGATGAATAAGTCAGAGCCTGTGGTTACCAACTCCTCCACTCTGGCCCCACGGAATCCTAGCTGTATATGAGTAACCAGTGACATGCTGGACACGTTTCTAAGAACCACAGTGGCATGATATCCTAAGGCCAGATCACAATCAGAGGGGAGAGAAGGCCTGGCTAGAGTCACATGCAACTGTTTTCTAAAGAGGTGTGGTTGGAGGCCAGGCAGTGGCCGTAGCTCTTTTGAGGGTTTGGCTTTTTTTGTGGTTGGTTAGATGTGTGTTTTTCAGGTACACATCTGTGTCCTCCCAAAAGGCAACACTGGCGGTTGAGAGTCATAACTGTATGTAAGAACATATAACCACACAGAGTGAAAATGACATTTTTGTGATTAATTCTTCTTTCCAACAGCTGGCTGTCCCAACTCCTTGATTAAAGAGCTCCATCACTTCAGGATTCTGGGAGAAGAGCAGGTGAGTGAGCATCTCAAAGGCTGCATCAGACTGCCATGAAAGATAGACGCTAATGAGACAGTTTGGGCTCCCCAGGGAGGCCGAGTATGTCTCCTGACCCTGGGCGCCCTGAAATGGGGAAGAAAACCATGGTGGAGATATGTGTGAGGACGCTTTTTTCCTCTTCTATCCATCAGACCTGACAGGTTATTAATTGCTACATCTGCTATCTGCCAGTGTGTTTCATCTCAAGACTCCAGCAGGAAGCAGGCACTGCATCGTGGCAGACGAGCAAACAAATACATGCAGAGATGAATTATGCCTGAGGGATTGATGGTCACAGACATTCCTGAGTTGCTGTCTGTGGGTGAATGTGTGAGCTTTTTTCTTTCTTTCTTTTCTTTTTTTTTTTTTAACCAGGTTTTTGTATTGTGTGTTTGTTATCTGTGTTTCATGGCAGCCTGTTTGTACACGGGTATGAATGTGTGACATCTATACAAAGGGTGGCCATTGAAAGTGGATTATTTAAATGCTGTGTTGTGCTCAGTGAGGCATGTCATAATTTAAATAGATATGCTAAGTAAATAATTCAGGGTGCTAAATATTATATATATGTACACACATATATAGTTTGGACTGCTTAAAAATACATTTCTTGATCCCTATATGGAACTACAAACTCTGTATTTAGTATGTTAAATCTAGGTGTCAAGTTATCCTTAAAATACACTGAAGAGTTGGCAAAAGGTTGGTTGACCTAATTTCCAGTGTTATTTGTTTTATTTGATTGATTGACTGATTGATTGATTGATTGATTTTTTGAGACAGAGTCCTGCTCTGTCATCCAGGCTGGAGTGCAGTTGCACGATCTTAGCTCACTGCAAGCTCCGCCTCCCAGGTTCAGGCCATTCTCTTGCCTCAGCCTCCTGAGTAGTTGGGACTACAGGCACCTGCCACCACACCTGGCTAATTTTTTGTATTTTTAGTAGAGACGAGGTTTCACCATGTTAGCCAGGATGGTCTCAGTCTCCTGACCTCATGATTCGCCTGCCTCAGCCTCCCAAAGTGCTGGGATTACAGGCGTGAGCCACCGTGCCCAGACCAGTGTTATTTATTTTTACTCCTAAAGATTGTCTCTGCCAACTTTGACCAGGAAATATGCAAATAGAGATGTGGCAGCTCACTTTCATCAATGAGTTTTTAGTTTGTGTGTTTTTGATTGCTGTATATATGTGGCAAAGTAAAACTGCCCATTTCCAATATAAGAATAAAAACAAAAGAATTAGTCAGGAGAGGATAAGAAACTGGAATCACTTCCACATCCTGGAGTTAGAGAATTACAGTACACCCCCTTCATTTTTTTATATTGTGAGTTTCCAGAATAGCAGGCATAAATGTGTATTCAAATACAAGCGAAATCAGTTTATCGCATATTGCAGGTAAAAGTTGATAACTGACTCTCCCAAACATAACTACTTATGAAGACAGCTGGATATCACAGCCATTTTCCAGTAAAAGCCTAAGACTTCTTAAAGCAAGAATCACTGGTTGTTACCCTGACATTTCTGCTCAGATAATGGAGCCTTCTCTTCGAACTTGTACCAATGTTTGCAGATTGTTTCCATTTTTGTTTTAGAGTCAATGGGTAATTAGTAAGGAAAGAAGCCAACAGTAATCATCTCCTCAGATGTAAGATGTTGGCATGGGCTTGGACAAAAGAGTGGCCAGTTCCACCTGGTAACAGTAGGGTGTGCAGAATATGCAAGCACAGACATATGAGCATTGGATTTGATGGTAAACCTTCCGTAAGAGCTCTCCTGGTTGTTTCCCTTTTCTTGGTGAAACAGGAAGCTAGGTCATCAGCTGAGAGTAAAGATGGGGGAAGAGTTTTACAGGGAAAGGAGATGTATTAGTCTGGTCTCACATTGCTATAAGTAAATACCCGAGACTGGGCAACTTACAAAGAAAGAGGTTTAATTGACTCACAGTTCCACATGACTGGGGAGGCCTCAGGAAACTCACAATCATGGTGGAAGGCAAAGGGGAAGCAAGGTACCTTCTTCACAAGGCTGCAGGAGGGAAAAGTGCAAGCAGGAGAAATGCCAGTCAATTGTTACAACCATCAGATCTCATGAGGACTCATTCACTATCACGAGAACATCATGGGGGAATCACCCCTGTGATCCAATCACTTCCACCCTTGGTCCCGCCCTTGACACTTGGGGATTATGGGGGTTACAATTTGAGATGAGAATTTGGGTGGGGACACAGCAAAACCATGTCAGGAGAGGATAATGAAATTGTCATTTAGGAGGGTGCGGAGGGAATAAACTTGCAAAATGGTTGAATTTGGAGTGAGGTCAATCCCCCAGGTGTTTTTCTGACACACTCATCTGTGTAGGCACAGACACAAAAAAGGCACCGGCATTGAAGTTTTGCCATCGAAATGTAACAAAAACAAGAGGGAGGCGTAGAAGCTGAGGGTGGATCTCATTTTACAGTGTTACAACAACAGAGTAAGCTGAGGGTGAATCTAAGGGAGTGATCATGACTGACCATGAAATTTCAGCTGGGCAAGCAGAGAAGCCAGATGAGAGAGAGGACAGGGAAAGTTGGTTACAGACGCCAGTGGCTCGAAGAATTTTCGGGATTTGAGTACTAGAAGGGTTGAACTGGACAAACAGGCATCGGCCAAAGGATGAAAGACTTCACATTGAGGTTGTGGAGGAGCCGCATAGTCAGCACCGACGAGGTCAGAGGATGCCTAGGGAGGCTGTGTGTCTGATTTCAGATGGAGGACAAGGTGACGAGAGAAGTTGAGGTCATGGAATTGGGAAGTTGGAGAGTTGGGAGTACCACCCATATGCCTGCTGAGATCTTCCAGAATTGCAAACTGAAGATTTGAGAAATGAGAGAGAGAGAAAAGTGGATGTCAATGGGACTGCAGAAGGGGAAATAGTGCATGGTGTAGGCTGATGGGTTGAAATGGAAAGTTGGAGGGCTTTAGAAGGAGAAAGAGAAAATGTTTTCCTTACAACACTGTAGAGCAATGCTTTGTGGTACTGGGAGTGCTGTCACAAAAACATTTGAGGGTGCTGCAGGCGAAGTAGTGTCCTCGGGTATGAGCCTGTTTCAGTTAGGGAAGAATGTAAGAAAAACATTGAGAAAGCAGATTGCAGTTACAGGGCAGTTACTGCTGATTGTCCGTGAGTCCCCCAAGCATGGGGGAAGGGTCTCAGGGTTTGGTGCAGCTGGAATATGTGGTAGGAAAAAGGATACACAGAGTGGATGTGGAGCTTGGGGCTCAGCCTGGAGAGATGGCACAGGAGTCAGACATTCTTTGGTGACTGACATGAACAGGGCATCTCAGTCAGGAACATTTATATTCTGATTATTCATGACAAGACCTACTGGCCTCTAGGCAGATGGTGGCAATGAAGCTCCCGAGAGGAAACAGAGAGCTCTTGTCCCCAGCATTCCTGCTAATGGTGGGGGCAGCTGCTCCAGGAGCTGGTGAAACTCTTGGGATCTCACTGGATGCTTGAGGCAACTGATATCACTTGATAAAATAAAATGTTTATATTAATGTCTGTTACAAGCATCCTTGGATAAATCATTTTTGTCTCTCTAACTTAGCTTTCGTAGACAAGGGAGAGTGAAGCTCAGTCATCTCTTAGAATATTTGTAAATAAATAGGATGCCAAGTAAGTTGCAAATATTAAGTGCTATACTAAAGCTTCTCTGATTTTAAATGCTGTTTACAATCAGCTTTCCAGAGTAGCAACAAAATAGACAGTAAAATAAGTGTAATACTCACTTAGAAAATGAGTTGATAAAACCTACAAAGATGCTGGTTAATTACTAATTCATTACCGGATGGCAGAGACCCACAGCAGCCCTCTAATTTCTTTGTATGTGGTTCCTTTCTGTTTTCATTGATCTTTAGTAGGTATCTTGATTTTTTAGATTTGGATTAAAAATTAAACACTATATATCATTGCCTTCCCAAAATAAAAATAAACTCCTTAAAATAATACATTTATATTAGCTTCTTAGCCCCTTCTCTGATTTGTGTTCACAATTCATACTCATATAGCACCTTTCAACACTCCTTCCCCTAGTCCATATTCTTTGGCAAAGACATTATCACGTTCTAGGAAACTAAAGTCACTCTGCAGTTCTAGGTGAGCCCTACAGAAATCAGGTGTGATGTCTGGAGTGCATAAGGTTTGCAGGGCCTTTGGACCAATTGCATTTGAGAAGTACCTCCATTTATACCAGCTTCCTCCACCTTAAGTTTAATCACCAAAATTTTATGGAAATAACCTTTACTCATTCAACAAAAATGTATTGAATACCTTCTTGTACTAGTATTGTGCTAGTGTCGGATAAAATAGTAAATGAGGAAGTCACAGTTACTGATCATAATAGATGCTAGGATAGAAACAAATAGGGATGTCACCTACTTTAGATGAGGGGTGATTGAGAAGCCCTGAGACTAAGTGTTGAGGGGACACCAGCTATTGAAGGAGCTAGCATTACGGGAGTGGGCAGAAGAGCATCCCAAGTGGAGGACAGCACATATCCAGTGCCCCCAAGGAGGTGAAGAGCTTGCTTTATTCAAGACACTAAATTCAACCAAGGTGGCTGGAAAACACCAAGCAGGAGGGACAGTGCCAAAAGATGAAGGCCACCTGGACCATGGATGCAAGGGTTAAGCATGTGGGTTTCGTTGTGAGTTCAGTGGGAAATCCTTGAAGGTTTAAGCAAGGGGCTATCATTATCCAAATTACATTTTGGGTATGTCAGTCTTGTTGCAATATGGAGAGGCTCTGGATTAAGACAGTTGGCAATGGAGACAAAAAGAAGTGAATCTTGAGAGGGAGAAATCAAGGACTTGGTGACTGACTGGCTGTAGGTCAGGGAAAGGAAGGAGTTTGAAAGTTCTATTCGACAAAGATGAGCAAAATGGGGCAGGTGAGATCAGAGGCTTGGGATGTGAGCTTCAATTCTGAACACATTTGCTATGCCTGAATCATGGAGGAGGAGATAAGTCAGGACTTGGATGTGTGAGTGGGAGCTTGGAGGAGAGCAAGACCTGAGGCCCAAGATGGAGAGATAACTTTGGAATTACCAGCGTGTGGAGGATATTTTACATCCATGGGGATTCTCAGAAGAAGCCAAGAAAGGAGGGACCATGATTGGATGAACCCTAAGGAACACCAGCGTTTGGAAATTGGGTAAAGAGTAGCAACAGCAAAGGAGACCAAGAAGGAACCTCAAGGAAAGTAGAAGACAATCCAGGGCCATATGGTATTGAGGAAACCGAGAAGGTGAGAAGGCGGGTCTTCCGGAGGAGGAATGGCGATTGTGGTGTTGAAGAAGCCGAGAAGGTGGGTCCTCCAGAGGAGAATGGCGATTTATGGTGTTGGGGAAGCCAAGAAGGCGGGCCTTCCAGAGGAGGAATGGTGATTTGTGTTGAATGCTACTGAGCGGTTGCAGAAGATGAAGCCAGGGAGCATCCTTCACCTGTGGCACCGTGGCAAAAATCACAAATGACCATAATGAGCAGTTTTGGGGCATGCATAAAGACAGGAGCCAGAGTTTTATGGGATGAAGGGTGAATAGAATGGAAGGATAATTCCTTCTAGAGGGTTTGCTATGAAGAGAGATAAATACAGCAACCACAAGACCGTTCTTTAAAGACTGAAGGGCCAGAACTTGTTTTACACTCACAGGAAGGATTCCATAGAGATGAATTACCTGGTGATTTGAGAGAGAGATCCGAGAACTGAAGAAGGGAAGTACTTTGGAAGGCAAGAAGGGCTCAGATCCAGCACAGAGGGAGGAATCGGCCCCTAACAGGAGGAAGGTCACTTTTTGTGTTGTGAGCAGGGCTGGAGAGGGTGAGTGCAGGTGCAGGTGTGTTCGTAGTTGCAGGGATGCGAAGAGGAGAGATGGAATATGATGACACCATGAAGGCAGATGTCAGTTTTCACTGCTGTGTCTTCCACATAGAAGAGTACTTGACACTTAGAATATGCTTAGGAAACATCTGTTGAACATGTCAGGACATCAGCCATGATTCCTCTCTCCTCAATGAAATATAAAGTATGGACGGCTGGAGAGAGGTAGGCCCTACCTACGTTGGTCTTAGGAACCAAAAAATTGGTGCAACTCCAAATAAAAGTAATAAATTCATTCTCTTCTATAACTATTTCACTTCTTATCTTAATTCTACTAATTATCATAACTATTGCCAACATTTATAAAAATATTTCTTACCCTTGCTATTTAAAAACTTCTGTCTCCTATCTTTTGTAACTATCCTCATTTCATCTTTTTTATTGCACCCCCTTTTTTTGGAGGGTTGAGGGGAAGAAAGAAGAGAAAACATGTCACTAGAGAAACATAATACAATCTTGAGGAAGTTGTAAATGCCCATTTGAAGTTTGTGGTCAGTTATTTAAGAGAAAGCCATCGTGCCATTGTGTTCAGCTGCAGGGGTGCACCCCCAGGGAAGGTGGAGGTGACATTTTCCAGACTTGGGATTTTGCCTTCAGATGAAAAGGACCATGGAGATCTGTGTTTTCCAAGCAATGCTTCTGGTGGTGGATGACAGAAGCTGTCAGACCAGGAAGGAAGGTGGGCTTGGAGAGGCCCATACTGGAGAGGAAATGTGGGGCCATTTAATTAGAAGTCTTGATGAAGTTGAAGAATTTAAACAATGTTCATACTTTAGCAAGAGATTTAGAAAGATAAGAGGTGATCATTGGAAAGAGACATATTTGGAATTGGGATTTCAGAGGTGGTACAATTTCTCAGGATGACAGGGCCTGGGGATGGATCCTGAGAATAGAAGGATGAAAAAAGGTCAGCAGAATGAGAAGGTAAAACAGAAAGAATAGATTGATGGTGGCTTATTCATACAGGAGTGCAAGTCCCCAGAATAATGACAAGAATTGGAGAAAAGGTGAGAACAGCCTGAAGCTGCAGTCTCCCAAGAATGAGGGGCTGCATCCGGAGATCAGGGGGCAGCAGTGAGGAGGTGAGGGTGAAGCATGGGTCTCAAAGGAGTGGTGGGTTTTGCAAGGGAGAGGAACCCAAGCATTTAGGGGTGTTGTTAAGGAGCCAGGGAACAACCAGCGTCACCTCTGGCCTTGAAGGATACGAACATGAAATGAAAAGCAGTCTTCACTTGAAAAGGTTGCAAGGGAGACAGATCAGTTTCAGTTAAGTCAATGTGGACAGGGAAACCTTTCAAAAGGCTGATTATACAGGGGAGTTAGTTTATCATGAACAGGAATTTCAGGGGACACAGAAAAAGGGCTTAGGAGAGAGGGAAGCATGGAAATTGGCTGATACTAGGAAACATATGGACCCATATGGGACTGAGAGTTTGGGTGATAAGAATGATGGGCAGCCTCCTGAGTAGCTGGGACTACAGGTACATGCCACCGTGCCCAGGTATTTTTTTTTTTTTAATTTTTTGTAGAAATGGGATCTTGCTATGTTGCCTAGGCTGGCCTCAAACTCCTGGTCTCAAACAATCCTCCCACCTCAGCCTCCCAAAATACTGGGATTACAGGCATGAGTCACTGCGCCTGACTGAATTTTTTTTAATAAAAGGGAATAAGAGAAAGAGGCAGCTGGGTATTGTGGAAAGCGTAGTCTTGAAAGTTTCAGCCTTAGTTCTAATGCAGCACTGTGTGTTTTCTGCCTGTGTGGATGTCAGCAAAAGATGGCACTTCTTTGTGACGTCCAAGGCCACATCCATCACTTCACAGAGTGGACAGAGAACTTACCGAGCAGCAAATTGTCGGTGCTGTGGTTTGGTACACAGCAGTAGCTCAGTGAACAGAAGCCTGATCAGGACCCCTCTGCTCTAGGAGGGACTGAGGGAAAAGCCCGTGGAGGGAGTCCCAGAAGTGCTTTTGGCTGAGATGTAACAAAAGCTAGAATTTATGGAGTGGTGTGGGGAAGGAAAGGAGACCCAAGAGCTGTACCTGAGTGCCCCCAAAAGGATACTCTGGGAAACACCGTGACAGCACAAAATCAACCTCCTTAGCTTGGAGGACCTCAAAGGGGGCCACACAGCTCCTGGATGGCTGGCAAGCATTGACTCATTTTGACAGAACATTTGCCATTTCTCTCAGGCTTGAGTTTTACCTAGGATCCCTGTACTTCACATTTCTTGCAGATTTTAAGATTAGATTTTCTTTTTTTCTTTTTCTATGAAAGCATGCAAATTGAGCATCCTAGTGAAGCAGCCTGTCCCCTCCTACAGAGGAGAGGCCTTTTGGATGGTGTTTCAGTGGTGGGGGATGTTTACGCTTGGTTCCCCCATAGCCACACTTCTCAGGTGACCATCCATGTGCCTTTAATGTAGCCATGCAGCCAACAGTCAGCAAGAAAGGGGAAGTTCACTGGTCCTTCTGGGGCTTGAACTTGCAACCATTCCTTCATTATAGAACACTCTTCTACCCAAATGCAGGTATCCTAAATGCCTGCAAACCAACAAAATACAATATCTATTTCATTATACTCTCCCATGACCCTTTATTGAAATTCTTAAAACATGAGTTTATTGAAACTTCTATGAATTTTATGCTTTAAAATGAATAGTTTTTGTTCTTAAGAGAATCCATGAGCATACACATAAAGAGTGAATAATTTCCTCCCCAAAGAAATAAAATAGAAAGTATAGCACTGAGTCAAGATTCTACCTACAAAACGCATACTAATGAAATGTATTTTTTGCTATAATCTGATAAAATACAGGAGAAAAACATTTATTGTTTTCCTTGGGTTCAGAGTAGTATTCTTTGTGAATATTTACATTTATTTTCAAATATTTTCACAAATATTGTACAATCAGTTCAAAATTATTTTAGTTGTCTGTAGATTATTCACTTTATGAAAGCATATCTAGAATTTTGCAAACTATTTTTAATAATAACTTAAAACTCAATATAGTTTGACATGTAAATATTAGCATATCTACACACACACAGACGCTCACTGTGCATTCCATAGACAAAACATGCATGAGTGATTTTTTAGATAATTTCCACTTTTGAGCTCAGTTGAGGGTGGACTCTATATAAACCCAGTTCACATTATAAATTAATCACATTCCTCCAAGTTAGACTGTTTACAGAATGCGATTCTATATTGATAAGTTAAAAAGCCCTTGGAACTAATACAGGAATATCAAAGGAACAGTGTTTATTCCTTTCCACCACTTGGGGTAGATTTATTAGTTCCTTTACCATTATCACACATATTTTATACTGAGGTACAGTATTCTGTGTTACTTAGTGCTAGTTTATCACGACTCTCCATTAAATGTACTTTCAACCTCGTCCCAGTAAATGGTTAAAAGGATCTATGGAAACTGTGGATTGTATCTTGAAGGTAGAACTAAGTAAGGATCTTAGCTAATGATATATAATTACATGACTAAATTATTTCCTTAGTATATTAAGCTTTCTACAAATACTAGCACATTCTTTTTTCTAGGTCAGTGTTTTCTTATAAATGTCACAATGTTAATTTTGAAAAGTAATATTTTCAGTAGGCATATTTCAGGTATTTTGTGTACTTTTTAATCAACAGAAATTCCCAGGCATATGTGTTAAAATATTTGTCTTCCTTTGAAAAAGGAATTATATGCTCAAATGCTCTTGAGTTTATCATAAACAGAATAAATAAAATAATTTTTAATAAATTCCCTAGCTAATGAATGGAAAGGGGGACATAATTTTTAAAATTCCATCAACATTTGAGACCACTATGAATGTAGTCAACAAGAATTTCTAAATTGTTATTGGACTTTCTCCATAGATTAACTTCTTCCTAGATAAAAGCTATTGTCATAATAATAAAGTTACCTAACTAAATTAAATAGACTAGGTGATTTGTTCTCAAATGAGAAAATGATCAATTACTTAAGAGCAACTTATTTAAAATAATTATGTAGGTAACATAATCTTGAGTTACTGTTATTAATTTCCATTGCTATTGATTATCTTATTAGAATTCTTTAATTAATTATCACTAAATGGGGTTAGATATTATTAATTTATAATTATTTACTGTCTACAAACTATTGACAAGATACTATGCCAAACTCAGGGCGTGTGGATGCACAAAAGGATAGAGGAATGAGTGCAAAAGTCTATAATAAGGGTTTAAAGGGCTTGGAGCACTTTAGGTCTCATGCAGTCACCAGATTTACCCAGCCAAAGGCCCCCTCAGGACAAAGCCCCACACTGAGGAGAAATTTGCTCAGAATAGAAAAGAAAAAAAGGAAACAGAAAGTCTAGTTAAAAATGGGATAACAGAGTTGTAAGATTGCAGAAAGGAAGCCCCCATATTTTTGAACACTGCCAAAAACACCAGAAGAGAAAAGTCTACAGCTTTTCTGAATTCTACCTCTTTGTAAAATTGCAGGAGAACTAATATCTTGTAAAACTGAGCAACAGCAAAGGAACAAGGTAAAACTCTAACAGAAAAGAAGCAAGGTTCAGTCCCATACAAGGTTATTAAAATGATGCAGTAAATGAAGAACAAAATAGCATCCTTATGAACAGTGGAAGAATGCCCCAAATCAGAGAAAAGCCAAAATAACCTTTTCAAGGTGAACCAAGTTATTAGGAAATTACGTAAATACATATAATAGATATTGTCTGAAAAGAAATAGAAAATGAAAAATTAAGAAAATTCTAAAAAACACAAACAAGAAAATTAAAAAGGGATTTGAGATAAGCTGTTAGAATTAGAAGTGAGGTAAAGAAGATCCAATATATGTGTACTAGGAATGACATAAGAAAAATATCAAAGCAACAGAACAAAGTGAATACTAAAAACTAAACTCAGTACAACTTTCCTGACACAGTATGCTTGTGAAAATTGATGCAAAAATGACCAGCACCAAGATACATTCTAATAAAATTCCTGGATTCTAAAGAAATGACAAAAATTCCTTGGGCATCTAGGCAAAAGAGGGCAATTAATTTACAAAGGGGAAAAAAGAAACAGTGTTTTCAGGCTTATCCATAATACTTTATGCCAAAAGAACATGAAGTAAGAGATTTCAGATACTCAAGGGGGAAATATATATACAAGAATATATATACACATATACATATATACATATACACATATACATATATACAATCACTGTATGTATAATATATCAGGATTGTATATTCCTTATATGTACAATGTAAGAAACTGTAATTCCATATATTCCTTCTATGTGTAATGTAAAGATTTTTTATTCAGCCAAACTCATTATCAAGAATAAAAGCCCTAAATAAACTGTTACTATGGAAGAACTCAGTGAATATATTTCCCAGGAACTGTTCTTGAGGAATTTACTAGAGAACAAGATTCAAGCAATCAAAATTACTGGGGAAACATCAACCATCAACATAAAGACTGATGGTTGTGCCTGCATATGTGTGTGTGTGTATGTGTGTGTGTGTGTGTGTGTGTGTGTGTGTGTGTGTGTGTAGAAGTAAGAAAACATGAAGGCTAAGAGAAAGAGGGCGTAGTTTGAAGTGGCCACATGTGTTAGCAGTGTGGATACATTACAATTATTTTAAAGATTTTGTGGGAGAATGAGTAGAGCATATGAAAACATATTTGAAGTTTTTAGAAATCGTGGGCACAGTGATGGTTTTGTTATTCTGAAATTGTGTAATGTGAGAAAAAGCAAATGAGCAATTATGGAATATTGTAATTATGTCATCTTCTGTGTTCTTGAGAACCAGTGTGGAAGAAAGGGAGAAACAGATGTAAAATAGAAAATGTTAAGTAAAAACCTTGTAGTTCTGAGATACCTCTCCTTCAAAGTAAGAACTGAGAGGACTTAGAAATAATGACTAACTTAGGACCACTGAACATGCCTAGCACCCAATTTATGGTCTTGAAATTTTTAAGAAGCTGTGCTTCTTTTAAAAGCTGGCAATTCCTGGTCTGGGGCAGGAAATGTATAAGATGAACCTGAGTAATTTTCCATAGCAGATAGTGAAGAAGGTATTAAGTGGTGTCAGGTTCATGTTATGGAAAGTCAACTTGATAGGATTACCATTGGCCAGGGATGAGATAGTTGTGCTTCAAGAAGGAAATCACTGCATTAGATTAAAACACAGTTAACACATAATATGTGTAAGTTTATGAGTTTATAAATGTTCATTGAAAAAGAAGAATCAAATATTTTAGCTTGCCTTTCCTATTCAAACAATACCACCAGGTAACCAAAAGTAGAAGTATTCTAACTAATAAATGAAGGAATGTTTGAATTAAAATATCATTTTTCAATCCCAATAAATTAATCTAGTTACTGAATGTTAATGACTGCTAAACATTTTGAAAAGAGAGAAAGACCTTATAATCTTCCTGATAGAAGTGCAAAACACCATCTATGAAGTAATATTACAGAGAGAAAGAAGAAGGAAGAGGAGAAAGAGGAGGACAGAGGGATAGAGGGAGGGGGAAAAAGGAGGAAGGGAAGAGAGTGAAGGAGAAAGGAAAAAAGGAGGAAAAGAGAGGGGGTAGGCAGAGAGGAAATAAGGAAGGAAAGAAGCTGAATTAAATGAAGCCTATAGACCAATTATCAAATCATAGGAAACGAATTATCAAGGTGCATTATAAACTGCAACACTGGATACAATCAGCAAAATGAAGACTGGGAAACTCTATAGGTTACATGTCCTGCTTTCTTCAACAAATAAATTGCAAGGAGAAAAGATGGTGGAGGATGATGGACTAAACAACACATCTTTAAAACAGACAAAATGAACTGTAGTGTTAGAAATGAACCTTGAGTGATAAAGAAAAACAAGAAAGTTGATTATAACTTTGGGAGGCTGAGGTGGGCAGATCACAAGGTCAGGAGATCGAGACCATCCTGGGCAACATGGTGAAAACCCGTCTCTACCAAAAATACAAAAATTAGCCAGGCGTGGTGGCAGGCGCCTGTAGTCCCAGCTATCGGGAGGCTGGGGCAGGAGAATCACTTGAACCCAAGAGACAGAAGTTGCAGTGAGCTGAGATTGCACCACTGCACTCCAGCCTGGGTGACAGAGCAAGACTCCAACTCAAAAAAAAGAAAACAAAACAAAACAAAGACACCATGGTGTCTTTTAGGAAGGAGTGAAGTGTTACGATGAGAATAGATACAAGGAGGGCTTTAGGAGGCCCAGGTAAAGTTCTGTGTCTTGGCCTGGATAGTGTTTAAAAAGTTGGTCACTTTATAATTCATTAAGCTTATTCTATGTGATATTTACAATTAAAAGTGTAGGGGGTTTTGGGGGGTTTTTTTGTTTGTTTTTCAATGTGGAAGGATTTGGACAGGTCAAGACAAAAAAGTAGGTTGAGCAGTTCAGTGGTGTAGAGATGAGGGAGGGGCTTGGCGGAAACTGAGATCATTCACAGTCATATGTGGAAGGTGAATAGAGCTGAGGGAGAGGGGCTTGGTGGATCACCGTGACATCATTCACAGTCATATGCGGGAGGTGACTGAGAGATGTCCTGCTTCCTTTTACAATTCCGGCAAAACTCCAACCAAACTTAAATCCAGCATTCTTTCTACTTTGCCTTTGCATCTCAGTGTTTGTGCAGAGAAACAGAAGACTCTGCTCATGAGTTTTCCTTTAAATTCATCATCTCTGACCTCAGGGGGCCTGGGTGCTGCCCAGCAGTGATACCAACTGCCTCCGCCCTCCCCTTTCTTCATCACTCATACCGTTCTTCCTCAAATCCCAGTACCCCCTCCGCCTTTCTGCACCTGGTCCTAAGCACTCAGCCGGGCCTCCTTTTCCTAAGGATGTCTGCCTTCCCTCTGAAGGCCAACCCTCCACACATCCTTTAGATCCCCTCCTCCAACCTACTCAAGCGCAGAGCTCTTTCTCTGTCCTAAACTGTCCATCTGTGCTTCTCGTCTCAGTCCTGCCTTCAGCATAGTATCATATCATTATTTCTCCATTTTCAAAAATCCTTTACAACCCCAGAGTCCTATCCAATGGCCACCCCCATCTCTGCTCCCTTTTTCAGGCAAACTCCTTTAAAAAAGTGTTCATTCTCACTTCTTTGAATTTCTCTCCTCCGAGTCTTTCTGGACTCCACTCAGAAGGCTTTTGGCTCCATGACTCCACTAAATGATTCTTGTCAAGACCGCGATGGCAGCCACACACCCAACTCCAACCACAGCTCATCGTGGCAGCCTCCTTGAGATGTGTTCCCTTGGCTTTCAGGACACCTGAGTCCTCCGCAGTTTTCACCTGCCTCATAGGCTGCTGCTCCTCAGTCTCCTTTGCTGGTGTTTTCTCACCTTCCCTGCAGAGGTTGGATAATCACATCTAACCTTATAACACGGTCAGAGTGTCATAGATCTAACCTAGTGTCGAGCTTTACGAATAATTTCAAGGATGCAGGTAATCCTGAGACTCAGGCAGGACGTGGGGACGTTCAGGTTGCCTCCTCAAGTCCTTCCTTGGCATGTGGGACTGTGCTCTAGGCAAGGTTTATGTGTGAAGCCTCTAAGAAATCTATGTAGTAATTACTCACACGCAATCTCTCAATTACATAAACTGTCTCATCATTCATTACTTGATGAAATATCGTCATTGTATCCTCTGATAATTGCACAGCTTATGACACTGTCTAGAGAGCCTTACCCCATAAATTCAGAGATTCTAGTTCATTTGCCATCCAAACTCTTAGACCTCTTTTCTAGTAAATGTGCTCTATGTGTATGCCATTCACATGTTTACAAGGAGGCCAGTTCATCTTTTTCCTTCTTTCCTGGGGATAGAAGAATGAGAAAATGGATCAGAGGCTCATGCTAATGACTTCAAAATTTGTATTTGGGACCCATGGCTTTCCCCTAAACTACACTTATTTATTCAATTAGCTACTGGAAATTTTAACATTGCTGTGTAATAGCTTATCAAACTGAACATGAGCACAATAGAAATAATGATTTCATGCCTCAACTCCCTACACACACATACGCGCGCGCACACATACACACATGCACACACACATACAGAAACGCATACACATACACGCACACACATACCCCTTTCTTCTTCCACAGTTGTCCCCACCCCCCACCCGCCTCCTGTCTTCTGAGGAAACAGGGAAATACACTACACTCCTATTTGACTCCTCTTTTTCTCTTACACCATGCATCCATCCTGACTGGATATTCTGCAATTTCTCCCTTTGATTTATACCCAGAATTCAAACGCTGATCCTACCTCCAGCACTACCTTCCCAGGTCAAGCCAGTGCCATCTCTTGCGTAGATGTTGACATAAGCTCCTCCGGGCTTCTCTGCTTCCTGCCTACACCCTGGCCCTCCAGAGGGCACGCCGAACATAGCAGCCAGGTGGATGTCTTTAAAATACTAGTCAAATTATGTCATACCTCAGCTCAGACTTCTGCAGTGGTTCTGGTGTCTTCCAGAATAACAGCCAGGGTTCTGAAAGCAGCTGTCAGGGAACTACACATTCTAGATCCTCCCGAACTCTCCAATTTCACCTTCTGTTTTTTCCCTCCTTGTTCACTCTGCCTCCACCCCACTGCCCACCTCGCTGTACCCTGAACAGCCAACCATATCAGTACACTGGGGCTCTGCCCCCTTACAGTGTTATCTGCTTGTCCGGAATGCTTATTCCGCCAGGGATCCATGTGACTTGCATTTCTAATCTCCTTCAGACATTTGCTTAAAGGCACCTGCTTTGTAAGGCTCTCTAATCACCTCTTTAAAATTGAGATCTTCACCTTCTTTGGAATCTCCCTCTTCCCTGTTGATTATTCTCTTCCTCACTTAGCACCACTGGAAACAGACATTCTAGCCTCCTGGTATTGACTGTTACAGTGCTGTGGATGAAGGTGGAGAAGTCTATTCATTCACTGCTGTATCCCCAGCACCTCAGTAGAGTCTGGAATGTGGTAGGCTCTCAATAAATGTTACATTATTTGATTAATAATTGAGCAAACCTATTTGACTTGATCTGAGTTTATATTACAAAAAGATCAAAAATGTAGGGCTGCCGCAAAGAAGACCTTAAAAATGATCTGATGAGGTTTGGAATTTATTTGCAGGCTGAAGAAAGCATTAAAGGAAACTGAGCAAAACAGTAACAGAAAGAAATGATGTCAGGGACACAGGAAATCATGCTTTAAGAATAAAAGTAATGATAAAGGGAAAATGTGATTCTTTAACATCAGTCTTCTTCTAGCTCATTGATATTGTGTGGGCTGCCAACAATTATGAAGTGGAATGCTGGGCTGATTTTCAAAATAATTATACAACCTTGTTGAATTTCAAATAGAGGGATGAATATATCTTGCTTTATAAGATTGATAGTGATGTATTATAAGTGTTCATCATTTAATACATAAATATGTTCCTTAAAACATATGTGAAATAAGATTGTTGAAATATATGTTGGTAGAAGCAATCTTACAACACACAAAGCTTTGGGATATCTATTTTCTGAAGACAAAAAGGCAAAGAGTAAATTCACTTATATGTCTTGCCGGTTGAGTTTGATAGACTTTTTCTACATTGAACCATATTTGTCCTCCTCTATCAACCCCCTGGCCCTCTCCCTCCCCCTACACACACACACACACACACACACACACACACATTATTTTACTGAAACTGGTTAAGCAAGAAATCCCATACACTGTCAGCTCCTACCCCTTTGGCTGAAATAAACAGTCAGTTTGAAAGCTCACTCTGCTTTTTGGGTTTTGCAGTACAACCGATACCAGCAGTATGGTGCAGAGGAGTGTGTCCTGCAGATGGGGGGCGTGTTATGCCCCCGCCCTGGCTGTGGAGCAGGGCTGCTGCCGGAGCCTGACCAGAGGAAAGTCACCTGCGAAGGCGGCAACGGCCTGGGCTGTGGGGTGAGTACTGCCCGCACCCCTGGGGCGGTGTGTTCCTGTCCTTGTTTGCTTTTGCGCATAGGCTGGGATTATATTTTTATTTTATTTTCATTTTCCCTTTGGACTCAGACATCTTTGAACTTATATATAAGAAAATAGATTTTAAATTCCTTTATAGGACTCTAGATCGGAATATGTATGTATTTATTTTGGGGAAAAGAGTTGTATTAAGATTTTCTGCTTTGGTTGCTTATGGAAGTATTTACTTTAAGATGCTGTGAGCCACTAGGCCAGACTTTTAAACTTTTCTCCCAGCACTCAACTGATTCAGAGCAAAAATGTATTCTTTCTTCAGAGTTGCCTTTAAGTAGACAGGAGTGAAGGAGAGAGAATTCTCCATCAGTGACGTCTTAGTGACATTGTTTGCCTAAGTGTTTCAAGAAATAAAATGAAGGTTAATGTGGCAAACTTGAAATGTTATTTAAATGATAAAAATCATTTTAAACAGAGATGAACAAAACTAACGGTGTCTCTCATGGAAGCAGAATAAGAGATGTGGAAAATGTTTGTTCTAAGAGGTCAAACCACGTGACCTGGCTGCCTTTTCGAATGAATCTATGGCTGCAAGCTGATGACTCAAGGGGGAAAGAAGCATAACTCAAACACAAAAAGGCTTACTAAATTATAGGTTAAAATGACAAATGGATGATAATCCTGATATTAAATTTCATGCAGCCTGGAAGAGTAAGAAAGTGTATGTGCGTATAAAAGTCTATTGAATTTTGATGGGAAACGTTTCTTTTAAAATTGCAACTTCATGAGGAGTTTTGTGCAAGAAGGAGCACAGATAGCAGAGGTATATTTGCCAGGCCTGATTTGGGGCTGAGCGCTATAAGTCATCTAGAAATAAATTAGCATTCATTCCCCTTAGTAAAGCTTCCTGTATGTGATGCAGCGGGGCTCACAAAACCCTGGGTTGAACAATGGAGTAGAGGAAGTGGAAGTTGAAAAATAATGAGATGCCATGGTGCCTAAGTGGAAAGATATACCTCTGGATTCATAATCGTGATTGCATTCAAATGAAAACTCAAGTGATGTTTACTCTCCCTGGAGATGATGGAAATCAGGACACACTCTCCAGTCTTAGCCATCATCATGTGCTGAATTATCTGCACTGATTGTGTGTGGCCTCAGCATGTTGCCAACCTCTGGGATCAGAATGCTAGCAAATGTTATCTTTTAAAATGAGCTTTTAACGAATTGTTTTTAACTACTGGCTAAATTGTGTGCTTCTGCCTGCTCATTGCCTACTGTGGTTCCATCCTCTAAAGCTGGATTTTAAGATTTTAACTTTCCTTAGGAGGTAGAGAATTCCGCTGGCCCATCTTTTGCATTTGGTTGTTGACCTTGCTTTAAGAATGTTGAAGGGTTTATGTAATGCAAAATCTTGAATATCTTTATGTTCCCTTTTTTATACAACTAAATTGTAAGTAAATAACATACATATATAAGCTCCAAATCATGGCAAATTATTTTAGAAGTGAATCAAAATGCTGTAATATCTTTGGATCAAAGGAATTTGCAGGCAAACTTGACTTAAAGGAGGATAGCTATGTTCTCAAGGTTTCTTTGTCCTTTGGCAATTCTAGGTAATGTATTCTTACTTTATTTTAATTTGTTTTGATGTGTTGGTTTTGGAGGTGTGTTTGCTGAATTGTGTATTAGTTATCTATGACTGCATAGCAACTCCAAATTCTAACAATTTAACATAATAGAAATATATCATCTCACAGAGGTTCTGAGGGTCGGGAATCACCCGTGAGTGGCTTCACTGGGTAGTTCTGGCTCAGGGTTCCTTCTGAGTTTGCCATTTAGCTGGGTTGCAGTTATCTAGAGGCTTAACTGGGGCTGGAAGATCCACTTCCAAGGTGGCTCATGCACATGACTGTTGGCAAAAAAAGTCCTCAGTTCCTCACCGGCTGTTGTCAGAAGGTCACTGTTCCTTACCACGTGGCCCTTGTCTTAGGCTGTTTGTCCCCATGAAGGCAGCTGGCTTCCCCCAGAGCAGGCAGTCCAAAAGAGAAAACAGGGAGAGGAAAACACAGTGCCTTGTAGAACCAAATCTCCAAAGCTGCACCCGTCACTCTCACGTTATTCATTAGAAGTGAGATACTGGACCGAGCTCACTCTCAAAGGGAAGGGAGTTGGGCTCCATCTTAAAGAGGGTCAAAGAATTTATGGACATATTTTAAACCACCACAGTTTGCAATCTGAAGAAGCTGAAAAAAGAGCAGAAAAGTGATTTTCTAAAGGATGCACTGAACTGTATGCCTTCCTTTCCCTCCTTCCCTTTTTGCCCCAGTCTCCATATTCTTTTGCAAGCTTATGTCCGTTTCCATTGCTTTGGCTTCTCAGCAGAGACAAATTGACCCCATCATTGCCCTTTGTCTTCACATCCCAAACTTTCACTGAAGGATATTCACCTAACTTGAATGCTAAAGGAATTCCACAGTGATTAAAAAAGGAGATTGTGTTGAATGTGTGAAGTTCAAACTCTGGCTTCACAAACTATTAGTGGTCTTCATCTTTCTCAGTTTCCTTATCTCTAAAATAGGATATATATGAGCAACTCTGTATAAGACTATTGTGAATACTAAATGAGATAATAAGTATGAAATACATAGAATAGTTCCTGGCATAGAGTAAGTGCAGATTTATTTAATATTTAATCAAAAGCTTAATGAATATTTATCCAAAGCTCACCCAAAAGACACAACATTCAAGGAAGATTGCTTATGTGGCATTCATTGGATATACTCTTCCAAATAGTCTAGAATCAAGGATGTAGCCAGATTTACAGCAGGAAATTGGGCACCTAGACCTTACTATTTTTAGCCTTCAAATAATTGCTTTTCCTAAATACTACTTTGCCATGATGCCATTTGTTTATAGTGTGATCGTTACACAGGAAATGTGATGCCTGTGGTTTAGGACATCCCAACAGACTTTTCCACAAGGAACCATGCTGACTATTCAAGTCTGATCTGAGTACCAAGCACACTTAGGCTTGTCCTGAGGAAAGTTGCCTTTAAGGATGGTAAACCAACTGATAAGGTTTGCCTCTGAAAGTTGACTGCTAGAAAATCTAAAGCTACATCTGTGGGCTCTGGATAGCATATAGAGAGGTCATAAATACAATGGATTTGGAAACTGGTTTCCTGGCTTTACTTGTTTCCTTCTTTCTCTTCCCCTTTTCCTGATGCATGTTGTTTTGCTGTGGTTTGTACATCCTTGTAAGCTGTCCATCTTTTATGGGTTTAAGGAGTATAATGGAAAGCCATTGTCTGGAAGAAACTGTGGTTAGATTATGTCATTTCAGAAGCAGAACAAGGCCCAATACATAAAAGTTAGAAGAAGGTGAATCTCCTTTTACTCTTTGCTCTAACAGTATGGACAACGAAGAACAAAATAAGCTGCCTCGGGGAGAAGTGAGTGTCTCATTCAATACATCATTCAAGGAAAAGTCATTGGTAGCAAAGCTGTAGAAGAATTATAGAGTTCTAGATGTGCAAAAAGCCCTAGACATCATTAACTCCAGTGATTCTCGATGTGGTTCACAGATTTATTGTGAGATGCCTGTGAATTCACCCGTGCTTAATGTTTTTCCTTCAACTATCGAGATTGAAAAAGTACAACTCTTACTATGTGGGTATTCAAGAAATGTTTGCTGTTACAAAAAAAAAAAAAATCATGTGTAAAAAAAGTTGAAACCCAAATTCTCTGCCATTTGTGGGATTTAAAATTTTTTGGAACTAGACATCCCATGTGTTGAGCTCTAGGCTCCAGAGGATTCAAATCTTCTGGTCGTTTCACCCACCACTGTGTGCCTGGGTGGTCTTCCACAAAGCTGTGGTTTCTATTGTATATCCTTTCCATCTGAAGACTTCTGTGTCTTTGGTTGAACTTCTGTAAAATAGGTGCTATAGTTAGTATTTATGAGTCTTTTGTTCACACATATGGGAATGTCCATTGGAAAATCAGATTCCAGACACTTTGCTCCACTGTGTCACAGGCTTATCTGTTCCCTCAGGAGCAATGTACCTTAACTAATAAATGAAGACAGGGATTTCCATTTAAATGATGATGTCAGTCCACCTAGGAAAGGCCTGATAAATGTGGGATGGATCCAGCAAATTTATTACCAGTATAAAGAATTATTTGAAAGTATCACCTCCCAGGATTCAAGCTGCAGTGTTACACTGGTTTCCTGTCTTTATATTCCTGTCCTAAGCCTTTTCATTCTTCTTGGTAAATCATGTATTTGATGTTTAACTTTCATCGAATGTATGAATGAATGAATGAATAGAATAAATGATTGCGTGAATCTTAATAATCTAGGAGTAATATCAATAAACTATAACTTTTATTTTCCAATATTAATCATCATTTATCCCAGTATTAGAACTGCTTACTTTGCCCCAACAAAGACCTCTTTGAAAAATATTTAAGCACCTTTATATACTTATACAATATACAGTGTTTTAATAGCACACATAGTATATAATTCAGAAAACCAAAATAACACTACGTTCAGGGATCCACAAAAAGTCCATTAGAAACCTGAAAGTACTGCAGAATTTACAGAATTGATGTGCTCTATCAAAGGCTACATACAAGGCCAAGTAAAGAGTACATTCTGATATGTAAAATGTGCTACTCTTGGGAGCACCGAGATTTCGGTTTTGACTCAGCACAGAATATTTTTACATAGATAGAACACAACAGAGAATGTATTTTGGTATCAAATACTAGTCTAGCCTCACTCTACTAACCCTAGATCCTACTTTTACTACTGCTCATAAAAAAATTAATTGATTTCCTGAAGAATTCACGTTATGCATTATTCTTTTTTTCTGGCCTTATTGCTAGTCATCAGAACTATCTCACAAACTTTTATGACTCTGATGCAAAATGTTGACATGTCTAGTAGTGGAAAACAGCAACAAAATATGGAACACATTATACTCACTGACCCGGGAATGCAGAAAGCGATGGCAATCAGACCTACTGAGTTATCTGTAAATAAAACATCTTTATCTTATTTAGTGTTGTCTCAGAGTATTATATGTCTGGGAGATAATTTATTAAAATAATGCTTCAAGTTGGATGAGGAATTTTCTGTTTTTAATTAGAAATCCAGAAACAAAATTTAGCAACTGCTGAAAAATACACATTTAAATGAAAATAGAATTTCAAAAATCTTATTAGTAACCATAAGTTAAGGAAATGCGATGAATTTCTTAAGGCCTCTAACAGTCACTCTCTCCTTAAACAAACACCGTGCTGTGTTGTGCAGAGGCAGATTTATCAGAGAACTAATGAGGCCTTCGCCTGGGGCTCCTCGCTTGCATGGGTCCTTTCCAAAGCCTCTTGCCATGTTCACTTTCTTGCATTGATTTTCTTAAAAAGAGTTTCAAAAATTATAAAAATGAAGTTGTAAAGCCTCCCTCAAATGTGGTTCTAGGCCTGTGCAAGTATGGGATATGACCTAGTTCGTGCAAAGAAATGTGTATATGTTTTTGGTTAAACTTGTTATTTTGAACGACTTATAACAACAGCGTTGAAATATTGTTGGAGGTTTTAGTGAAATGAGAGTCTGAACCTCATTTTCAGCCTTTAAGTAGGAAAGGAGTCTATGAAGATAAATTATGATGATACCTACCCTTTTACTCAAAGATTTAACTAATTATTGAGTTTAAACTCCAAATTAACAAATAGATATCAAGCTGTTTTTTCAATAGGTGGAGCTTGAAAAGAGAAAACGTGTAGATGATCAATATTTAATAATAAAAGGAAAAAAGAAAAGGGTTACTTTTCTTATTCTTTAAGCCAATTTTAATTTATTTTTGTAAAAATATGTAATGTAATTAAATTATGCTTAGGTATTTTTTAAACCATATTGAGATTTTTTAAGACTAGAGATTAAAATCTAGTCTCCAAATGTATGTGGTTTACATCATGATGTTTTCAGGGAGACACCAGAAAGAACAGGTGTTTCTCAGGATGACTAACTGTGGGTTCATGAGGCTTCACTCCAGCTGTCCCCATGCAAGTTTGCCTCAACCGCCTGGACACTCCAGCACGTAGAGAGTGGAATCAAATCTTGTTGGTACTTTAGGCTTTGATATACAAGATGTCCTTCATCAAAGAGCATTTTAAAAAGAAAGTTGATGTTATGAAATGTCAAAAAATATGCATTCCATGTTTATTTGACATATGTCCAAAAATCTAATTTAAACTCTAAGATCAGCTCATTTGCAGATTGGAAATAAGTCTCGCTAGACTTTCTGCCTGTGAGACAGCTTGAAGTGCAAAGATAGAAAGCTTCGGAGAGTATTTATTTTAGTTAAAGAAACTGTTCACAAATGTACAAACAAGTTCTGCATACCATTCCTCTGGAAAGCATCTATCAGTTGGCAGACATTCCTAGAAAGTGTTCTGTGATTTTGAGGTACAGTTGATCTTTGATGAGCAACTGGGAGTTGAGGGGTGCCAACCCCTCCTGCAACCAAAAGTCAGCAGATAGCTTAAACTCAACTACAACTGGCCACTGTTGACGGGAAGCCTTATCAATAATATAAATGGCTAATGAGCAGGAATTTGTATGTCACATGTATTATAACTATATTCTTATGATAAAATAAGCTAGAGAAAAGAAAACGTTATTAAGAAAGTCATAAGGAAGAGAAAATGTATTTTCTATTTATTAAATGGAAGTAGATCATCATAAAGGTCTTCATCCTCATCGTCTTCATGTTGAGTAGGCTAAGGAGGAAGAGGAAGGGGTGGTCTTGCTGTTACAGAGGTGACCGAGGCAGAAGAAAATCAACATATAAGTGGACTTACATTCTAACGCATGTTGTTCAAGGCTCAGCTGCATATAGAAAAGTGTATTTTTTTAATCCAACACAGACCACTAGCCATTCTCATTGTCTTTAACCAGTTTTTGTTGAAATAAAAGTAAATATGAAATAATTATACTCTTTTTTTTTTCTTTTTGAGACAGAGTCTCGCTGTGTCACCCAGGCTGGAGTACAATGGCACGATCTCGGCTCACTGCCACTTCCACCTCCCAGGTTCAAGCGATTCTCCTGCCTCAGCCTCCCGAGTAGCTGGGATTACAGGCACCTGCCACTACGCCCAGCTAATTTTTGTGTTTTTAGTAAAGACAGGGTTTCACTATGTTAGTCAGGCTGTTCTCGAACTCCTGACCTCAGGCAATCTACTCGCCTCAGCCTCCCAAAGGGCTGGGATTACAGGCGTGAGCCACCGCACCTGGCCAATAATTATACTTTTTCAAAATCCTAAGATCCATCTTTTTGAATAATGTGTTAGAAAATCAGTTTTATGGTAAATCAGTTAGAGAACACTTCTTTAGCTTTACAAGCTGCAGAGAGCTCAGAACAGTCCTGAAAACAGGCTTCTTGTGAAGATCACATTGTTTCTGTGCATTTATTTTCGTCATGCTCTGACTTCTGTATAGGGCTGTGTGTCTAACATGGCAGCCTTTAGCCACATATGGCTATTTAAAAGTAAGTATAATTAAAAAGTCAGTTCCTCAGTGGCAGTAACTACATTCCAAGCACTCATACATGGCAAGTGGCTACTGTATTGAACAGTGCAGATATAGCCCATTTTCATCACTGCAGTAAGTTCTATTGGACAGTTCTGGTCTGGAGAAAGGCCGGGACGTCTGTCCAAGGAGTAACATTTGCAGACTCAAGGTTTCCTGTGTTTTCAACATAAGCACTTTGAGCTATTCAGCTGTAGTTGAGGGGGAAAAAAAACTTTACCAAAATACAGCAAATTCTTGACTATAAAAATATAAAGCAGCATTTTCCAGAGTAGGAGTCATGCAATCCAGGTTCCAACAGATGTTGCCAGGACCATGGCAGGAGTTGGGGTACAGAGAGATGGAACAGAGATCTACAATCCAATAGTTGGAGGGACTGGGTAAGCCACATTAAACCAATTTCTTTCCTATAGGACTTAAAGCTTTCAATATGCAAGCACACATTGCTTGAACAAGCAGAACATCACACTCAGCATTTCCGCAACTCTATGGAGTGAGAACTACCTTTTGTGTGGTACATTTTGTAAGACAGGTGTTTTATGAAGCTGCTTGGGATTCAGATGGCTTGCTTTATTTTTTTAATGCATAGCGCTGAGTTGCATACTGCTAGTCACAATGAACAGGTGATACCCAAAAATCAGAGCCATTAGGCCCACAATAGTTCTTTTTTGTAGAGCACTAATGAAAGCATGACTTTTTAAATTATATGGTGTATTTGACTCAAATGTATTTTTGAGACTACAATATATTTTTACAGTAAAATCTTTTTCTTTCTAATACTGCCATTGATATATATTTTTATGGGTTTAAGATCAATTAGAGAAGATGGGATGAAATTTTGTGATCATGTGTGCTTAGTAACTCTCCTTCCAAGGATCCCTATTAAATGAACATGAGAATAACTTATATAACAATAAATGATAAATAAAATATTTTCATAGGGCAAGTGTCACCATGTGTCAATCTCATAAAATGTTAACTGCATGGGGCATTATGATAATAACAAAAAAAATGACATGTAGATGTGTTTCTATTTTCCATGTGTGAAGAAGTGCTTCTGCAAACAGCGAGAACAATCCTAAGGAGGTAGTGCTTGGTTCCAGCTCAGCTGGGGCAGACCTGGGGGCAGCTTGCATCTCCCTAAACCCCAGCATTCTGAATGGTGATCTTCCCCTTTCCAGCACTATTTTGTAGTAGATAAAAATATGGAAACGATCAACTTTTCCATAGTATTACAGCAGCTAAGTATGTTATTATACAGCGGAATACAATACTCTATTACGAAGAGTGAGGTCAATCGGTGTCCTGATACAGAACCACTTTTAATACGCAGAATGAAGTAAAGACAGCATGAAAAGGGGATCCATGTGCATGAGTGTGTAAGATTTTTTCTGGAAAGAAGCAAAGACACCCCGGGAACAGTGGCTGCCTTTGGGTAGAGGAAGTGATGATGTGAGGGAGGAAGCTTTTCCTTTTCAGTTTATAACCTTCTAGAATGTTTGAGATTTCTGAACATGTAGATTGATGGTTACTTTTTTATAACATGAGGGACTGAGTTTATGAATTACTTTTTTTTCTTAATTAAACTTAGTAATGTTACATGTTAAAAATAAAAGCAATGTGACTAATAATTAAATTAGGTAGAATTTTACATCTTTTTTGGCATAGTGTTTCTTTGAGGTTAGACTAGGGAGAAGGAAATACGCTTTTCACTGGCAGAGAACGAGGGCAACTCCATGGAGCCTTGCTGCTGTTCCAGAAAGAGCCAGGCATGCAGGTGGTGGTCCAGCTGGCCACTCTTAAACTTGGAATGTGTCAGGAGCAACTCTCCTGTCATACCCATGTAGCTGAATGTCATTTTTTAATGAGAATGAAGTCCACTTGGAAATTTAATTTACCTTCGCAAAATAGGGTCTCTGAAACATGTCACCAAATGTATTGAGCAGCCAATGCAAATCAGTGATGTTTTAATTAAATTACACAAAATGTTTAAATAGTTCTTACATTATAGGAAAACATGTCCCATTGCTACTTTGCACATCTCTGTATTCTAGCAATCGTCTCCCTACAGGGCATTTGTTCAGCTAGTGCCCCTTGAGGGTCAGGGTAGAGATTGTCTAGCGTATGCCCAGAACATCTCATGTTAGCCCCATGGCATGATGAAGAAGCAGCACACCCTCACTATTCACACGAAACAGGAACACCAAGGCCAGCGCTAAGTGACTGCTGTTATTCCTGTTGTTCATGACGTTTAGGCAGAGTTCAAGGGAGCCCACACAGAATGAGCGCTCGGGACTAGAGTAACAGGCATTTCTCTCGCTTGTCCAGCATTCCATTGGGAAACGCTAAGTCGATCAGTTATTCAATCAGCTCTCTCTACAAGCTCCTGGGAGGGAATAGGGCTTTTCTTGGGTAAAGACCAGCCAGTCCCATGGGCACTGGTTTCCAAGGATCTGCAACAGATGTAGAAATCATATTTCCTAAGATTCCAAGAAATGCAGCCAATTTTCCTCCTTCTCCACTTGGCATCTCAGTGGGCCCCAGGGTTCTACCAGTTGAGGTCCTCAAAGACTCACTTTTGCCTCTTTTGCACCAAGAAGTGGAAACTTGAAGTGCGCCCTGGGCAAATCTGATCTGGCCTGGCTTGACCTTCAGTCCCACCTCCCCTAAGATTTGGAGGTCCTTAGGAGGTACACCTGGCAGAACTATCCAAGCCTACCATACAGGCCTTTGTCCTCACTGTCCGTTAAAAAGTTGATGTTGTGGATAGAGACTAAGGAGATTTCTTAAAGTCCAATTTATTTTAGAATATTTTTCAAGGAGAAGAAAAACATCAAGTAACTACAAGGCCACGGGTAAGGCCCAGGTCCAATGTATAACCCTTGCCTGTCTGTTTGCTCATTCTTGAACCAGGATCAGAAGAAGTGTACAAGTGAGAAGGAACCCAGTCAGAAGGAGATAAGCCTCACTGTTGCACTCTAGGAGATAATTTGTCAAGCGGGCCTATTGCTGCACTTCCAAAAAGCAGTTTTCTTCCTCCTTTCTGTAGAAGAAGGCCAAGAATGCCTGCTTCTTTCTCTAATCAAAGTCGCCGGTTACTCTCTTTCAGATAGATAACATATTGTTCCTGACACACATCACATTTTTCTTCACAAAGCCATGTTGGTTATTGACCAGAGTTAAAGGACAGTCTGGGAATTTGATGCCAAGTGATTTTTTCCCAGTTCCTCTCAGGGTGTTAGTGCTAAACCGGCAGGGCTGTAATCTGGAGGAAGTCTGTGTTCACTCTTCCTGTGGCCGCCTCCCCGTATAGATGAACCCAGTCCACTTGCAGAATGTGATGTATCCCTGAATAATTCTTACACATTATCAAATGCAAGCTTTGGATTGTGTCCTTCTTAGAATTTGAGGCCAGCTGCGGTGTAATCCCAGCACTTTGGGAGGCTAAGGCGGGCAGATCACGAGGTCAGAAGATCGAGATCATCCTGGCCAACACAGTGAAACCCCATCTCTACTAAAAATGAAAAATTAGCTGGGTGCGGTGGCGGGTGCCTGTAGTTCCAGCTACTCGGGAGGTTGAGGCAGGAGAATGGCATGAACGCGGGAGGCGGAGCTTGCAGTGAGCCGAGATCGCGCCACTGCACTCCAGCCTGGGCGACAGAGTGAGACTCCACGTAAAAAAAAAAAAAAAAAAAAGGAAAGAACTTGAAGCATCGTTCTTTATGTGTACACGCCTGCATTTTGACATGCCCTGATTATTTGAAGGAAATAGAAGAAATAGTCCAGTGAACTTGTAAGTTAGTCATTTGCATCAGAAATAAGATGGAATTTTATTTGCTGGAGTTTTAAAGAATGTAGAGCTTGGAAAGGGTGTGTCCTAAAAGAGAAATTTCCCAGTGATTAATCAACCTTGTTTAGACCATTCATTTAAATGGTTTTACGTGTAAATAGAAAGTACATAGAAACGCTATGTATTCAGAAGATAGCTGCTATTTGGAACGAAAGAAATCTAAATCAAAGTAGACTTCTCAAAAACTCTTTTATGTGATGACATGGCTGGGCTTTGTATAAGCAGTATTGTATTGCTGTAAAGTTCAGAAGCTGCTTAATCAATAAGAAAAGTTGAAGTAGAAAGATAGGATTAAAGAGATAAGATCTTTGTTAGACTAAATCTATTGACCCAGAACTTCCTGTAATGGAATGGATGGGAACTGCTTCACCTTGTGAATGTAACAGAGGTTTTCCATCTCAAAACTGCTGTGTGGAGACTATGTCACTGTATCTATTTTTAGTTTCTTGGTCTAAAGAAACCACAGATTGTTTTTGCAAGACCTCAGAAAAGCACAAAACTTCCATTGTAAACACGATTTAGATAAAACACTTACTGGGTATGCTTTTAATATTCTGAGCATCATGTTAAATATCACTGATGTATAATCAGAAATCTGCAGGGACACAAGCTACCTCGGAATGTGAATAAAATAGCCAGCGTGAAACCAACTCTATAGGCTATTTACCTTCCCTGTACAAACAGAACTGCTTGCTGATAGAGCGTGACCCCCAGCACCTGGCTGTCAGCCAGCAGGGGCAACTTTCTATCAGGTCATAGTTAGAATCTGTGTGTGCACAGCAGACAGACTGTAGACTAAAATGTCAGTTTCCCTCCTGACGTCAATCTCCCCCTTTCTCTTGCTAACAGAACATATTTTTTTTCTTTTTTTCAAGTGTGCGCCGCTTTGGGAAATGACCTCATTTTCCAGGTCAGTAGTGAGTTCTGAGTAGTCTAAACCAGTCTTGCTAATCCTGTGACCCTTACTAGTGATCAGGTTTGAGAAGATCCAGGCCCTTCTAGAGTTCATTGCACTACTGAGTACATCAGCTCTGAAGCCACTCCATTGTTGGACTGCGTGTTATGGGATATGATACATTTCCTTTCTATTTAAGCCAGTTAAATTGGAGCTTTCTGTTTTTCCAATCAAAATCTCTTAATGGGCACACAGGCATTTATTTCTCTTAATAATGACTAAAGGAATTCATTTACTAAGGACTTTGGGCAGATATTGGGGAAAAAAAAAGAATTATTTCATCAGAGCTTTTTAGTAGCAAACAAAATCACCTCCAGATTATTATATTCCATAATATTTTTGTGTCCACTGTAATGGTAATCAGCAATTTAAAAAAATCTTTTTGTTCCTCTCTGGCTAAATGGATTGTAGTAGCCTCCATTATATTATTCTGACACTAGTTCCATGGCGTGTGGCCAATTCCTAGGACTGCAGTGACGTAAGTGGATGGGAGTTTATTTCTCTCTCTCATAAAATTATGTCTGGAGCTGGGATGCTCCACTCCACCAAGCCTTTAGTTGCCTTCATCTACATGGTGTAAGGTGGCTCAGCCCCAGGTCCACATTTCAACCAGAAACAAAGGGGAAAGAGAAGAGGACATTCCCAGTCTCTTTAAAGGTCAAATCTGGAAGTAGCACACAACATTGTACTCATATTCTGACAGAGAAAAGTTACTTGTGAGGCTACGTGGCCAGCCCCCAAAGCAGTTGGGAAATATCTTTATTCTGGGTGCCATGTGCCCAACTAGAAACTGTTCCTAAGAAGAAAAGGGCGAATGGATGATGAGCGGACAAATGTCAGTCTCTACCGCATCTGGTGTCTTTTCTGTCTCCTTTTATCATTACTCAAATACCATTCACTTGTCTCCAGTCTCAGAGTTTCATATTTTCATGCAGGAAAAGAAAAAAGTCTTCTGGCAAGAAGCTACTTCTTTTTTATTTCTAACAGAATTGAGTATTTCCTTGGTGATCTTTTTTTTAACAATATATATTTTTCACTTTCTATATTCCCAGGCATGAGAAATTAGACCTCTAACTCTCAATAATACCCATAAAATTGTATTCACCCCTTCTATTAAAAGGTGTTACCACAATAACCTTCTGAAGTTGTGCAGATAAATAGAGTTCGCATTCAGTATTGCCATAAACTGAAAGCAGAGGCACAATTCTAGAAAATTCTCTAGTTGGATTGACGTTTACACCTGCTGATTGTTTTGTTCTCATGTCACATACAAAGGCACTACTAAACCATGTAGAACCACATGTCCCACAGACTAAAGCTTTTGGAGTTACAAATTGAATATGATATTTCACATAGCACTTGGAGTAATATCAGCTTCTGATTTACATTTCTAACAGAAGTCCTAGGAGGTTTAGCTTTTATTCTTCTACCACAATCACTAAAATCATGCTGTTTTTAGCAACTAAGTTATTCTTAGAAGAAACATTCACCAACGGGAAAAATTCAGTATATTCTTTCTTATATTGAAAATAAATCAGTAATACTTGTAGGGGAAAACTGTTTATTCTACATGCATGAATTGGTTATCCAGTATGTATATGGCTCTCTGCTAGATGCTACAGGCACACAGAGATGGTGCCACAGCCACCGTGCTGGAGAAACACGTCATCTAATGGGAAGACAAGACACGTCTGTGTGAAACAGCGTAGCCACGTGGCAACATGTAATTGTGCCGGGGAATGTCCCACAGAAATCCAGGATGCTTAAGGGGCTTCAAACCCAGTTCCCGCATCACCGTGAACACACCTCGTAGTCATGTGTGTCACACTGCTTGTGTGCATACCACTTGCCCACATGTGGAGCTGCTGTGAGGCTGCTGGTGGGGTGAGCAGGAGCTGCCTTCTATTTATTTTTGTATCCTCAGCAATGACCCCTGCATTCAGCACACTCGTTGTGGCATGAATGATGCCGTGAGAAAGGAAAAGGTTTGGAATCCAGAATGGGAAGCTTCATTAAGCGCACTGAGGGATGGAAAAATTTGGCCTGAAGTGGTGACTGAAATATTTCAGGCAGAAGATTCTGCACCAGAGTGAAGGGACAGAAAGCCGGGCAGCTGCAGAGAACACGGCCAGGGAGGAGTGACTAGGCGATGGGGAGGAGTCGTGGTCTCATGGTGCCTGATCAAGAACAGGAGAGGGAAAGGGAGTCCGGCCCTGCGGGCCAAGGATTCGGGACTTCATCCTGCAGACCATGGAGGCCAGGCAAGGGCTTCCTGGGGAAGTGACATGATCTTTTGGAAAAAGTAATCTAGTGTGAGAGTGAGGAGAACGGGTGGAAAGGGAGTTGGTTCACTGAAAGTCACAGAGACCACTGTGACGGTGTGTATCTTGTGTGAATATACAGCCTTCTGACCTTATAAAACAGGAATCACTATTTATCTTTTCTCCTTCTACTAGTGAAGCAGCATTGGTAGTCCTGAGGAAATCCCAAGGGTTCCTTATCTCACGCCAAGAAAATTAAGTACACAGACACGTGGGTGGGTTAAGGAGTGGAAAGTTTAATAGGCAGAAGAAAGGAGAGAGGAGAGCAGCTCCTTGCAAGAGTGAGAGAGGTCTGAAAAAAAGGTCAAGGTGGCAGATCACAGCAGATTTTATAGGCAGCCTTGAGGAGGCAGTGTCTGATTTATGTAGGGCTCACAGATTGGTTTGACCAGGTGTGACATTTACATAGCAGGCAGAGAAGGCTCTTGGCCCCACCCTAATCTTATTATGCAAATGGCCTTTCCACTTGATAGGGCCATCTTGTCTGCTCCTGACTGTACACGTGGCTGGCAAAAAGAGAAGATGGAGCCGCCATTTCGAACATGGCTAGTCCCAGGGACTATATTCCTATGGGCACAACTGCCAGCATGTACCCGTGCAAGCTTCCAGCATGCTTGTTTGTGTCTGCAGCTTGATTTTACAGGCTGCTCTTTGTTGGAAAAGAAAATGATTTGGGGGCTGCTTTTCGTTAAAAGGAAAACCTTACTGAGGACTTCCGCACCCTCACTGTCTGCCTAAGTAATTTCTTTTTAACTCCTATATCACTAGTTTTCAGAAATTATTTTAAGAATTTTAGGTTTGTAATATCATATGCATTTAAGGCTGAAACCTTGGGGATGTGGAAGATTTGGATCATTATTTTATTTTAGAGATTATTTAGAAATTGAATTCCTAACCACTCTCTGTATAATATGTAATAGCTAGTATGGTACACTATAGAATATTTATACTCACCCATCTTTATTATGCTGCATAATTTGCTGCCTTTCATCTTTTAATCTAAAAATATGAGTTTAATATTTAAAAGTCTTAAATAGCAAATTTTCCTTACTGTTTCCTCAGCATCCACCATGGTATCCAACACACATATAATTTTATAAGAGGGTTTCATATTGAAAAGTCCCATGAGTGACAAGATTTGCAGATTTATAAGAGACTCTCTACCAATATTTGAGAAGTGATGGCAGGTGTAAGGGGTGGAAGGTGACAGCCACCCTTCTTGACTCAGATATCCCAGCATCCACGTGCATGTACCAGTGAACATGAAAAAGTGAAAGACAGGAAAGACCTTCTGACCATGACATTCCAGCCACGTTACCACGTGAGCATCTTCCCACTCTCCTAACCCATGGTTTCTATTTAGCAAGGATTTTTTTCTGAATTAATTTATTTCAAAAATACAAACAAACGCAAGTAAAAAAACCCACAAAGCTAATTTATAACAACCCTAGATATTTTCAGTGTCTCTAGAGCATTTAACATTAGTTCACTGGGAATCACAGCCCACCCTGGAACAGACGGAGTATGTAGTAAACTCCTGAGTAGGGAGCTGGGTCCAGACTCATACACACTCACTCACACACACTACATATGCACACCCACACTCACACACACACACCCATATACACACACCTGTTTCGCAAACTAGATCCAGAAATAAATTTCTTACCATTTTACCTATGAAAAAGTTATTTTTTTGTTTAAGTGAACCCTGAAACTTGTGCATTTGAATTTTAATCCAGTTAGTTTTACACAAATCCCAAAGTCTCTAGGCCAAATTTTTCTGCAAGGAGGAGCATTTTGTACTTATAGATACATAGATAGATTTTATATATATATATGTATATATAGAGAGAGATAGGATGGATAGATAGATAGATGGATTTTTAATAGAGCTAATTATAGTAAAAATTTTAAATTGAAATTAGTTTTTTGTTTCAGGGAAGGGTGTGAAGGTGAAGGTTTGCAAATGTTTACCCCAAACCCCTTCTTTATTAAACACTTTTGGCATCTATCTAATTTCCTTGTAGTGCCTGTATCTCTGGTGTTTGCAAAGACTTCTTCTATGTATCCCTAAAAGTGGGGTACGTTGTAACAGTTCCAAAACATTCCTCAAAGCTGTTCGTTCTTTTATAATCTCATCCTTCTCATCCCTGAGCACCTCCATGTCCCAAGCCTGGATAACAGACATAGGTAATCCACGTCTGATATTCAGAGTTACAATTCCCTTGCTGGTAAGACTGACATGATTTTTTTCAGAGCACCCTGACTCTTTCCAAAGCATAGGTGCCCTAGAGCAGCAGGGACAGTGCTCCTAAAGAGCCTCACACATTTGCAGTGTATATGTCTATGGCCACTCACACGTACAAGCCCCCTAAAGAGAAAATCTTCTCCTTTTCACCTATTTTGGATTCTGCCCAGGTTCCTTTCTTTGGGGTGGTCTTACTGGGCCACCTACCTTGGGACACTTTTAACTCATTTAGTTGATTTCTTCCAACACTGGGTCATTAAAATGTGGGAGTGTATCGGTTACCTCGGCAATGTTGCTGGGTGAGAGTGAGGGGTGGCATTTGCACAATTAATTTTTTTTTTTTTTTTTTTTTTGGAGATGGAGTCTGGCTCTGTCGCCCAGGCTGGAGTGCAGTGGCATGATCTCAGCTCACTGCAAGGTCCACCTCCCGGGTTCATGCCATTCTCCTGCCTCAGCCTGCTAAGTAGCTGGGACGACAGGTGCCCACCACCATGTCCAGCTAATTTTTTGTATTTTTAGTAGAGATGGGGTTTCACCATGTTAGCCAGGATGGTCTCAATCTCCTGACCTCATGATCCGCCCACCTGCCTCCCAAAATGCTGAGATTACAGGCATGAGCCACCACACCCAGCCTTGCACAATTATTTTTAAGGCTGGACAAATGATGGAACTTCTGGAACTTGCATTCAGGTAAAATAAACATTATTATCAGGTGGTGGGGTGCTATGTTCTGTTTGAAGCAATAAAATATCCTGTAGGTAGTTGAAAATAGGAAACTGAAATTTGATGTGTTAGGATTTTGGTAAAGATTTGAATTATCATTAGAAAGGAATTGTTGAAGCTCTCCAATAATTGGTCTGTTCTCTGAAGTAGAGCAGATTGACAGCCTTTTCTCTTAAAAGAAGCAAGCCTTGGGCCAGGTGTGGTGGCTCACGCCTGTAATCCCAGCACTTTGGGAGGACGAGGCGGGCGGATCACGAGGTCAGGAGATTGATACCATCCTGGCTAACACGGTGAAACTCCATCTCTACTAAAAAATGAAAAAATTAGCCAGGCGTGGTGGCGAGCACCTATAGTCTCAGCTACCCAGGAGGCTGAGGCAGGAGAAGCGCTGAACCTTGGAGGTGGAAGTTGCGGTGAGCCAAGATCGCGCCATTGCGCTCCAGCCTGGGCAACAAGAGTGAAACTCCATCTCAAAAAAAAAAAAAGAGAGAGAGAGAGAGAGAAAAGACGCAAGCCTTACAGGTCTTCGTAGACATGGAATGAGGCTGCTCCAATTCCTGCTGGTCTCTGGAAGGGCTAAGAAAATGGAAGGGATAATTTCTTCTAAAAGTATGATTTTTCAAACCAGGGTACCTGATATGGAAGATGTTACCCAGTGCCACAGGAGAAGGTGCATTTCCCTAGACACTGGGGCAGGACTGGGTGGAGAATGATACTTTTATGTTGAACCAAACACGTGAATCTTCAAAAAAAGTCTGAATTTACAGCCCTTCCTTTGGGCTATGACCTCCAGACATTCCGAGTAGTTTTTGTTCTCTTTGTTCTCTTTCCTGTGCTGTCCAGGAACACCTGTGAGGGAGAGTTTGAGAAGTGTCCATTTAAGTGATGGCAAGAAGCCTGTGTGCACAGTCATGGCCCGGTGAAAAAAAAAAAGTTGGCTAAAACATCAGAGTGGTGTGAAATGAATAAAGGGTTTTTGTTTTTTTTTTTTTTTGATGCTTCTTATGTAAAATGCTTTTGCTGCTCTGTTGTTTTTATAACATGCTCAATAAGTTTCACTGGTCTACAAAGTAGATTAATGTTCCTGTATTGTTTTATTTATATACCATGGAAAAGGAATTGGTCCCACAGGATTGACATTAATTTGTGTCAAATGATATTTTTCTTCATCATCAAAATGTGAGCAATCAAATCTCCACTTCTCAAATGTGAGAAATATATGAAAGAATGTTTAACCCATGAACAATTTTCCCGCCAGAGATAAAAATCAGTTGTACAAATAATGTTTATAAATCTTTTTTGATTTCGAGAATATTTTTGTACCTTATCTTGCAGAAGACAACTTATATGTAGAACAGCCTCTTTCAACACGGCCTCACTTAAACTGAGCTGCTGTAATTCTATGAATGGGCTATACTTCATCCAAATCTGCAGGTTTAGATGTTTTATTACTGGAAACCGAAACTGTGTGAGTTTAGAGAGAAACCAGCCATCTCTCTGTCCCAGTGCTGTGAGATCATAAGTCAGCCATTTACCTTTCCTGTGCCACTGTTTCCTGTTCCTCTGCAAAAGGAGGCGCCTTCCATCTCTAAGACTTGGAGCTGTCTTGCATTCTGGTGTTGATATTACCAGAGCAGATGGGCTAATGTGTGACTCGCCTCACTAAACCTGTGAACTTGGTGCTCACTGTAGCCCCAGGTGAGGTAGCTGGAGGGACACGGCCATCAACCACAACCAGGTGTCAAAATCATCCCCATCCTTGTCTTCTCACCTTCCCTGAGGCATCTACTTTCAGCAATCACTCATCAAGTCGGATATTGGAAGATGAGACTCTTGCCTTTCAATACCCTACCTTTCAGTGGAACAGAAAGGCATGTGCTGACTAGGGAGAGGAATCTGTGGTTGTGGCTCATACATCTCATAGACATAAGACAGCTATTTTAAGTGACAAACTCCTAAATTAAGATTTTCAAGCAAGACTGTTCTTGTGAATATCAACACAATAATTCAGATAAAACAAAGCAGGATTCCTGCCTTCTAAGCTAGAACCATGAGGCAGGCAAACTTGACTTCCTCAGCCCTTGGTACACAGTATGAGGCCTCAGGGAAGGCCTTATTTACTTGGCTCCTTTTTTCAGTTGTGGCTTAATTTCCAAGAATTTTCATCCAGCCTCTTAGTTTCTCACTGGACTTCACCTAATCATTCAACACAAATAGTCACCTCCCCAAGAGATAATTATACCATCTCCCAAGGCAGTGTTTAATTGCTTTTACTGACAAGAAGTTACTCAATGTCTAACCTCAACCCTCTGCTGCAGAAGTCTCAATCCCATGTATCTGGCAACAACTTTTCACAGCATTCTTGAAAACAATCAGATGTTAAAAGTACGGGTGTGTCCTGGAGTCAATTGTGTATTATATGAGGGGGCACTATTTGTACACAACCCCATATCCACTTGGACAGAGTTGAGAAAGACCCTGCTGCTCTGCTATGACTTCTAGGATCTTTTCTCAGTGGGAGCTCTGCATGTTCCTATCTTATTTCCCATTATCGCTGGGGTGCTAGTGGATACCACTGAGGGCTTCAAGACCGTTTGCCTCTCCAAAAGGGTTAAGCCATCACCTTTCCTTCGTGGAAGGGGCACAGGAATACCTCCTGGAGCGTATGAGAGGCCACATTGCATTCCCACAGCTGTGCACCCACTACAGCTATGGAAGACTCTATTTCTTTAACATATCAGGAGATATTTGTAGCTGGGGGGTTTACCAGTATTCATTAATAAACAGAAAGAGAAAACGAGAAACCACCAATCAGAATAAAATCCTGTCTCAATATGACATGGCTAAGTAAAGTCACAAATGAAAAATCTTTCCCCTGAGGATTACTTTAACAGTGACATTTTATGCATATATCTATGGAAATTCTTCTGTCCCACAAATATATGTTAAGTATTTTGAGGGATAAACAGATTTCTAAAACACAGTCTCAGATTAGGGGAATTTATTCAAGTTAATTCTAAGTCTCTGAGGACTGAGTGGGGGGAAAGAAATGTTTGAAAGCAGTGCTGTGTTAAAGGAGGCAGCAATGCCGTGGCCTTTGGGTAAACTGCGCTGACCTAGAGAAACAGTGTCTGGGAAGGGCCATCAGTCTCCCCCAAGGGTTCTTTAGACAACTGATTCATGCACTGTCAGAAAAGAGACTCCAGCCCTGTAGAGGCCAGTCTCATATAGAAGACTGGGGAGCCGGAGAATGTTCTGATTAACAATAGCTTGGCCTGACCAGGAATATTAGAGTGTCAACGAAAAAGGAAACTCTCATTCTAGTAGTAAAAGGAAGTGCAAGGGAAGAAGATGCAGTGTGTGTCCTCTTTGCCTCCCCACCTTTTAGATTTTACAAGGTGCTACCCATGGTTAATGTTCCTCACCCCACCCCTCAGGCATAGAGAGGCCACAGCACTTGGCAGCAGAAGGCCTCTTGCTGTGAATTAGAAGGCACCCCTCCCTCATGTGGGCATAGCACCCAGCAGGTTGTAAGGTCCAGGGAGGGGAACGCCCTGTTTCCCAGCCCCTCTGGCCTTATAGGTGGAATTGTTTGTGTGAAGCACAAATTACAGAAATGTACAACAAATCCCTGGCGCCAAGTTCATACTTGGTGCTGTTGGGACTCAAGACACTTCACCCCCAAGTATGATGGTAGGAGACCAGAACATGCCACCCCAGAATATACTTCTTTGGCATATTTTGAACTGGTTATTCTGAGAAATTGCAGACACAGGAGTGGCTCTGAATAGCTGTTCTTTTATAAAAGAAATCTATATCTATAAAGGAAAACAATTGTCATAGGAATCTCACAAACCAGAGAAGATCTTATCACAGGAGATAAGATTGAAGGTGATATCTTACCCAGACAGACTCTGTCACAGGTGATCACAAATTCTTCTGAGAGATGCACTGAAACAACTTTTACTACTTATGAGGCTTTCTATCTGCATTACAAGATAGCCTTTGTTCATCATACATTTCTTCCCCTCACCCTTCCGTAACCTGTTACCACCTCCCAGCCAGAGGCCCCAAACCTCTATTCCTTTGTGTAGCCCAGGGATTCTATATAAACTCCAATTACCTAGCCCTTCTTTGAGCCTTATATTTTGAGGGACTCCCATGCATATGTATGTAATAAATTTATATGTATTTTACCCTGTTGATCTGTCTACTGTCAGTTTATTTCATAGACTACATTATTGAAACTTCAGAGGATAAAGTCTTTTCTGTCCCCTACAGTGCTTAGCAAATGTTTGCAAATGAATGGATGAGTAAATGTAAAATTATATCAGAGGGTTTGCTCCTCAAGTAGCAATTACTGATGCAGTGAGATTTTATTTCATTATATTTATTTATTTATATTAATTATATTTATATATTTAGTTTTTGAATATTTCTATTTTATTTAAGATGTTAGCAGAACTTCTAATGGTTATAGCAGGTAAACAAGAAAAGATTAGCAAGACAGGACAACAAAAAAGAAGACGATAGGAAATTATCACTTAATATTTTAGTTTGTGTGCATTAAAGAAACTTTTTGCCAATTGTTGTAGCCTAGGTACTTTTCAAAGTAAGCAAGAAGGAATTATTCAATACTCAAGTACAATACAATAAGCAACTGAAATCTGTTGAACAGGTGCATGTGTGTGCACGCACATGCACGTGTCTGAACACATGAGTGTCTGCTGGAGGCTGGAGCCAGCTGTACCGGGTTCACAAGAGCCAGTTATGCACATCTTTTTCTGGCTCCATGTTCAGCAACTTCATGTTGGCAGCTTGAAACTGACCATGATGAGAGTATTTATGAGACTGACTTTTTTTTTAGGAAGGTTGGAAAAGAGCTGGTGGTTTATCAGGCCCACTACTGTATGTGAGTGATCATTTAATTATATTCAAGCCTCGGTCTTTAGAGGATACACAATACTAAATTGTATATATACACAGATTTGGGTTACAGGCAACTTAAACCTATCTTTCAGTTAATCTTTTGTGTTATGTTTGTTATATATTTGAGACATTGGTATAATTTGATTTAAAATATTTGATACCCATATTTATAACATTATCTAAGTTATTAGATTGTTTACCAAAAATGACTTTAAATAATTTTTTTATTATATCTGTAGGCTATTCTATAGCCAAGTAGTATACAGAACATTTTTAGCATCTATAATTAGAATATCTATTTCCAGATTAACATAGAAACATTTCTGATGCAATGTGTTAAATAGAATAATTTTTAAAAATAGTATAGCCTTCAAAGATCCCAAGTATACGGATACTAACTGCAGGTAGATTCTCTTGTCTCTGTTCGTATTTTAATACTTAGGCTCTGGGAACCTGCCTCTTACGGCCTTCTCATAAACTAAACTCTTCCTCTTTTTGCTTTCAGATCATTTTCCCTTCTCTGGTTTTATAATAAAAGCATCCCTTAAATTCATGCAGCACTGCAGTTCTCCTGCTCCCAACATCCCTGACCTGTTGGCCCTTTTATTCCAGTATTTAGAGGGCAAAGTTGAAAGCAAGATGTTGGAGTGCAGGGAGAAGAGATCAGAGCAGCCTACTCACAGGCAGGCTAGGCTCCAGGAAGAAAGTCCTCAGGACCTGGAAGAAGTGAACCCTCATCTACAGGCCCAGGAACAGGACAGATGACACTCCTAAACTTTCTGAGGCTTGCAACTCTACAGAGCAAATTTTTAGTGTAAGGTTTGTTCTCCTGTTTTATAAGAGATGGCTTTATACTATATATCCTATGGCTTCACCCTTTCATCTCACATCTCACACAGAACCCTACACACACGTGTGCGCACACACACACACACCCTTTGGAAAATAAATAAATGTGTTGACTCAGAAATCTTATTTCCACATTAAGAAATGAAATATCATTTGCTTAGACAGAGTAGACATAAGAACAAGCTACAACAAACATACTTGATGTTTTGAAATGTGTAAAAAATTTAAGAAATGTTAAAACCAGACTGCAGAATTTCACATTGTTTCCTGTGATCTCCTACGTCAAATGGATGCAAGGACAGCAGCCAGCCCTGCTCTCCTGACAGGCTCCGTCCTGCGTACACCTACTCATTGGGAAGGAAAGCAGATGAGTGTCTCCCTCCAAACTCTTACGATGCTGTGCACTGATAAGTGGTGAAGATATAATTTTGAAAACTTTTACTCATCAAGACTCCTTTGCAGAAATATCTCTTCACCTCCATATTCACCATTTTTTGTTTAGTATTTAATAAATGTAACATCCTGTGCAAGCAGAGGAGGTTACAGTTGTTTGAGGAAATTCAACTCTGAAAAAGCATAATCCCTCTGGAATTCAAAACCTTCAGTTTAAACTAATTTTGGTTTTAACTACTATTGAGTGTAAAGATAGTTTTAAGCCTGGGCAGCATAGTGAGGCCCCATTTCTACCAAAAATAATAAAAAAAAATTAGCCAAGCGTGGGAGCATGCACCCATAGTTCTAGCTACTTGGGATACTGAGGCAGGAGGATCACTTGAGCCCAGGAATTAGAGACTGCAGTGAGCTATGTTCATGCCATTGTCCTCCAGCCTGGGCAACAGAGTGAGACCCTGTCTCTGGAAAAATAAAAAATAAAATATTGTTTTGAAATATCTTCCTATAGATACACAAAACAATTTTTTTGGGAGAGCATTTCATTCAGAACACTTCTGCCTAATATTATATGGAGTTATTTTTCACACTTGCTGGAAATACAAGACTAGACCACTCTTGCTGCTCAGGGAGTCCACAATCTAAGACAATTCCAACATCCTTTTGGCAGTGCTATGATAGATCTATGCACAGAAAACTGATATTATTTTCTGGCCTTTTCACAAATAGAAAATAGTGGAAACAAGTAAGGGATTTTTATGTTAAAAAATATTTAATCAAAAAATAATGAGAACTATCTGGATAGGAACGTTTTTTAAAAAATTCATGGATTAAATTGTGTTCATTTTTTTCCTCTTACTTCCCAAGCGATACACGAAATGTTATTCCCAATCTCCCTCTTGCTAAGAGGCTCTTCTCTGGTCACAGGTGCTATCCATGCTTGATGGGTTTCTCAGATGGTATTCTGAAAATGGGTTTGCTTCAGTGTTGGCAAGTGTTTTGCAAAAGAAGAAAAACAATAACAGGAGGGAGAAGAGGAGGAACAGGAAAGGATAAAAGGATAACATTTTAAGATAAATACTTACTGTCCATGAAACTGATTTATAAAACAATGTCACCTCATTGAACACACGTGAGACGGGGAAGACCTTTTTCACCATACAATAAATGTTAGCAATAGGGACTTTGACAACATAATAATGATGGCCTTACGAGCTATCACATACCTTGTTCCATGGTGAAGTGTTCATGGTAATGGCCAATTGAGTTATTTTGTGATTTTGCTCTTAATGCAAAATGACACCATGGAAAGCTTTGCAATTGATGTGAATCGCCATTGTCCGTGAGCAAACTCTAGTGTGAATCTACCGTGTCACTTTTTCTGTCTCGGTCTAGAGAGGCTCTGTCTAACAGGAGATACACATTTATATTTTTGTTACATGTGAACCTATTTTATTCTCAATTTATATATGAATCCCTTTCAATATGATTGATAAGAAACCGTACTGACTTAAAATAAACTAATGTATCAGTGGATATTGCCAGAAAGTTTTATAAAAATTTAGTTATCTCCCAATTTTGTGATTGGTGCGTGAAGCTGATTTGTTATGAGAATTCCTATCAAAAATATTATCCTAGCATAAATTATCTTAGCATAATAGCTACACTGGATTCAGCCATGTCTTTATTATGGAAAAATAAAATAGAAACTAATATTAAAGTATGTACCAAAACATAATGCATTTAGAGTTTTTTTTAAAAAGCAAAAATTTTATTTTTCTTGCATACAGGCTAGTGTTAGGAGACGGAAATTTAAAGGACTTCCATTTATTTTTGTCTTGCATAGCATCAAAGATAGATAAGTAAGTTTGAACATGCAAACATGAAGTTACCTCTTACTTTGACCTTCCTCACATGTAGGTATACAACACCTGTCGTCTAATGTTACCTATTTCTTTACTGATAAGATGTCACTGGGCTTTTTGTTTGTGTCTGTGTGATGGGATTGAGGTAGAAGGGAAGTACACTAAAAAGGACCTCTGTTCTCTACAGAAGGGAAAGCTACAGGAATTGAAACTGATGTTCACAGATAGGACAATGCTGCTGTCATCTTTGCATTACATTTCCTATTATCCTTGGTCTGACTGTTTACTAGAAACACCAGCTTTCTGTAGCCTCAAGACAGTGAGAATGTCTTCTGTCGTGTACTTCTCGAAGCTGTTGCAGTGCCCTGTAGGGCATTCTAGCTGTTGTCCTAAATTGAGATGACAGTGTTGCTCATATTAAATTGCCTTCTCGCTTGGCTTGGCATGCTGGGATCCATATCTATTAATGCAGGAGTGTCCAAATGTCCTGCCAGGAAAGCAATTTGTTCCTCAGTAGGGCGTCAGGGAAGCAGCTGGTCTAAGAAACCATCAGAGGTGATGTTGGGGGCAAGTTGTGTTTTTCTTGATTTAATGGAAAATTCTACAGATCCATTGCCTCGCTTGTCCTCACCACTTGTCAGCAAGGCAGCACATATCCATCTTCATCCCTCTCCTCTACCTCCCTCGCCTGTCTTCGGTCTCTTGTGGGGAGTCAGCCCTTCACACAGCCCAAGCTTTGGAATAGACATTCTGACAGCAACAAACACTTTATTAATGGATTTTTTAACGCCCTGGGGAGGCAGCACAATTTGGCAGCATTCGGTTAAATATCACGTTGAAAACCTCTTTTTAAGAAACACCTCTCCCAGGAGAAGATTAGATATATACACACCGCATCAATACTTGCTGTCCACATCCCTCCTGCCACCCCACCCAGCCCCAACAGAGCTTTCTCTGGAATGAAACTCATAAAATTCAATATTCTCAGTTTGCATCTCTGTTCTGATGGAGTACATGTCTGATGACTAATCATCAACCAGAACGTCAAGAACAATGACTGGCCATCAAGGGCATGTTCATTGGGCATCAAGCGCATATTCATGGCATGCAAGGGAGGCTTGTCTGGAAGAGGCCTAATGAGCAAGAAATGTTCACCTGAGCTCTCACGGGAAAGCTGTTTATGGCCCCAGTAATCAGACTGAGAGTCCAGATAATCCAAAGATGAAAACAGACCTCCCAAATGGGCAAGGTGAAGACCAGCCAGCCACTCTCTGACCTTCAGAGCCTGCCGCATTAGTAATGTGTGTAATAAAGTGTTGCTGTCTTAACATCATGGGACTATTCAGGATACTTTAAAATGTAGCAGTGATGCTTATACGAAGTGCACAGTCAGTGGTGATCTTTCTTTTCTTTGAGGGCAGAGTTTATTCAGGTTTTTGCTCAAATATGAAAATGACATGTTTAATACTTAAGTGGAAAGCAAGCTTCCCCAGGGCAACCACTGTATCTTTAACACACTCTTTTATGCAGTTGAGTTTCTGCATAATTTCCATGGAACTGTAATACAATGGGATTTCTATCCTAATTTTATGCTTTGCTTTCGGTAATTTGTCAGACCTGCAACAATGGATGAGTAACAAATTCTTGGAAATGAAAAATAGGTAATTCCACAGTGCAAAATGAATATATGTAGGCAAATGGGTAATGCGTTGCTCATATATGGTCATTGTTTATCACTCTCTTGTTCTTCATTCTGTCCAGAACTAGAAGTCTCCTGCTTCATCAGCCCAACCTAAGACTCACCCCCAACTCTGACGCTGTCTAATAATTGTTAATCTTGGTAGCTCTCTTACGACTTTGAGATCCTACTGAGGACAAACTCATTTAAGTCCCAGGATTAATAAGAAATCTGTCTTCACATATGGGAGAAGAGGCCAGTAAACATGAGCTTATTAGTAATAATACCCATTATACTATAAATACATTATACTATAAATAATAGTTGTATGTTTAATTAAGCTCTGTAACTTTGTGTCTAACTGAACCCTGATTTCGACAAGCATTTATGGGTACTGACCCTATATCAGATACTAAGTAAGCATCTGTGATACAAAGATGACTATGAGGAGTTTCTTGTGTCTTTATGTAAAATGTCTTCACTACATTTTGATTTCGAAGACCAGCATTCTCGTCATAAGTCAAGCCTACTCATCAGCTTTGGAGTTCTCTTTTATCATAATCAAGGTATTTTGAAGATTCAACTATAGATTCATGAGCCTACTTTCAAATATGTTATTCAAGTCACCAATTAAATAAGACCCAGGATTCAAACTTTAGGGAATCTTTAGCCATAATCTTCTTTGTTAATATTTAACTATTAACTACTAACCTTTGGATATGGCCAGATTTTTTTTCCTCCTCCTAGAACATTTCAAAATAAAGAATTAATTATTGGCTGGGCACAGTGGCTCACCCCTGTTATCCCAGCACTTTGAAAGGCCAAGGTGGGTGGATCACCTGAGGTCAAGAGTTTGAGATGAGCCTGGCCAACATGGCGAAACCCCATCTCTACTAAAAATACAAAAACATTAACCGAGCATGGTGGTGGCCGCCTGTAATCCCAGCTACTTACGAGGCTGAGGCAGGAGAATTATTTGAACCCAGGAAGCAGAGGTTGTAGTAAGCTGAGATCATGCCATTGTACTCCAGCCTGGATGACAGAGCAACACTCTGTCTCAAAAAAAAAAAAATGCATAGAGAGATTTGAGCATAGAGAGAAGCCCAGAAAGTGAAGAAAGCTCAGGAGAGTTTCAACCCATCATGTACCCATCATTTGTCATCAAAGACTCATAAACATGGCCTTCCATCAACTGTGCACCTGCCTACAGTAAGAACATGCAAACCACAGCCAATCTCTACCGGTGAGGCTGTTACTGGGAAACACAAGTTTTCTCAAGCTGTTCCTCCTCCCCATCCTCAATTAATACACTTCCTCCCTTTTGACATTGCTGCCGCTCCTCTTTAGAAAGAAATTAGATCAGCTTAAGTGATTTTTCTCTTTCACTTTCTAATTGTTACCAAACCCTGCTTCTTTGAGGTGGTTTCAGACAGAATGACAATGTGTTCTTCTTCTGATCCTGGGTGTGGGCAGGAGAATAAGATGGAGGAATGCGCTGAAGTCCACTAGTCTATTTCCTCTAGATTCTCTAAGGTTCTTTAAGAATTGCATCGTCAATGAAGATGATGGCTAAATGTAAAAAATGATCTTACCTTTCATGTAAATGGAAATTATTCAAGTACACTGTGAGGACTAATCTTATGTAAAATTGTAAAGAAACACATAACAGATAAGCTCATATCTTTTTGCTTGTTTACATCTCTTCCCTTTCATGGTGCCCTTGTAAGTTCTCCATCACAGCTGCCTATTCCTCATCTCCAGCCCACATTCTCCTTGGGCTTAGCCCATCCAGATCTGATCAGAGCTCCCTCTGAGCTCTCCATGCTTTGGAGGGAGATATGTTACTACCCTGATACTAATCAACATTGCTAGACAGGTAGAAGTCTGGAGGATAAGCTTAGTGCCCGGACTTCAGAGTAACTGGCATCTGCATTTTAATGGAGGCTCCTGTCTCATCATTCAGAGCAATCCTGCTGGTATTTTCTACTAGATGAGGAGGGGAGATAGGCCCTTTATGCAGGCCTGCCGGAGGTATTTAAAAGTGAGCAGGATTCAGAGGGGAACCTTGAACAGCACTGCCTCTCTCTTCCCTCCCTCCCTCCCCAGCTTGGAAAGGCAGACCCCCTCCCTACTTGTATTGAACATTCTACTTTTTTCACCGACAGTGCAATCTCCCTCATTTAGCCTATACTCCCAAAGCAAAGACTTGGCAAGAGGGCTTATCATCTCTGGGTGTTAAAAGTACCTTGCACTATAAACGTCTGTGCTCTCTGTCTGAAGTCTCAAGAGGAGTTTATCATTTACTTGCATCTGGACACGAGTGCATTTTTTCCCGGAGTTGTGTGCTCAGGCATTTGTGTAGACAGAGGGAGATTCTCTTGTGCTCAGCCTTCCTCTCCCTGGCATTGGTGTGGAGGGCTGCTCTCTGAGTGAGAGCTGCTTTCTATTTAACTCAATTCAGCCAGTGTTCACCAGGTGCCTCTTCCGTGCAAGGCAGCTGCCGGGGGCTACTATAGCCAAGTGTCAAGGCACACCGCCCGCCCTCTGCAGCAGGCAGGAGGATGTGTGGAAACTTGCAATGGGCCCCTGGATAGGAGCCATGGTTCACCTCACCAGGGGGCTAGGTGAGTGGAGGCTGGGCTTGTGCTGCTGGGAGGAGGCCATGGCATTAACATTGCACCAATAATGCTCTTTGCCAGAAGGTGGTGGAACCCAGCAAGGGCAGATGTGAGTCTCGGTTCACCTCTCACCCAGAGCCCTGGGACTGCACAACCAGGGGCAGTGTCCAGTGCCACAGCAGCCCGCACTTGGCCTCGCTGTCCAGGTTGGAGGTTGGCTACTAGCTGTTTTTGGGCCCTTCTGCTGCTTTCCCTGCACAGGACACTCTGTTTGTTCAGTAGCAGTGGGCAGCTTTGTGAAGTCCTCTCATCCTCTGGGAAGCAGGGCTGAGCTGTCCTGAGAGAATTTCCTCACCAGCAGATATGCAGAGTGGGGGCCAGTCCCCCTCTCATGCACCTAGGTTGCCACCTCCCCGGCCCCATGGTGTGGAGTCATTGTCCAGCTGCCAGTGAGGGAGGCAGTGAGTGCTCCTGGCCCCATTTCCAGGCCAGTGACCTTCATCTAAGGTGTCTGGAGAGCTGGACTCACACATGCCCTTGTAGAAACCAAATCTCCCTCCAGCTTGAAGCCACCATGCTGCCAACTTCTACCAGTCTCCCAAAGGAAATAATAGTCCTCTTGATTTCATGTATGCTTTACTTTTTATTTTGAAATAGCAATAGATACACTGGAAGTTGTAAACATAGCACAGAAAGGTCCCAGGTGCCCTTCACCAGCTTTTTCTGAATGGCTACCTCTTACATAGCTAGAGTGCAGTACCAAAACCAGGAAATTGACTTTGTTACAGTATATGCATATAGTTCTATTTATCACAGATAGGTTTGTGCAACTACCACCTCAACTCTTGATTTCATCTTATAACTGTGTGGCTGGGTCTTTACCCAAACAGAGCCCCATGAAACCAAAAGATTCAGTGGTTTTGATGCACTGGGATGTCACCATATGAGTAACCAAATTTGGTGATTCTAGGTTGACTTGCTGCATCTACTCATTTTGCTTCCATGTTGCTGATAGAATTACTTTTTCTGTTCTGGCTTTTCCAAGGCAATTACAAAACCCGTTTGCTCCATTGTAAGTTGAAATCAACACTATTACTATGAACTCAATAATACTATATTTTTACCCTAATTGGAAATAAATTAATCATTAAACCTGTGGATTAAATACAACTTTTAAAATGATACGTACAATGAGAAACAACTTACTGAAAGCATCAATCCACTGAAATGGTGACTTATTTAAGAGTCATGTTCCTGTACTTTTCTTTTTTGTTTTTTTTTTGTGTGTGTTTTTTGTTTTTTGTTTTTTTGAGATGGAGTCTCGCTCTGTCACCCAGGCTGGAGTACAGTGGCACGACCTCGGCTCACTGCAACGTGCGCCTCCTGGGTTCCAGCGATTCTCCTGCCTCAGCCTCCCGAGTAGCTGGGATTACAAGCATGCGACACCATGCCCGGCTAGTTCTTGTATTTTTAGTAGAGACAGAGTTTCACCATGTTGGCTAGGCTGGTCTGAAACTCCTAATCTCAGGTGATCCACCCGTCTTGGCCTCCCAAAGTGTTGGGATTACAGGCGTGAGCCACCACACCTAGCCCACTTTTCTTCTTCTTTTTTTTTTTTTTTTTGAGAAGGAGTCTTGCTCTATCACCCAGGCTGGAGTGTGCAGTGGTGCGATCTTGGCTCATTGCAACCTCCATCTCCTGGGTTCAAGCAATTCTCCTACCTCAGCCTCCCGAGTAACTAGGATTACAGGCACCCGCCATCCCACCCAGCTAATTTTTGTTGTTTTTTTTTTAGTAGAGACGGGGTTTCACCACATTGGACAGGCTGGTCTCAAACTCCTGACCTCAGGTGATCCGCCCACCTCAGCCTCCCAAAGTGCTGGGCTTACAGGCATGAGCCACTGCACCTGGCCCACTTTTCTTAAAGTAACACCTTGGAAACACTAGGAATGTTCTGGCTCTGTTTTAAGGTTATATAGAAAAAAGTAATGGAGTTGGGCATTGTATTAGCAGTACCATAATGAAGCTTCTTAAAAGCCAGCTTGATGGTTATTTTTACAATTATAGGCACTACTTACAGGTCACTGAGATAAATCACATAATGTTGAACTTTGCAGTCTTACAAGGAAAACAATTTTCTCCTTTACCAGAAATTATCAAGTTATTAATTTTTTTCAGCACATGTGTGAAAAGCCATTAGCTCATTAGCTTCTTTTTTTTTTTTTTCTTTTCCTTAAATATCTAGCTGTACTAGGTGACTGTGCTTAAATGGTGGTGATTTCCATTGACTAAAATCCCATCAGAAGAACCTTGAGGCCTGTCAAGGTGAAAGCTAACCCACTGCAAAGTGGATGCCGTCAGATTTGTAGTAGTGGATAAGGATGTAGAAGCCGAGAAGCACTGAAAATGGCAGTGTATTCAATTTTATCTTCCTTTATTCAGTGCTGTAATCAGTCCTAAGGGTAATTTGCTGTAGTTACCGTAGTAGCAGAATGATACACTGTTTCAAATGAAACACACGTGAAATAACACAACTCACTCCCTGTTTTAGATGATCCTGCTTTAAATGTTGAGATCTAGCTTCTCAGAGCCTAAGCATCCCACGACCAAATGCCCGAAAATTAAGATTCATCTCTAAAGGCAGTATAGTCGTATAAGAATAAGCTCACCAAAATAACATTTACTATGAGTGCAATGTTACCAAAATATATGCACATGGATTAAAAACTCACAAGAAATCCAGAATCCAGAAAATTTACCAGGTTAATACGGTGATATTATGGGTCACTTTTGCTGTTTTCGTTTTAAATTATCTTAACGCTGTTCTGGGTTTTCAGGTAATAGGAAGGGGGGAAACAGTTGGATGCTGATTTCTCATTGGTACTGTGCATATAATAGATGTTCAGTAGATGCAGTTGGAGGAAGGTGTAACAATAAAAGCAGGACGTGTCAGTAGTGTGAATGTGCCCTTTCATGGCACGATTTAGAAAACAGCCTGGAAGACACTGCACGTTGGCCTCATGCTTTTTAAAGGAAATGAGACATGTATAGAGTTGCTTTTATGCATCTTGTGATGAAGATATTCCCCCTGGCCCATCTTTAACCAATAATTGGGCCTCTCAGCTGCCACCTCAAAGTTCAGTCCTGCTTGAGACCAGGAGACACCCTTGGCTTCGGGGGAGAGGAACTCGGAGGAGTCCCATAGTAGGCACCATGACAGCAGCACCAAGGAGCTTGCCGCTCTGGACTTGCACTTGCCAAGGGCTGGGTTCCTGGCCTTTCCCCAGTCTTCCCGGCATCAGAGCCCTTCTGGTCTCCTGGTTCCCATAGCAACAAAGTTTTCTTTCAGGCCCTAGTCACTGGGTCCCCTTTCCCTGGACCTAGTCTCTTTACAGTGAGGTCCCAGATACCAGCCTGTAAGCATCAGGACAAGCGGCCATCCCCCAACTCCAGTTTCCTCCCCACCCATCACCTCCCTCCTAAGCCAGCGTGAGTCACAAATGCAGATCCTTAACCCTCTCTCACTTTTTGTCACCTTGTCCCTCGTGTTCAGATCTGTTCAAGCTCATCCTCGAAATAGCTGGCTTTGGTTTTATTCTGTTTTCAAACCTTGCCTTCTTCACCATTTTTCCCCATAACTCCTATCACTCCCCAAAATAAAACTTTACCCCCAAAAAACTGTTCACAGTCCCAGTCCCAGCCTTATATGGTCTGACCCTGTCCTGCAGCTCAGGCCCAGTTGATTTCTCAAGATCGTGACCACATTCACCATCCAACTCCTGTCTGTGCAGTCTGCCTAAAGAGTCCTTGCCCAGTTGAATAAATAAATATCTTTCATTTGCAGAAACCTTGAGAAAGCAAGGCCTCTGGGTTTGTTTTTTTTTTCCCACTCTCTCTACTCCTTTTTCATTGGTTCTCTCAGTCATTCAATCATTTTTTCTTTCAATCAATTGTTTATTTACAGTTCTTGAGATCCTAGTTGCACCAGGAAATATACTAGAGAATAAGGTTACAAAGAAATAAATTTCTGCTTTGAGAAGATCATAATTCCTGGGGTCCTTAAAATACAGCTGTTATGGGTTGCACCAGAATAAACCAGAAGTGGCCAAAGCAATCATTGAAGCTCCATAGACTCCCACGTGGATCCTACCAAGAGGCAGAGAGCAAAGATCAACACAGGAACTTGTAAGAGGAACAAGGTCTGCAGCCTCTGAAGCAGCACAGGGAACCTCCGGATGGGCCCGGAGCCAGCCAGCAAATGGGAGGGCTCCTGGCTGGTGGGGACGTGGAACCTCGTTCTTTGAGTAATGACTATTGGGATTCAGATTGTTACACAACCACCAACTTTTCATAAACCTTAATGATTCCCAAAATGCTGGCACATCAGTCATCTTGATTAGTCCCCTCTACAACCCTCTTAGGTAGGTATTCTATTTGTCACCATTTTATAGAGGAGGGAACAAAATGTCAGGAAAGTTACATAATTTCCCCAAGGTGGCCCAGCTTTCAGTGATGGATCTGGGAGATAAGCCCCCCTCCCATGCTCATTGTAAAGTATGGTTTTCCCTGCCTTCTCATGTGATGTCTTACAGGGGAAAGTCAGGCTTAAGTTAAAAACAGCAGCAGCAGCAAGACCCATACAGCATGGTCAGGTAGAAAATCGCCTCCTAGAAGGATTCCAACTTCGGGTTCCTTCATGTAGTGGCTCAGTTTGTTTACCTCCTTGCCCACATTTACCTTCAAAAATGTATCTTCTGAACAAACAAACAAAGCAGAGAGGGCTCTTTCAAAAAAAAAAAAAGAGGGCTGTAATCCCAGCACTTTGGGAGGCTGAGGCGGGCGGATCTCGAGGTCAGGAGATTAAGACCATCCTGGCTAACATGATGAAATCCCGTCTTTACTAAAAATAAAAAAAAAAGTTAGCCGGACATGGTGGCATGCGCCTGTAGTCCCAGCCACTCAGGAGGCAGAGGCAGGAGAATCACTTCAACCCCGGAGGCGGAGCTTGCTGTGAGCCAAGATCGCACCACTGCACTCCAGCCTGGGTGACAGAGCAAGACCCCGTCTAAAAAAAAAAAAAAAAAAAAGGGTATCTTAAGCTCAAATGGGAATATCCCATCACAGTTTAAGAATGTAATAGCTTAAAAGGCAGCCAATTTGTGTGTGTGTGTATGTGTGTGTGTGCACAACGTGCAGGTTTATTACATATGTATATATGTGCCACGTTGGTGTGCTGTACCCATCAACTCGTCATTTACATCAGGTATAACTCCCAATGCCATCCCTCCCTTCTCCCCCCTCCCCATAATAGGCCCCGGTGTGTGATGTTCCCCTTCCCAAGTCCAAGTGATCTCATTGTTCAATTCCCACCTATGAGTGAGAACATGCGGTGTTTGGTTTTC
>NW_012114488.1:15101056-15118982 GCF_000951035.1 Colobus angolensis palliatus
GAATTAATTTTCGTATAAGGAGTAAGGAAAGGATCCAGTTTCAGCTTTCTACTTATGGCTAGCCAATTTTCCCAGCACCATTTATTAAATAGGGAATGGCAAAGTAAGAGTCAGGTGGACTTGCCTATCCGCATTTGCTCTACATAATCCCATGTGTTTTCTCCTTGTGTAGAACAATCATCTCACAACACTAAAAGGTAGAAAGAGCTTCCTCTTGGTTGTGTGATCATTTTGAGTGCAGAGTTAATGACAAACCTTGTATACCCATTCACCAGGAATTTCAGTCCAAGCCAGGTATGCTCATTGTGGTGACCTGAAAGGAAGCCTACTCTGTTGACCGTGAGAAATGGGCAGTTGTTAGCACAGCAAATGTGTCATCCCCATCAACGAGGTGTCCCTTCTGGTGGTTTGTTCAATATTTCTCCAGCATGAATTTACTTACAATAGCAACACACTTCATCAAACTCATTTTTATCATACTGTTTCCCTATAATTTTATTATATTGTCTGTTATGCACCAGAGCCTCCCTTTTGGCCAAGTGTGTTTCCACTTCTGTTTGATTTTCAGGGGAGTCATTTCCTTAGAGTTGTTTTAACCCATTTTTCTGGGCTTAGGATGTGCTGTTTTATCATATTTGCAGCATTCAGAGGCTTTAGAGCATTTTTTACTAATAAAAATGAAACCACCTCTATTACTGCTTTAGTAATACTGTTCTTTGTAGACCTCTTTCTATTTTCAGACTACATTGAATAGATTAGGTACACTTGTGTTCTTATTCTCATGAAGGTACTGTATAATTTTTGTCACTTTGGCTCTCGGCAGGAGATTCTGCATACAGTGACAATGATGTAGGCGTGTGTGCACATGTGTGTCGGTGTAAGGGGGGAAACATGTGCCTGAGCCTTGGCTGAACCCTCACAGCAAGTCCAGCCTTCCCGCGGATCGTAATGAATGGAACTGCGGGAGCTGTCTCCGCTAAAATGAGATATTCTTCTCCCAAACTAATGTTTTCTGCACCAGTTGGCAGATTTTTTTTTTTTTTTTTCCGAGATCAACCCATCTGCCACTTTCATTCTGCAGTAACCTGACAACTTGCAGTCCGGATCGTTCTTTTCCATCTTGACCCTTGGCTTGGGAATGCTGCAATTTAGTGATACTCCTTTAAAGGATTGTCTGGTCACTTGGGCAGGTCAGTGCTGTTACTTGCTCATGTCATGAGGGCTTGGTGTTCTCGAATAGATGGTGACAGTACGACCATAATTCCTAATGTGTCCGGTCAGCTGTCATGGGCAAAAACCTTTCACAGAAATAACGGTGTCAGATATGGCTGTAGAGTCCATGAAAGATGCATTATTATTTTGCTCATCCTTCATAATACTTACTTTCTTTATCCTTATTGCCAATTCCCCAGGAGTCTAGAAATGAAGGGATTTGTTTCCAGTTGACATCACAGTCTTAGGCCTCATGGGGCTTATATTCCATTGGAAGGGAAAATTGATAAACACCAAGCATCATTTTGTTGCAGAAGTTTAAATCATCTGAACCATATATGTAGAAGCAGTCTAGATTGTATTTATTTTCCTTTATTTTTTAAACTTACATCATATTTCCAATCTGACAAATTGAACTGCTCCTGCAGTGCCTTGATTTAAGCCTCATAGGCCAATCTTTTTGGGTGATTGTTTTGTCTATTTTTAAAAATCTCCAAAAAGAACATTTATTTTCCTTCCTAGTAAACAATATCATTGTTTACCTGTTAGAAATGTCTTATCAAAAGTTAAGATAACCTGTCCTTTGTTATAGTGTGAGTCCATTACCCTAAGAGATTACTTCATTGTCTACAGCAAACAAAAGATCAGTGGCCTCTTTAAAAATAGCATTTTCCATATTGGAAGAAGAAAATCATGTCTGGACTGGCTTCTTTTGATATAACAAAAACTATTTCCCTTATCCACGCTCAACACAGTCAACACCCTCTCCTGCAAATGGCCACAAGGGAAAGGAGGGCCATTTTCAGCCCACTTCCAATGGAGACCAATCTTTTTCCAACATATTTCATTCAAATGATAGAGGATTATATCTTCTATCATTTGCTTTTACAAATAGAACATTGAAAGTCTTGACTTGCTATTATTTTCTTGAAGGTTAACAAAAACATAACTTCTGCTGGCATACCACTGACTCTCTTGGGTCTCTTAATACCCAGACTGGTTACTTATGCAAATAGCTTTACTGTGTAATTAGGGTAAAGCATTTTGTTTAAATTGCCTTTCTATACCCAGAACTCTATCCTAGACCAACTTTTATAAGGGAATTGAACCTGCTGGGTTTGAAAATTAGAATACTAAGCACAAGTGGGTGCATTTCTTCCATGGGCTTCCCAGGAGGCAGAGGTTGCGGTGAGCCAAGATTGTGCCATTGCACTCCAGTCTGGGCAACAAGAGTGAAACTCCAGCTCAAAAAAAAAAAAAAAAAGGAATTATAACACACACCCAAGAACCGTGAAACTTTCCTATTCTTAGCTCTGGTCCATTCTGCATTACCATGGTGTTTAATTGAGGGGGGGAAAGAAAGTCAGATATAGATAAATTGGAAATGATTTGACTGAGAGTGACAAAAATTATTAAAATGATTAAAGGGTTGCAAAATTGATCTGTGAGGATCAGCTTGAGGAATTGGATTTATGAAGTCTGAGAAAAAGGGAGCTCAGGGCAGATTTATTCAGTGTATTAAGGGACATGATACGGAGGAAGCTGACCAATGTCTTCCTGCTCTGCTGAGGACAGAGCAAATGGAAATTATCTTACAATATGGCAGGGGAGAATTTTTTATCATGTGTAATGGAACCATAAGGACTGACCCTCAGGAAAAGCATTTCCGAGGTTAAAAAAAAAAAAAGAAAATACTCAAAAATATTATCCTTGAGACAGGTTTTTAAAGGATAGACAGTGGACAAGGAGTTTTATATCTTGTTCTGCCTAAAGGCAGGGTTTGTGCCAGGTGACCTTTGGGGGCATTTTCCATTCCTTTGAGTCTACAGATCTGTAAAAGGTCTTGAGTCTGAGTTTAGTGAATTCAAAAGCAAGTATACATCAGCTCCTAACCATCAGAAACTAAAGTACAAGGACACACACATTTTTTTGCTATTGAATTAACACCTGGAATCTCAGCTATTCATGCAATCGTTTCTTTTGTAGTCTGTGATTGCAAACTAACAGTTATTAGTCCTCTGTGGCACTTAAAAAAGGGTACAGCTTTTATGCCTAACGTGCAATACTTCTATTAGCAACGTGTTTCCATGGATACGTTTTATCAGAAAGTGCACTACCAAAAATAAGAATATAGAAAGGCATTCTCCTGTGTCAGAAAAGGCAGGTCATTTATTTCATCCACTATTATGTATTGAGCACCTATTTTAAACCGGGACCTATGTTTTGCACTGAGCATGCAAAGATGGAAAAGTATGTCAAGGAGCTTACTTGGGTGGTCAGGGAGTGATTCAGGCTGGACATGAAAACCCGTTATGAAAATATGGTTTACTGAATATTTAAGGAGGTTGCAGTAGGGTAGGAAAATATGAAATACCACCTAAAATGGGATTAAATCGACAGAAAACATCAACTGTGCATGGTACCATCAGGAACAGAGAGAAGAGTCAAGATATAGAGGAGGCAAAGAAAGGAGGGTAGGGGGAAGGGCTCTGAAGGAAGAAACCACCCCTTCCTGAACAGCTATGTGCTGGGCCGAGAGGAAGGCTTGGCTGTCCCAGCACCTCTCTGGAACTTCCCTGACCAGTGGGATGCTAGTTAGCAAAAGAGGTCGCAGATTGTAATTGGCGGTTCCCCACCCCATAGCCACCTTTGAGGATTAAATTGGGTTAAGTACAGGCAGACCAGTATATAATGTGATTTAATAATCTGCCCAAGTAATTGTGTCAAAACTGAGGGCTGATGCCTCGAATTCACTTGATAGGAAATGGATGATTCCATTTGATAGAGATGAGCAATGTGACAAATGCCACACTGAAAAGGTACCTTCACAAAAAGTCACTCACACCCAAGAAGATTGTCTTCTCAGCCCACAGAATCTTAGGCTGAAAAAGAACCTAAAGCCCAGTCATCGAACCTCTTTCCCACTCCTGGAATGGGTTCCACACACCTCGCTTCCTTGGCAGGTGTCCAACTTAAGTGGCAAAAAGTTCAGATCTTTCAGGAAGGTGGTTTAGGAAGAGAGGAATTTTTAAAAAGTTCTTCCTTACGTGAGGCTTAAAACTGCCTCCCTGAAATGTGTGCTCATGGCCTGAGACCCACTCTGGGGAGCTGCTTGGTGTAGCTGAGCAGGCGGCCTGTGACATCCTCTCATGGGCCTCTTCTCTGAAGGCTTAATGCCCCTCCTCAGCCTCCTGTGAGGCTGCTCCTGGCTCCATGGCTGCCTTGCCTGAATGGGTTACAGTTTGTTAATGTCTCGTAGAAGGTAGCTCCCCAAACTGACTCTTTTGGTCCTGCAGACCACTGGCCCAGCTTACAACTGAGCAACTTTTTGGGGCAGCCATATCACACTTATCTGTAAAGAATTAAATGTATAATAAATCAATATTGCTCTCTTACAGTTAGCATTATTGAGCACCGGCTGTTTGCCTCTCGATAAGCCTGGTTGGGTCCCCCCAGCCCCCTGCCACTCCTGGGCCCCACCCACCTTCATTGCCCTCTTTTCTGCACTTGTCTCATGCGCCTGTGACCCTTTTTGACCAGCCCAGAGCAGACATTCAATCAGCATTTGTTGAAGAATTCATTAAATAGGCCACAAACTTTTCAGCCTCTGTTGAGTTTGCAGGTAATGTAAATGAAAGTTCCGCAGTGTTTGGTCTGTTCCTGTTTATCCCTGCAACAACTCCTGACTTGTAACATGACTCAGTCAGTACAGGTCTGGGGAACACAGGGTGCGCCCCCTTTCCCATCCTCGCACACCTGAGGTTTCCGACCCGCCCTGCCTGAAACCCTGCTCGGATGCTCAGGGTTGGGAAAAGGCTATGCCTGGCAGGCAGTGGTCCTCATGGCAATTCCCCCGGCTGTTCCTCAGGGAGCCAGACTTTGCCCAGCTCTGAGGTGCAGATGCCGCTGTGTTCGTGCCTTTAAGTCACCCTCATTAGATTTCTTATGGTTAGGTTCAGCCCGTCCTTCCAGCCTTGGAGACGCTTTGGGATCTTTCTTCAAGCCTCTAAGTTATTGAGTATCTTACAGCTTTTTTAACCTCTAACTATGAAAAGTCACGTCTTCTGTCTCTATACCCATGTCATTGCTGTAGCTTTTTAAATATATTAATACCTTTCCTCATGCAACAAGAACAGACCTAACACTACCATAATAAACCAGAAGTCAAGGCTGAAAATCCAGATCATGGATACAGCAAAGAATTAGGTTGACCACAGAGGTTCTTCAATTCTTTCCTCCTGCCTAGGGTGTCTCAATGATCAAGGCTGAAGGCGACTCTGGCGGTGATACAATCATCATTATCAGAACAGAAGCCTATGGATTCCTGGGGGAAGCAGGCTTTCCCTCACAATGGATTCTAAAAGAATTCTCACATTTGACTTTGTGTGGCGGCCACCCTGTGAGGCAGCCAGTGATGTTTACAACCTCTTTTTTTAAAACAGCAAGTGCAGGCTGGACTGCTTCTGGTTGTGACTTTCAAAGAAGCTTAGAGGCTCTCGAAGCAGGACTCTGGGGGCAGAGCGACTGCCTCAGAACCCAGCTGGACTAGGCCACCCCATTGCCCCCTGACTCCAGTCCCTCACCTCCATAAACCTCTGTTAAATGGGGGTAATTAACAAGTGTCTACCTCCTGGGACCACTGCAGCCACTAAGTGAGTTAAAACATGTAAAAGTCTTAGTGCAGTGGGGGCAAAGGTTATTTAGTGGCAAAGGTTGTTTAGGATGAAAATGGTACTTACCCCATATATATGTGGTGAGAATGACCTGAATAACCCACAGCAAGAGCATAGTGTGCAGCAAACAGAAGTTCATGAGTATTGGCTATTGTATAAAAGACTTTTCTATGACTTGTTCAGAAAAGATTAAAATCTTGAGAATGACAGCCATAAATTCATCAAGACTCTATGTATGGTACGGCAGCAGCCCCCTCCCATTCCACCCTCCTTTTAGCCAATCTAGTACTACAAGTAGCACCAGGCCTTGTAGGAGGAGATCCCATCTCCTGTGTCTACATGGGAGATCAGTTTGCTTTTATAATACACAGCTGTTGTTAGCCTTGGGCCAGAAGGCACACCCTGAAAGTCACTGGAACCATTCCTTCATCAACCATACAATAGTAAGATTTCCAATGTATTCAGAAGTTTCTATCAGACACGGTGCTTAACATTGGATATGTGTCATCTAACTCAATCCTCGCCACAAATGCATCAAGTGAGTGCTGTTCTCCTTCTAAAATTAAAATGAGGAAAGTGAGGGTTAAAGTAATTAAGTAACTTCCCCAGGGTTACGCACCCACTAAGCGGTGGAGTCAGGTTTTTAATCCAGCGCCTTCTATGCCAGTGCATGTACTCATGACCATTCCACACCTGTCCGTCCCGCGCATTCACCGGAGGGCATGGATCAGAGCCACCTCACACCCTCACCAACACTGCTCCACCATCATTAGTCCTAGCCGATAACACTGTGTTCTAACTATTACCTTTCCATAAATGCACTGGTACTCAAAAGTGCGCTGTTCCCAAATCCCCCATTTCTCTCTTCCCTGCTTGTTACAGTCCCCTTCTTCAGGGTACTCTTGCTACCCTCATCCCTAGCAGTCAATGCACATAAATGACAGCTCACGTTATCCCATTTTTTAAATGTGGGAATGGATTCTAGAGTTGGGATGTTGCTTCAGAAGAGAAGGGGTGGGAAGGCAAGTAGCTTGGAGTGCTGGAAAACTGCTAATTTCCCAGGGTTGGTTAGAAGGGGTCCTTTATCATCAATTATGTTTACTTTTGGAAACTCTCCTTTGATGTCATTGGTTTTCTGCACAGCTGAACGTTGTTCATGAGCTTAGAGAAAATATTGTTATTGATTTGGTTGACAGTTTCTTAATCTCTTTATGTCTCGGCGTCCTCAGCTGTAACATGGGGATAGGAGTAGTGCCTCTCCCAAAGAGTGCGAAGTTAATCAATTGACTGATGATAGACATGTGCAGGGCATGGCACAAAATGGACATGATAAGCAACAATGATGGTCAGGATGACGCATTTCAGGGTCGCTTCCTGTGATCCACCAAAAGCGGTTCTTAACACAACTCATAAAAAAGCTTTCATGCCCAGATGTTTCAGTGATCCAGGTATTCCTTCTGACATGGCTGGTAACGAAAACATGCAGACTTTCTCTCTCATGTTGCTCACTGACAGCATTTCCCCCGGGACAGCCGCATCCTAGAAACATGGTGTTATATCTTTATATTCTGGTGTTATATCCTCGGCCTCAGGATGCTGCTGTGGCCGAGGCCATGCTGCCTGAAGGAAATCCCTGTCTGTCCAAGGCCTGTCCCGTTGGTTTATAGACCCACACATCCCATGGCTCAAGACGTCACTGAGCCTTGTACAAATTCAGAATGTGAGATGCTATAGAGAACAAATGACCAGTTTCTCCAGCATATGACAGGCGTGGAGTACGAAGCAGAAGGGAGACCGTTGCAGATGACAGACGAGTCAAACAACCCCCTGAACATCTGGGCTGGGTGTGAAGCCTGATTTCTGAAGACTGGAAACAGACCAACCATTAATAAAGAGAGCATTCAACAGTGTGGGAGAAAACATTGCAGAAGACCTATCTGATAAAGGGACTGTTGCCAAAACATACAAAGAACTCTTCAAAATTGATAGTAAGAAAACTATCAACAAGATTAAAAATGGGCAAAAGATCTGAACAGAAACCTTACCAAAAAAAAGATGTACAGATGGCAAAAAAGCATATGAAAAGATGTTCAACATCATATGTCATTTGGCGTTTGCAAATTAAAACAATGAAACACCTCTACACACCTACTAAAATGGCCAAAACCCAAAACACAGATACCGCCAGATGCTGGGGAGGACGTGGAGCTCCAGGAACTCTCATTCACTGCTGGTGGGAACGCAAGATGGTACAGTCTCTTTGGAAGACAGTCTGGCAGTTTCTTAGAAAACTAAACACAGCCAGGCACAGTGGCTCATGCCTGTAATCCCAGTGCTTTAGGAGGTTGAGGCGGGCAGATCACGAGGTCAGGAGTTCAAGACTAGCCTGGCCAATATGGTGAAACCCCGTCTCTACTAAAAATACAAAAATTAGCCAGGCAAGGTGGTGAGTACTTGTAGTCCCAGCTACTCGAGAGGCTGAGGCAGGAGAATCGCTTGAACCCAAAAGGCGGAGGTTGCAGTGAGCCAAGATTGCACCATTGCTCTCCAGCCTGAGCGACAGAGCAAGACTCGGTCTCAAAAAAAAAAAAAACTAAACATATTCTTACCATATGATCTAGCAAACATACTTCTTGGCATTTACTTGAATTAGTTGAAAACTTATGTCTACACCTAAACCTTCACACAGATATTGACAGCAGCTTTATTCGTAATTGACAAATCTTGGAAGCAATCAAGGTGCCTTCAGTTGATGAACGGATAAATAAACTGGTACTTCCAGACAATGGGATATTATTCCATGCTAAAAAGAAATGCACTTTCAAGCCATGGGAAGATGTGGAGGAACCTTAAGTACATATTAGCAAGTGAAAGATGCCAGTCTGAAAAGACTACATACTGTGTGGTTCCTGCTATATGATATTCTAGAAAAGGCAAAACTCTGGACAAAGTAAAAAGATCCATGGTTGCCAGGGGTTTGGGGAGGGAAGGATGAGTATGTGGAGCACTGAGGGTTTTTAGGACAATGAAACTCTTTTGTATAATACTGCAGAGGTGGATAAATGTTATTATACGTTTGTCCAAACCCATAGAAAGTACAGCACCAAGAGTGAACCTCAGGTAAACTGAGGACTTTGGGTGATATGTCAATGTACATTTTGCATTTATAGCAAATGTACCACTCTTGTGGGGAACATTGATGGGGGGAGGCTGTGCATGCATGGGGGAGAGGGTAGAGGGGAGCTCTCTGTATCCCGCTCAATTTTGCTGTAAAATAAAACTGTCTTTAAAAATAAGCTCTATTAAAAATGAAAAATTCTAAAAGACAGTTTTGACACAATTGACTTTAGATGATAGCAAGGATGCATTAATTTTCTTTGACGTGTCAGCTGCACCTTAAAGATGGGTGAGGTGTTGTGAGGAAACATGGCGGAAGGACTTTTGGCAAAGACACTGCATGAGCGACAGTGGGGAAGGAGGAGAGTGAGGGCAACATTCGGAAGACAATTTGGTGTTCAGTTTATCTGTAATCTTGGGAACAGTTGTGGTTTCAGATAATTCAATGTATTATTCCTGGACAGCATTTCAGAAATCATAGCATTTTGGCATTCCAATTCTACCTTCTGGAGGGTCTCTCAAAGCCAGAAGAGAATAAAAATTCTTTACCCATTCATAGAACTTGGTTCTGAATATACGATGACCTCAGCCACGAAGCAGTAATTCTCAAGATTAATTGTGCCTAAGAATTGTCAAGGGAAAGGGTTACTTATGAAAAGTGCAGAAACTGCCGCTACCTCAAATCCAGTAAGTCTGAAATGAAACCTGCAATCTGCATTTTTCACGAGCATCTCAGCTAACTTGGATCCAGGTGGACCAGGCACCATATTTTCAGAAGTCAAACCATAGAGGTAGATGCAAGAGGCTAGAAGAGATGACCCACATTCTAAAGCCAATAAGAAGCAACCCGTGACATGAACGAGAGAAGTGGGGTGGGGGGGGGAAACATTGAAACCTTGACCTTTCACTTTCATACTTAGGAGGATTACGCACTCCACAAAGAAATACACTCTCTTGCTTTAGAAAAACACAGTCCTTTCCCACTTTTGATAGAGATATAGGACAGAAATATTTCTCTATGTGCAACAGACATTTCAGTGTAATGACAAATAGCAACTGAAGGGAAGCAGTAGAAGCCCAGGGTGTCCTCATTCTTTACCTCAGCAAGGGAAGTTTAGAATGCATCTTTTACGTCAATCTCCCAAACTATAAATATTGTCTTAGATTCTTTTCAAACTCTCTCAAAGCCAAAATTAAAAAAAAAAAAAAATAGTGTGCGTGTGTGTGTGTGTGTGTGTGTGTGTCCAGATCCTGCTCACGGGCCACCAGTTGTGACCTTTGAACGAAACCGTAGCTGGGAAGGTTGGTTTGGACTAGATCACAGGGTTTCAGCCTGAGTTCTAAGAAATAGGCAGAGGTTGCAAAGAAACATCAGGGGCTTCAGTAGAAGGTAAAGAAGACTCTCAATCCTCCCCCGTCCCACACACACACTCACCCCATCTCACTCCTCAGCACGACCATCTCTGCTCTTATTATGTACAGGTGTTCCATAGCAAATTTCACTTGAAAATAGAATTGAGCCGCTAGAATTTCCAAAGAATATCCTGGATGTATTAGTCAGTGCAGACTAAAGTCTGTTGCAGTAACAAACAACTTCAACATTTCAGTGGTTTGAAACAACAAAGGTTTGTTTCTCACGCGTGAGGCCTGTCCAGTAGGGTTGGCAGGGAGCAAGACGCGACCTCGTTCTCCATCAGGGTCAGCAGGTGGAGCCCTTCCTTCAGGAAGCAGGATCATGGGAGGGATGGAGAGTTGAGCGCCAGCAATTAAAGGCTTTGGCCACAAGTTACACATGTCATTGCCACTCACATCTCATTGGCCAAACAAGGCATTTGATGACATCTAACTGGGTTGGGACAGTGCACCCTTGCCACCAGCTCTCAGGGAGAAGGGAGCTGAAGACCCGGTGAGTAGTGTGAATGGCCAGCACTGCAGGCTTGTGTGGTATGTTGGGAGGAGGCTTGAATTCCAAACCAGAGAGTGAACTTTTATTTACTGAGGAATAGGAATTATAATGGGATCTTTGAGGAGAGCAGTAACATAACAAATATAATAAATACAAACACTAATTATAAAAAGTTAAATATCGCATTTATTAATATACTCTGTAACATGATATTGATTTGCAGCCTGAATAAAAATCCCCTTGGTCAGCAGAGGTTGCTATCAGTTAAATTATGAATAGATTAGGTTAGAAATTGGTTAACAATAATTTATCTTTTTTCCCACATGTGAATTTAACCAATCTAATAAGAGCTTTATAAATAACCAATGAAAAAAGCCAGTCTCAGTGCTTGTGAGTCCTCCCACTATGGAAAATTAGACCCATCTATTGAAGAACAAATATCCCCTCATGGAAGCAAAGGTTTTCTCTCTCCCATCATTTGATCAGATTTAGAAGCATAATTACCATCATGCAATTTGAACTAAATATATGAAAGTATTTTTTGAAGTGAAAATAATTGGAAAGCATCAGGAACAAGCCTTTCTATTTGAGACACCTTGGGAGGAGAGTTAGCCCCAACAAAGGCTAAAGCAGCTACAGCTACTGATCCCTGCTGCCGACTTCCCACCCACCTTGGCAACAGAACCAGGCAGAATCCTGGTCTCATCTCGTTTGCATTTGATGTGAATTCTGTCAAAAGAAAGAGATAATTGAGCTAGAGTTAGCTTTCTGAATTGAAAGGGAAAGGAGCGAGAAGAGCAGCTGAAAATACTTTGTGGTGCAAAGTATTCAGTCTGTAAGTGGGATATGGGGTGTGTGTGTGTGTGCATGTCTGTGTGTGTGTGAGATATGTAAGCACTGTGCACACATGCAGACTTGAGAATTGTAGCCTTGACTCTTTTCAGTGGGAATCCAGAGTTCTAAAAAGGAGTAATATCTGTCTCTTATCTCTCCTAATTTATTCCCAGTTCATGACGGAGGAGCAAGAACGTTTTTTCTTTAGAGGATAACCTTTGCCAGAGGGTCTGTTTTGAAGGAGGAATGTCTGTGAGAGCTGAATGATGATGTCTCTCCTGCTTCCTGTAGTGGAGACACCCTGTCCTCCACTCGCCCTTCCCTGGGAAGTTGTCCTAAGGAGGTGCAAATCCCTTCCGCTCCTTGGCAGAGCTTCCTGTACTTCTTTACCTGGCTTTTCATGTTGGGAGCGAGGAAGTACTGATAACTGCCCCTCCTGCAGGCCAGTAGCCAGCAACGCTGTGTGGCCCTGGCCTGTGGGCTGACTCCTGGGAACAGGCTGTGGAGTCATAGCCAGGAGGAAAGGGCACGCCAGCAGGTTTGTGAGGGGGAGTCTGCCTTGATGTATTTGCTCCTAGGGCTGCCATCATAAAGTGCCACAAGCTGGGTGCTGTAGAACAGCAGAAATGTGTTGTCTCACGATTTTGGAGGCCAGAAGTCTGAAATCAAAGTGCTTCCAAGGTCATGTTCCTCTGAAACCCATGGGGAAGAATCCTTCCTTGCATCTTCTGGCTTCTAGTGTTTGCCAGCAATCCTTGGCTTGTGGCTGTGTCACTCCAGTCTCTGCTCCCATCATTGCATGGCCACCTTCTCGCTGTGTCTCCCTCCTCTTCTTCTGAGGACGCCAGCCATGTTTCAGTTAGAGCCAAGCTACTTTGGCATGACCTTATGATATGGTTTGGCTGTGTCCCCACCCAAATGTCCCTTAAATTGTAATAATCCCCACAGATCAGGGTCTGGGCCAGGTGGAGATAATTGAATCATGGGGGTGGCTTTCCCCATACTGTCCTTGTGGTAGTGAATGAGTCTCATAGATCTGATGGTTTTATAAAGGGAAGTTCCCCTGCACGTGCTCTCTTGCCTGCCGCCATGTAAGACGTGCCTTTGCTCCTCATTGGCCTTCCGCCATGACTGTGAGGCCTCCCCAGCCATGTGGAACTGTGAGTCAGTTAAACCTCTTTCCTTTATAAATTACCCAGTGTCAGGTATGTCTTTATTAGCAGCGTGAGAACAGACTAATACACCTGACCTTGACTAATGACATCCACGATGACACTATTTCCAAAGAAGATCTCATTCCGAGGTACTGGGTGTTAGGACGTCATCATATCTTTGTAAGGGATACAACTCAACCCATGACGCTCAGTCCGCTCAGTCCTCCCAGCTAGCCTTGCCTGTGTGCACTGTCATTCTGATGCTCTCTAACAGGACCCGGGAAAATCTAAAGAGATTCTGTATTCCCATCAGACCTGGAAGGGCAAGAGCATGTCACTTACATGTTAAGCCTCTTAATTACATTTATTCTTTGAACAAATATTTGTTCAAAATTTGTCAAAAATTGGTTTCAGCCTCCTAGAAGACTGGGGAAAGGCTGGGGACGAATCCTACAAGAACTTGACGTTCGGCTGGAGACTTGGATCTTACAAGTTCACTGGAAGCACAAAGTTCGTCAGATGCATTTCAGCCAGCTGGTGCATGTTACTGAAACCTCTCCAGCCCATTTCTTTGCCCATAAGATGGGAATAAGTGTGCTTATTGCAGACCATTTTCATACTGATTAAATCAGCTAATGTGTGTAAAGCTCTCACACAGTGTCAGCACATTAAAATGTTCAGTTTTGTTACTGAATGAAGGAACCAGTCGATGAAGAAACTAGAAATTCAGTTCAATCCGGTGCCTCCTTGTACAAACAGATTTGAAGTCTTTGGATAGTTTTGAAGGAAAAAAGCATCACTGATCATTAAACTTCATAGAAATAGTTTCTTGAATGCAGAATGTAAGAAACACAAGGTCTCCACTCTCCTTAAGATTCAGTCCCTTGTTCCACAGGCATGAAAAGGACCAGTCAGGTTTCTAAGCTGACATGGACACCTGATAACATGGTGATGGAAAATATTATTGTTGAGGCTTTGAAGTAATCAAGTGTATTGACCTTGACCTACCTGGAGAGCAGATGTTGGATAGAGTTGGGGTAAGAGTTGCCAAGACATGACAAAGGCCTGATGATACGGTATTTGCGTTGCAATGAGTAACCCCGAGGGGCATTTGCTATTTTTTTTATTTTTTATTTTTTAAAAGCTGCCAAATGGTTAGGAAAGTTTGAAATGTTCTATTAAGTCTGGTATAAAACTAAGTATAGGCTGTGTCTGCAAGAACCAACTAAATCATACAGTGCTGTCAAAAATTATTTTTCAGTTTCTGTCTCCATGGTAGGAAGAAAGCATTTGTTTAGTTTAGTGGGTGGACCCGTGAACGTGCTGGAAACGGCTGATGGAGCAGCCCTGCCTCCCCGCCTCTTGTCTTGTCTGTGCGGAGTTAGCCCTGTGTTCTGCCTTCCGACTGTCACTTCTTTAGTCACTTACAGATGGCATTTTGAAGGAATGCTAATTGAGGGACTTCACTGTTCACTTCTAACTAATCATTCTGACAGAAAACATCTCCTCTGCAAAGGAAGAGGAGGAACCCAAGTGAAGGAGCTTAGCTTCTCTGTGCTAACACACGTCGTTATGTTTCACCCCAAGATGCTCTATGCGGAATCAGCTCAAAGAAGAGCAGTGACGGAGGTGTTACCAGTGCCCTCCCTCGTCGACCCTTTCCGCATCTGCTCTTTGTATAATCTGTGCCCTTCCTTGTTCACTGCCACATATTCAGGTGACCGTGTGCTGGAGCCCCCATTAGTCCTTCTGTTCGTCCATCTATCCATCAGTTTGTCAACTGGATAAACACAGACAAGTACCTTCTATTAGGAGAGGGAGTAGAGTGTGATGGTGAAGAACACAAGGTCTAGAACCCAACTTTCTGAGTTCAGATCTCAGCCCCGGCACTTACTAGATGTGTGATGTTGGCCAAGTCATTTAAACCCCAGTGAGTGCCAGTGTCCTCATGGGTCAAATGGAATAATGATAGTGCCAAAATCATTGAGCAGTTTTGATGGTTACATGAATTATTAAATATAATGGGCTTAAAATACTTCTTTAAACAAGCGAATATTCAATAAAGATTGTCTACTTTAATTAATACACATGTGCCAGACACTTTGTGGGAGATGGAAATATGAATAGGCTATGATCCTCCCCTTCTGCATCTTAAGTCCTCTTATAATATGACCAAGAAGACATTTCAGATAGGTCACCTTGCAATAAGTACAATTTGAAGCTACTTTATTATTTTCATGTTTGGTGGCATTTAACTAGAATTTAATGGTTATGTTTTATAACTATGTATATATGCATGGATGTATTTTTATAAAAATTAAGACTATGTTAACAATGGTCTGTACAGCCTGCTATATTATAAAATCTTAAAACATAATAGGGCCCTTTGAGGTCAGCTGGTCTAGCATGACACCCAGCATGAGAATCTTCCCACAATCACCAGCCTCTATTCAAACTCACCGGGAACAGCACATTCATCAGTGCATGCCATTTTGGCTGCAGAGATTACTATCGAGTTTTTTCTTTCGTGAAATAATATTCTTTCTCTTACCAGTACCCACTTCTCTGTCACAGTTTCACTTCCCATGCTAGCAACAAGCATGTATAATCCTTGTTTTAGATGGCAACTTCAAACATTTAAAGCTCCTTCACCCACCGTATTTCCGAACCATTGACTTGCCAAGGTTCTTTCTACCTAATATAACAAGGCCATCCTAAGATGTGATGTCTGGAACAAAGTACAAAATTTCAACTGTCTTATGATTAGAGATGGAATTTAGCGGTTCTGGTCTTCAGCCCAAAACAGCATTAGCTGACCATCAACTAAAACCCCCGGGAACTTTTCACGTTGACTACTCCCAAGCTGGGTCTACTCCCATGAGTTCTTAATGCACCTCATTGTTAACATAAAAGAAACTTTTACTTTTCCCCCTTATCAATTTCAACTGCCACCAGAAGGCCATAATCTTGGTTTTGTCCTACCAGGAGACCACCCCAGGCCTGTGCCATCCCTCTGACAAGAACAGCTTCTGCATCTTTAAATCATTGGCAGAGTTACTGAGGAGAGTACCATCAAGGATGAAGCAATACTCAACCTCATCATTATAATAATTATCATTGATTTAGGTCTTAACACAGTGCTTTCACTTATAGAGTGATATTTAATTTGGTTCTCAACAACGAGATGGATGATAGCTAACCTGTATTTAGCGTTTACTTGATGACAATTCTTATACATCTTATGAGTTTTACCTGACTTAATTCTCCCAACAATCCTATAAGGAAGGTAACGTTTTGACCCTTTTCTTAGAAAGGATAAAAAACAAGGTTAAAGAAGTTAAGTCGTAGGCTGGGTGTGGTGGCTCACGCCTGTAATCCCACCACTTTGGGAGGCCAAGTTGGGCGGATCACCTAAGGTCAGGAGTTCGAGACCAGCCTGGCCAAATGGTGAAACCCCATCTCTACTAAAAATACAAAAATTAGCTGGGTGCGGTGGCGGGCACCTGTAATCCCAGCCACTCAGGAGGCTGAGGCAGGAGAATTGCTTGAACCTCGGAGGCGGAGGTTGCAGTGAGCCGAGTTCGTACCATTGCACTCCAGCCTGGGTGACAGAGCAAGACTTCGTCTCAAAAAAAAAAAAAGAAGAAGAAGCTAAGTCACTTTCCCATACAAAGTTCTAGGAGCAAATGAAATGGCTGGGATTTGAACGTCTGTACACGCCACTCTGAAATGTGTGTCTTTACCTCATATGCCAGCACTGGAAGGTACAGAGAGTGGATTTGCCCAGATCACAAGCTTTGTAAGTTGTTTCTCCAAGACTCCAACTCACAGCACACTCTTAGACTCCCTCTTCCTTTGGACTAACAGGAACAACCCAACCAATGATGTTCAAGCAGGTGCAGTAGAGCAGCCTGAAACAAACCCCATCAGTGCCCTCTCATGCTGCCTGTGTGGTTCACAGAGCTATCGAGAAAGCCTTGGGGAAATGAATGAGTATGATCCTTCGTCCTTCAGGCATCACCCAGCCCATCAGCCCAGCCGCCTACCCAACTGTCCATACAAATCTTTCTAAGAGAACCAAATCATTTCAAAAGATCTTGAAATCATCTGCTGTATAACTGAAAGTGCTTGACTCTAAAGAAATCAGAACAAAGGCAATGGTATCTGGTATTTCGTCCTCACACTACTATAAAGAAATACCTGAGACTGGGTGATTTATAAAGAAAAGATGTTTAATTGGCTCATGGTTTCACAGGCTGGATAGGAAGCATGATGCTGGCACCTGCTTGGCTTCTGGAGAGGCCACAGGAAACTCTCAATCATGGCAGAAGGCAAAAGGGGAGCAGGCATCTCATATGGCAGGAGCAGGGGGAAGAGAGAGAGGGAGGAGAGATAACACACTTTAAAACAACCAGATCTCACGAGAACTCACTCATCACAAGAACCACACCGATGAGATGGTGCCAACACAGCATGAGAACCCCGCCCCCACGATCCACTCAACACTGGGGATTACAGTTCGACATGAGATTTGGTGGCGACACACAGCTAACCCCTCTCTGTATCTATGAAAAGTAGAGAGATCTGGCTGCACGCAGTGGCTCACACCTGTAATCCCAGCACTTTGGGAGGCCAAGGTGGGAGGATCACCTGAAGTCAGGAGTTCGAGACCAGCCTGGCCAACATGGAGAATCCCCATCTCTACTAAAAATACAAAAATTAGCTGAGCGTGGTGGTGCCTGCCTGTAAGCTCAGCTACTTGGGAGGCTGAGACAGGAGAATTGCTTGAACCCAGGAGGCAGAAGTTGCAGTCAGTCGAGATCGAGATCGTGCCACTGCACTCCAGCTTGGGCAACAGAGTGAGACTATCAGAAAAGAAAAGAAGGAAAAAAAAGGAAAGGGGAAGGGAGGGGAGGGGAGGGGGGAAGGGAGGGAGATGGAGGAAGAGGGGAGGGGATGGGAAGGGAGGAGTGGGGAAGGGAGAGGAAGGGAAGGGAAGGAAAGGGAAATATACATTTGCAAGTGGAAAA
>NW_012114488.1:15119147-15139504 GCF_000951035.1 Colobus angolensis palliatus
TGTAATTGCTGGTCTAGGTCCTCCTGATAAGACATTAAGTTGAAATATTCTAACAGCTACCTTCTTTCTGGGGCTTGATGCCACTGCAGGAACAGATGGGCAAGCAGAACCTAGGAGTTACTGTGGGAATTGGATGCCCAGCTTAAAGTAATTGGGAGCAGTATGGCAGGAGCCATCGGAACTCAAATGAATCCAGAAGTTGGTGTTAGCATAATCAGCATCAAGCCAAGAATTGGGGAGTTCCTACAGAGCCTGGAGGAAAGACTTTGTGTAACGGCTTGGTTTTTAACAGCGTTCCTTTCCCTTGAAAACAATGTCATCCTTCACCTAATAAATCAGGTATCAACAATTCAAGGAAGAAATATACCATAAATGTCGTAGTAATGACAATCTAGGAATTCCTGCATAAATAATTCATGTATTAGATCCCTAAAAAGTTCCAAGTATGGCAAACAAAATTATTGCATAGAACATTTTAAAATATAGAAATTCGTTTTTGCTTTGGATTTATTTATTTATTTATTTTGAGATGGAGTTTTGCTTTTTCGCCCAGGCTGGAGTGAAGTGGCGCCATCTTGGCTCACTGCAACCTCTGCCCCCAGGTTCAAGTGATTCTCCTGCCTCAGCCCCCTGAGTAGCTGGGACTGCAGGTGTGCACTACCATGCCTGGCTAATTTTTGTATTTTTAGTAGAGACAGGGTTTCACCATGTTGGCCAGGCTGGTCTTCAACTCCTGAACTCAGGTGATCCACCCACCTTGGCCTCCCAAAGTGCTGGGATTGCAGGCATGAGCCACTGTGCCTGGCCAGAAATTTGTATTTTTATGATTATATTGCCCAAGGTTTTTTTTTTTCCCAGTATGAATATAATCACTTTACTGACAAGGAAACTAAAATGCAAAATGTACAAATAAAACTATTTCTATTAAGAAAAGGAAGGAAGGGAGGGATAGGAAGAAGGAGAATGAATTATGTTTTATAAATAATATACCAAAACTGGTTTTGATTTTTGAGACTCTTTTTTTAAAAGTATTGTGAGAATTCTGAAAACTCTTAGCCCCCTTTTCTTTCATGTTTTTCTTCTAGTCCCCTCATTCCTGAGAAATGTCTTCACAATGGGTTATCAGCCAGTGGTAATTCGTGACCTCTTCATCTCCAAGCGTCTGTGTTCAATTTTCAGCTGCCTTAATTCCTCTTCATCATTCAGTATGTCAGCCATCCTTTTCCTGGTTAGTGTACTGTTTTCTTCCATGGTCCCCTAGTGTCTTAGTAGTCAAGATTCACTGTCAAAAATTCCTTGTTAGGCCAGGTGTGGCGACTCATGCCTGTAATCACAACATTTCAGGAAGCCAAAGTGGGAGGATCACTTGAGGCCAAGAGTTCAAGACCAGCCTGGGCAGCCTAGAGAGACCCCACCTCTACAAAAAAATTTAAAAATTAGCCAGGTGTGGTGATGCATGCCTGTAGTCCCACCTAATCAGGAGGCTGAGGCAGGAAGATCACTTGAGCCCAGGAATTCATGCAGTGAGCTATGATGGCACCACCGCACTTCAGCCTGCATAGCAGAGGAAGACCCTATCCCTAAAAAAATTAATTAAAATAATAAATTCAAATGTCCTTCTCGGTCTCTGTTATCTTCTCTACTCCTCTGTGAACATTACTTAAATTCCATTATAATTTATACTAACAGCTTAAGCAGCTCCACTCTGGAGAATAAAATCTGGAGTTCTTCTCACACTACAAAGACCTATGTGAGCTGGCCTTCTGTCCTTGGCCCGATCACTTTCCCCTTGTTGACAATGCTCCAGTACCCTGGCCCTTTATGGTGTTCTCTAAATGAACCAGACTTATCCTCTTCCTAGGACCTTGACTCTCCCTTCCTGGAGGACCTTCCTCCGACTTTTTGCATGGCTGCCTCTGTTCATTTAGCCCTCTGAACATGTGTCCCCTCCCAAGAGAGGCCTGCTCAGACCATGCCTTCCCCAACCACTGCATGATCTGTCCCGTAAGCCAGCCCTGCTTTCTTCATCACTTATCACTAACTGGAATTACACTATTTATTCAATTGCCTTGCTTATTTTCTGCCTCTCCCCTGTCTCCACCCCCTTTCATGGGAGCATCTCATTGGTTTTAGTCATAGAAGTTTCGTAGGTATTCAGTAAATATGTGTTTAACAACGGGAGGGAAGAAAAAGAGGAAGGAAGGCAGAGGGAGGTGGGAAGGGAGGGAGGCAAGGAGCAGGGCAGGAAATTCCATTCATTCATTCACTGAACATTAATGGGGAATCCCTAATGCCAGACTTCATGCTGGAGGCAGAGTATGCCCAAAGCAATAAGCATGGTGCCTCTCTATAGCGAGCCTCCATAGACGCTTTTTCTGAATGAATGGAAAAGAAGGCACAACCCCTACCTTCTACATGAACACACATTTTATCATATCAGTAGTCAATATTTAATTTTATTCAACTAATTTCTCCTTGTAGTTGTTTGCAAGGTTCAAATAGATCTTATTTTACCTAGGTGACTATCAAAATATGAATAAGATGGTCTACAAAACGGTAAAGTCTTAGAACATAGTCTAAAATCCTTTTTCTGGCTTCTCAAGCCTTACCCAAACTAACCTTTCCAAACCCATCTCGTTACCTTGCCAACACTCACTCTTAGTTCTGGAAAGTTCCTTTGCCATCCCACAGGCCCCTGATGTCTTCCTTGCCTTGGCTCACAGGAAGGAGACAGTAGTGTAATCTGAACCAGGCAAGCAACTGGGAGTCCCAGCCCCTTCACTCAGTAGTTGTTACTGAGCAAACCCACTTCATGGGTCTGTGCCTCAATGTCTTCTCCTGTAAAAAGGGTTGAGGGATAGGACTTCACTCAGAATTGCTTTTGGATTAAACATGATCCATGTACAGGCCTGGGCACAGTGTTTATCAGGCAATGGTCCATAAGCATTAGCCATCCTTACCTCATCGCCCCTCAGCCAGGACACCCATCTTTCCCCATCTCACTCCATGGCACCTGTCCACTAAACTCACTTGCCCCTGACCTCCACGAAGCCAAGCTACACCTCGCCTGAACTCTTACTCAGACACTGATGTGTATTGTTACTAATAGGAGCTCTCCTTAATTAAACTGTGAACTTCCTGAGGGGAAAAATCAGGTCCTGCTAGCACAAAGCAAGTTCTTGAAAAATCCTTGATTGAAGAGTATATGATAGTGCCAAAAAATTGGAATGCACAATTCATTCTGCTCTGGTGCTTTAAATTAATATTAAATATGTCTATAACATATAAATTCTAGACTTTCACATTTAATCAAAGTCTTAATCACAATGAGCAGCATTTATGAAAGGGCAATTAACAGATTCCCAAAAGAACTGGAAATAGTAAATTGCTAATAGCATCCCTAAGGTTTTGCTTTTTGCTCTGATAAATTAAGTAATTTAATAATAGAGGCAGTGTGAACCAAAAAGAACACAAGCTTAAAAGGCAGAGGACTTACATTCTGATCCTCGCTCTGCCAGCCTGTGACTCTCCACCAGTGACTTATCTGCTCCGAGCTTCTGTTAACTCACCTTTTATGTGAGAAGTTGTATTCACACCACTGGTTGTCAGAACGTGTTTCTAAAATCCTTATGGTTCTATGCATGAAATCTGATTTCAAATTTCATTTTTAAATATACCATAGACTATTTACAAACAAAAACAACATATATGTATACTCATAACAGACACTAAAAATTCATTATTTTGTGCAGCCTTGAGCTAAAGTTTCTGTTTAATAAAGTGCATTACAAAATTTCAAACTGAGGTGTTTAAAAAAAAAAAAATGACTGTTTGCCACACTTACCTGGGTATATCAGTGTTTACTTGATCTAGGCAATGTAATGAAATATACAAAGAATGAAATAATACATGATTACATGTGTCTTTCACAAAACTAAATTTCAAAAGTTTGTGTTCACCAAAAATAAGCTTAATTTATTAAAAATAAATAGTTTATCTACTTTTAAAAATTGGGTTTCTGGATAATCTTTTCTTTGCTAAAAAGTAATCTACATAATCTTAAGGTACCTTAGAACTCTCACATTCAGTAAAATTATAGTCTTAAAGCCTAATAGAATCTTACAATTTAAGATAAATAAGCTTATATGTTTAAGATTCTCATTAGATTCATCAGCGTTTCCATCTTTAACTGATTTCCTATACTTTAAGAGCTAAAAAAAAAAATTCCATGAAATTTCAATATAAAGCAATATATATATAAAATATATATAAAGCCTTATATATTATTGTTCTATGTCCCCAGATTATTCCAGTTCAGTTTAAAATATTCTGTTTTTCTCAGGATACCTCTCTCTACTTGAATCTTCTTCATTCTTTCAAGTGAATCTGTCCCAAAAAAATGTTGATTTCTAACTAATCATCACGAGTAGAAACTTCTCTCTTATACATATTGCATGTAAATTTTAGAAACATCTTCCTATTCCTCTAAACTTTGACCCCCTCCTATATAAATTAGGGTGGTTTGGGAGAAAATGCAAGCTAACTTATGGACTTTAAAATAAATATAGTTTCCTATGATAATATTTTCATTTATAACTCCAGTTGTTACCATTGATTAGAAAATCAGCCCTGTCTGAATGCTCATGTTTTCCATTGTAGAGCAAAGGCAAGAGCAAGGTGAATTAGGAAGAGGGAAACAGGGAAACAGGACATGGGTTTTATTTCAAAGAAAGAGCCAATGGGGACATTACAAGAATCATCTGATGGAGATGCCTATTCAGTTTTTTATCACACCACACACTAGTATAACCAGGAAATGCAAGGCACTCTCTGCCTACTCTGCCTAGCCTACCAAATTAAATCTAATTTATTTCATAAAAAGACCTAAGGCATATAGTCATCTGAATGACTGGCTCAGTAAGCAATGAATTCCCCAGAATATTAATAGGTTTGTTATAGCCTGAATGTTGATTTATTGAAAGTGTCATTCCAGCCTATGCATATTGATTCTCAAAAGCTAATATGTGACAAAAATTCTTGGTCTGTCAAAGCTGTCCCATGAGCTAGTCTGACTGGTTCCTTTGCCACTGATGCTAGTCCCAGCTGATTTTTGCCTCAAAGAAGCATGGGGAAGCCGGTGGCAGCAAAGGCAGGTGGTTAGGAGCAGACACCTTTGAGTCAGAGCAGTGGTGCTCAGCTGCCAGCGATTTTGTCCGCAGGAGATGTTTGGTCATGTCTGGAGATCGTTTTGATCATCACAACTGGGGGATGCTTCTGGCATCTAGTGGGTAGAGGCAGAGATGGTGCCAAACACCATGCAGTGCCCAGGACGGGCCCATGAGAAGTGCCTGGTCTCAAACGTCAGTAGTGCCGAGATTGAACACCCTGAGTCAGACTCCGTGCGTTTAGTTCTGATGTTGTCTGTAGCCACAGCTTGCTTTGGGAACCCTTCCCACACTTCCCAAGCGTCAATGTCTCATCTTTAAAAGGAGTGAATCCCATATCCTATTTCACAGGGCAAAGATGGTTGTAAAAATGAAACTAATCGATGCTTACTAAGCATTTGACACGCTCCCTAACACATAACATGCCCAGTGCATCTTAGTTATTGTTAGTAAAGGAAATAATGATACAAATAGCAGCAACAACAAAGGCTTTCTTCAGGCTGGATGGCCCATCTAGAGGTTTCCAGTCCGTCTTAGCATTCCAAGAGGACTTTGATTCAAAAGCCAGTTATAGGCATTCAGAAAACGGCCACGTGCAAAACCCAGAAATTTTCTTTAAGCTAAAACCCTACCAGGCAGGATCTTTTTTTTTTTCCTTCCACTTTTCATTTTAAGTTCCAGGGTACATGTGCAGGATATGCAGGTTTGTTACATAGGTAAACGTGTACCATGGTGGTTTGCTGCACAGATCAACCCATCACCTAGGTATTAAGCCCAGCATCCATTAGGTATTCTTCCTGATGCTTGCCCTCCCCCCAGCGCCCCAATAGGCCCCAGTGCGTGTTGTTCCCCCATGTGTCCGTGTGTGCTCATCATTCAGCTCCCACTTAGAAGTGAGAACATGCAGTGTTTGCTTTTCTGTTCCTGCATTAGTTTGCTGAAGATACCGGTTTCCAGCTTCATCCATGTCCCTGCAAAGGATATGGTCTTGTTCCTTTTTATGGTTGCATACCATTCCCTGGTATATATGGACCACATTTTCTGTATCCAGTGTATCACTGACAGGCGTCTGGGTTGATTCCAAGTCTTTGCTGTTGTGAACAGTGCTCTGGCCAGGATCTTACTATGCCACTCCTATGCCCTGAGATATAAGTAAAAGAGGTCACAGTGAGTAATAGCCTATTTGAGCTACCCATGTGCTCTCTATTAGGGATGAGGGGCATTAATGTGGAGTCACCTTTAGGATGTGATGTGTGAGGTAAAGATAGAATTGTAGCTTATTGAAGTTTAGTGAATTCTGTGGAGGATCCATGAGTTTATATGCTGGGAATTAATGCAAGTCCATATTCTATTGGCTATGACCCCTCTCCTGACCTTATAGATGACGCCTGAAAGGTCATGAAGGCAAGCATCCTGGGGCTAATTAGCACTTAGGCATGGCAGGCCTTTCAACCATGCTCAATCTTTGTCATGGATTTTCAGGGGGAAGCCGACAGGGAGCACTGTGAAACATTTTTATAACTATTAACCAGTGCTTTGGAGTTGACCTGAAATACAAGCCAATTCAGCCAATTAATGTACAACTGTGAAAATAGTTATCTCTATTTTGTATAACTCTCAGCATCTCTGGCGAAGTCTCATTAACAATGCATGTATTTTTTTTTTTTTTTTGGAAACACAATTGTTAGTTGTCACGAGCCAGAAAGATCATTTATCCGCAGAACACATAGAGAGAAATTGCTAAGAAGTCCCTTGAATCTTCTCCCTAGCATACTTTTACAAAACCAAATTCACTCTCAAACTTCAAAAGAAGCCGAGGGAGAAGGAAGAATTCTACATTGCCAGACTTCGTGATTAAATTTAGTGAAAGATGCTGAAAATGTCTGTGGAAATTCTCAAAAAGCTATGAAACGTTAAATGTGCCACACAGTTGCTAAAAGTCTAAGCTAAAATACTTGAAGTGCTTATGAAGGTCATATTATAAGTCTATGATAAGATGGTCTTTTGTTTTAATACCAAAAAGTTGTGCAAGTCCTCTAGGAAACCCTTGTAAAAATTCAATTAACCTTTGTGCCAAAAAACAAGACCCAGAAACAATGCCAGAATTGGGGTCATTAACCACACGCTGGCCTCATGGTTGAGAACAGCCAAGTACTCAGTCAAATGCTCTGAAAGTCAGGCTAGCTTGCAGGGAATTAACTGTAACATAGAAAGCATTCTTCATGCTTCCCTGCCCAGCTAATGTGCATTGTACTTTGTTCCCATTTTGTTTTCTAAAACATTCCAAATTATATAGAGAAAGTACGTATTTAAAAGCCAATTCTCAAACTAACTGGCTAATATATGGTGGCTTTCTCCCTTAAAGAACGTATTCATATTATTTCATACTTCTATTCACATTCATATTGATGACAATGTTTTCTTGACCTAAGAGTAGGGGCAAGGACAACTTTTTATATAAGCTTCCCGAGGGAGATTCTTTTGATCCTAACAGAACCTAACACAGCATGCTGGCATGCTGGCAAATATTCTTCACAGCGTCAGTAGGTCATGAGAACGTGGTTAGTAAATGTTTGCCACACAGTCTCTAAAGCATGCATATTGGAGTCACAAAACTTTAAATGTATCATTGGTTGTGAAATCTAGTTGAGTAACATGTTTTAAATTATTCTTGTTTTGATGTTATTTGATTATACAGTTTTCAAAAACTGGTAAGTTTTGTTAACAATTTTACTTGAGATTGTTTCTTTGAAAGTCACTTACATTTTTCATTTTAAGTGACTGCTGAATTCATCATTGATATAGTACGGTGTTGTTGCAGTCCCCGCCATCCCCAGCAAAAATGAACATGTTTATGTACCAGTGTGGCACTAATTTTCTAAAGTGACTCTAACAAACCTGATTCTTGTTTCTTTTGTCTTCCCCCCTCCCTCCCTTCCTTCCTTCTTTCCTTCCTTTCTTCCTTCCTTCTTTGACAAATGTGAGTTTATGTGAAGAGAAGAAAATAACAGAGGATTTGTGCCAATTCACTAATGTGTTCTAAGGCACAATCAATAAGAACAATAATAAAGTGCTGAAACAGAATGAAAGGATTTCATCTTGAAACCCAGGACTTAACGACAGCTGCCTTTTAAAATTACCAAAGTCACTACCTACACTCTTAGTGCGGCAAAGGTTCTTTTTTTTCTTGTTTTTTTCTTTTGTTTGTTTGTTTGTTTTTCTTTGTTTTTGTTTTTTGAGATGGAGTCTTGCTCTGTTGCCAGGCTGGAGTGCAGTGGTGCGATCTCAGCTCACTGCAACCTCCGCCTCTTGAGTTCAAGCAATCCTCCTGCCTCAGCCTCCAGAGTAGCTGGGACTACAGGCGCCTACCACCACACCCAGCTAATTTTTTGTATTTTTAGTAGAGATGGGGTTTCACCATGTTGGCCAGGATGGTCTCGATCTCTTGACCTCATGATCCACCTGCCTCAGCCTCCCAAAATCCTGGGATTACAGGCGTGTGTCACCGCACCCGGCCAAAGGTTCTTTTTATTACTTTTCCTGATGCCTTCTGCCCCTTGTACTGGGTACAAAGGTAGGATATGTTGGGTGAGAGAGTTGATAGGAATTCTTCAGGAAAAACTATATGATTTTAACTGGAGGAGCCCTTTCTAAAAAGAACCTTGATATATTTTGAATAGCATTTAAGGAATATATACGAAACAGTTCTATGGTGGCATGTAATATTTTCAATTCCAAACACTGCCCTTGACTGGAATATGCCAACGCTCTTTGTGGCATCTGAAGTCAGGGGCAGTGCCTGCCCACTTCCATGTGCTGCTGCTTGGAGCCAGTGTCTCGTGCTTCCCTCAGGACCCGCCTCTTCGTGACTGTGAAGCGCTCTTCTCTGTGTCCGGTTACCATGGAGAAAGCTGCACCATCAGCTTTCCTTTCCAGTTACCAGTGGGTTGTTAGCACACTGGTTATGAAAATGGTTTCTCTAATGCTAATTAGTTATAGCAATGAAATTAAAAGCGGCGCCTGCTTTTCTTTATTGATACTCTTCAGCATGTGCTGAGACAGGTATTTCAGATAAGGCCTGAAATTACTAATTATACTTTCTGTCAAGAGAAAACATTCACTTAGCATGTAATGGGTTAGACATTAACTCTTTCTTACCTTCCATTGAAGGTTCCAGTTAGGTGATTTCCTGCAAAGGAGACGATATTTCCTGAGTCTTGTCTGCTTCCTGTAATAGTGTACTTGGCTCCTTGTGCCCCAAAGCCCAGAACCAGGAATGCACAAAAGACCCATCATTGCCGTGTTATTAATACCAATGCAATCAAACTCTGGCTTCTGGCATTTTGTGAGTCTGCTATTTTAAGCAAGCTGTTTAAGCTCTCAATTTTCTCATATGTGAAATAAGAGAATTAAGATTCTTTTCCAGGATTGTTGTGATGGTGGAATAGGAAAATCAGGCCAGCTTGGAGTATGCGACCTGTACAGTCACACAGGGCCCTGCACTCACAAGGCCCTACACAGAGTTTGGGGCTCTACTGCTAACATCTTGAAATGCTAAATCATTTTTGAAGAAGAGCCTCTGCGTCTTTGCTTTGTACTGGGCTTCACAAATTATATAGTCATGATCAGCCAGGAAACGCTGCAGTGATAATAAATACTCCAAAATCTCAGTGGCTCCACCCAACAGAAGTTCATTTCTCGCTCATGCTATGACCTCCACGCAGCAGAAGGCTGCCCTCCTCATCAAGGCCCAGACTGACAGAGGCTCACTTTCACCTGGGCTTCCATGATCCCGCACCAGAGGGAAAGGAGCAAGGAATTGTGCACTGGCCCTTAAAGCTCTCACCCGGAGTGACACTTGTCACTGGTGCTCACAATTCTTTGTCCAGAGCAAATTGTGTGGCCTGCTCTAACTTCAAAGGGGATGGGAAGTGCATTTCCACCTTGCACCTGGAAAGCAGGGGCCTGGGGAAGTTGGAGACCAGTGCCACACTGTCACAATACAGGGAAGGGTTGCCCCAGTGACCCCGGCTATGTGCAAGCCACCCTTCAGAGGGCTACATTGTAAGATTTCAGGTTTCTCCTAAAACAAAGCCAAGCCAAATTGCTCAAAAGTAAGATCACTTACCTTTTAAAAGAAGCCCTTAATTTTCTTATTTTCCAAGAAGTTCAAGATTCTCTTGACTGTCATCTTCCCCGGGGACAGAGCATATGCTCAGAAAGTTAATGTCGCAGCATCAGGATTAAATCCTTTCCAGCCGAACTGAGACACGGAAACCAGCATTGCCGATTCCCTCATTACGCTTCCTCAAGATGGAAATGGCATTGCTGCTTGTGTTCTGATTGTAAAATATAAACGTATTATTATAACACATTTGAGCAAGATGAAAAAGTAGAAAGTTAAGATAAAAAGCTAAAGTCAGTAAGAGCAGGAATCTCACTGCTTACTATTACTTATCTTTCGAGGCATTTTAGGATACATTCCCACACTGGAAACTTTTTTAACTGTTAGTATTATACATGTGAATGTGTACATAGTGTTTTATGAACTGCTTTATTATGGGCATGTATGTACTAAATATAGTGATAATGATGCTGTTTTTCAAATGTCATCATTGTGCAAAGTAATCACCTGCTACACAACAATCACATGGCATATAGAATGATTTAACTCCCTGTCCTTAGCCTCAGTGACAGGTTCTGGAGGCGGCCACATAGCAGTTGTTAGTCCAGAAACTTTCTGCACATCTATAAGCAAATACATCTTTTTTCTTTCATCCAAATTGTTGCACTCTATGTATAAATTGTTTTCATTGTTCTATAGTGTTTCATTTTATGAAATATCATTATTTGTTTAATGACTTACATATTTATATGACTATAGCTGTATCATTGCATTAGTATATCTACAGAAAGTTTATTTACTTGTTTATTTGATACATCATTTTTGTTTTGTTTTTGCCACAAGGTCTCACTCTGTCACTCAGGCTGGGAGTACAGTGGCACAATCAAAGCTCACTGCAGCCTCAACCTCCCAGGCTCATGTGATCCTCCCACCTCAGCCTCCTGAATAGCTGGGACTACAGTACCCGCCAGCAGGCTAGGCTAATTTATTGTATTTTTTTCTAAAGACAGGGCGTTGCCATGTTGCCCAGGCTGGCCTCAAACCCCTGGACTCACCTGATCCACCCACCTCAGGCTCCCAAAGTCTGGGATTACAGGCATGAGCCACTGCACCTGGCTGGCCACATCATTCAGAATTTTTTGAAGAGGCCACATAACAGCTATTTTGAGAGTTAAATGAAATAATCCTTTGGAAAGTATTTTGTAAATCAATTATCACATGTGTAACTATACTGATGGTAAACGGTAATTATTTTACCATATGTCTTATCTACTTGTGTTATTTTATTAATAAGTGCAATAATATAATTCTGCAGCTACTACGTGTAAATTTCATATTCCAATGGAAATCATACTGTAAAGAGAGGCATAATACATATGAAAAAGCGGCATGTTTTTGTGGAACTATAGCATGAGAAGTGGTGGGAGCCACAATACTTAGTTTGCCCAAGGCAAGCTGTTTTATGCTCCTTGTTCACGAGTATCTTCTAATATGTTCCCTTTCACTCTCAAATTTGTTCAGTTGGACAATAAATCATATTGTCATTTGATTTATGAGTAGATCAACCAGGCCCCAAATCTTGAAAGAGACATCCTTAATCTGCTTGTGTATACTGTCATTTTACTGTCCTCAGAGTATCTAAAATGGAACACATTGCAACTGCTCCTTGTTAAATTAGTTCACTGTGATAGGGTTCAGGTACAACAGTTCATTTACACTTTACACAAATCTGTTGATTTAAAGCCACTTTTCATGCCGCTCTTTCCTGCTTTGGAGACTGGTTGCTGTCTTGTTCCTCTCTCTTCCATCCTGCCAGGCTGATTATCTTCCCCTCCAGATTATAGTGGGAAGCAAGGAAGGCTTGCATAAGCCTTCTTCAATATATTTGCTACCGTTATCAGGATAGTTACATTTGTAATGCTTATGCATTCTAATAACATGATGTATCTATTTAATTTCCCTATTTTCCCATTTGTGACACAGAAAACTAAAAATTATTTCTAAAAAGTATTCTATCTAAAAACAACTTACTCTTTCACGCTTCCAATGATAATCCCCCAAATAAAGCTAATTTTTCTTCTACTCTGCTACAACTGAATTAAGAAAGGCCGTGTTCATCACCTTGATTCATTAACCTTATACTAAGGAAAAGTGCCAATTTTTTTTTTTTTTTTTTTTTTTTGAGAGAGGGTTTCGCTGTCGTTGCCCAGGCTGGAGTGCAATGTTGCGATCTCGGCTCACTGCAACCTCTGCCTCCTGGGTTCAAGTGATTCTCCTGCCTCAGCCTCCGAGTAGCTGGGATTACTGGCATGTGCCACCACGCCCGGGTAATTTTGTATTTTTAGTAGAGACGGGGTTTCTCCATGTTGGTCGCACTGGTCTCGGACTCCTGACCTCGTGATCCATCCACCTGGGCCTCCCAAAGTGCTGGGATTACAGGCGTGAGCCACCGCGCCCGGCCAAGTCCCATTATTTTTTTTCCATCACCAATACAAGCTGCTGATCGCCTGCAAGAAGAGTCACTTCGTGTTTTTAGCACTTAAAGCAAAATATCTTTTCAAAACGCGGGGTAGGAAACTACACAGGAATAGCATTCTGTGATAATTAACCACACTGGTGAGTTAAATGCCGTTGGCGTTTCCTCAGGATACCTCACTCTCCAACATCATCCAAGTTAATTAGCCGACATCACGCGCACTTCTGTGCCTGCCTTACTGCCTCATTAGAACTGCGTGCGCTGGTTTGTGTCCAAGCCAGTTCACCTCAGCTCGCCCACCAGTGATTCTGTTCGCAGCTCCTGTGCGCTGGCTCTCGATTTCCATCGCCTTCCTTTTCACGCTGGATAACGTCTTCCCAGAGGATGCGAGACAGCAAAGCACGGTCTCATTTCATCGTAATGACGGAATGTCCCAGTCAGAGCCAAAGATTTAGAAATTCCATAGTAATTCCAGCACATCTCCAGTGTTCTCAGAAATCGATCACTGTGTGACTAAACAGCCAGTGTCAAAGAAACAAATCGGCGGGTCTTCTGCCTCCCGGCTGCCGTAACTTCCTGACAACTGTTCTTTTCCTGGGAGCCATTTTTAATGGCCTTTTTAATCACCGTCATCAACAGTAGGGAACTCTCAATAACGTCTTCAGCTTTAAAATGTTTTTGAAAGTGAGTTGGAGACGCATAAATATTTAGATTTTTCTCAAGGAAAAGTGTCTTAAGTGTCTGAGTTCTAAATGTGAGCCAAGTTTTCTTTGAAAATGTATCCCAATTACAGTTGTAAATAGTAATCCCACAAACAAAAGCTTGGAGGGGAAGTTACTAAAAACAGTTGAATTCCCTAAAATTTTGACTTCCCCACACATCAGAAGCAGCAGCTTTTTTTAGGATGTAATTATTTTCCTGATATACATTCTCACACTCCTGGGAAAGAGTTTTAGCCATTTTGTGCTAGAGATCCATTTGGCAGTTTGATGAACACTTTGGACGCTATCTTGAATTTTTTTTTTTTTTTCTTTGAGAGGAAGTCTCACTCTGTCGCCCAGGCTGGAGTGCAGTGGCACAATCTCGGCTCACTGCAACCTTCGCCTCCTGGATTCAAGCAATTCTCCTGCCTCAGCCTCCCAAAGAGCTGAGATTACAGGCATAAGCCACCGTGCTCAGCCTATCTTGAATAATATTTTTAAATATATAAAATATATATGATTGCAAGGAAAATGCAGTTATCAGAGTAGTAAAAATAAATTTGTGGTTTTTAATATGTGTTTCTTTATGAATGAATTAAATAACAAGTCAGGCCAGTAACAGTGGCCCTTGCCTATAATCCTAGCACTTTGGGAGACCAAGGCAAGCAGATTCCTTGAGTTCAGGAGTTCAAGACCAGCCTGGGCAACATGGCAAAACCCCGTCTCTACAAAAGATATAAAAATGCCTCAGCTACCCAAAAGGCTGAGGTGGGAGGATCACTTGAACCCAGGAGGTCAAGACTGCGGCAAGTTGCATTGCACTGGCTGCACTCCAGCCTGGGCGACAGAGCGAGACCCTGTCTCAAAAATACAAGTAAAGAAAAATAACAAGTCAATACTGTACATTTAAAATGTAGCAAGTTAAAGTAAAACTTTATGGTTTAAAGAAATACCAGTGCAAAGAACATTTTTGCTGAGTTTACCTGAGAACAATAAACCATGCATGAGAATGACTCCCCTCCTTCCTCATGATCATCAAAAACAAATTGCAAATGGGAATACTGGAAAGCAACGTGAATGTCTGGGTCACCAGTGTGGGAAGAGGCAACTGCATTCCCCCCAATTGGCAGCTCCATCACACCAGTTGATAGGACAGCAGCGATCACACGCAATCTACTGTATAAGTAATAGCGGGTCAGGCGCGGTGGCTCACGCCTGTAATCCCAGCACTTTGGGAGGCAGGCGGATCACAAAGTCAAGAGATGGAGACCATCCTGGCCAACATGGTAAAACCCTGTCTCTACTAAAAATACAAAAATTAGCTGCACATGGTGGTGCACGCCTGTAGTCCCAGCTTCTTGGAAGGCTGAGGCAGGAGAATCAGTTGAACCCAGGAGGTGGAGGTTGCAGTGAACTGAGATTGCACCACTGCACTCCAGCCTGGTGACAGAGCGAGACTTCATCTCAAAAAATAAAAATAAGTAATAGTGGGCCTGGCGTGGTGGCTCATTCCTGTAATCCCAGCACTTTGGGAGGCCGATGTGGGCAGATCACGAGGTCAGGAGATCAAGACCATCTTGGCTAACATGGTGAAACCCCATCTCTACTAAAAATACAAAAATTAGCTGCACATGGTGGTGCACGCCTGTAGTCCCAGCTTCTTGGAAGGCTGAGGCAGGAGAATCAGTTGAACCCAGGAGGTGGAGGTTGCAGTGAACTGAGATTGCACCACTGCACTCCAGCCTGGTGACAGAGCGAGACTTCATCTCAAAAAATAAAAATAAGTAATAGTGGGCCTGGCGTGGTGGCTCATTCCTGTAATCCCAGCACTTTGGGAGGCCGATGTGGGCAGATCACGAGGTCAGGAGATCAAGACCATCTTGGCTAACATGGTGAAACCCCATCTCTACTAAAAATCCAAAAAAAAAAAAAAAATTAGCCGGGCTTGGTAGTGGGCACCTGTAGACCCAGCTACTCGGGAGGCTGAGGCAGGAGAATGGCAGGAACCTGGGAGGCAGAGCTTGCAGTGAGCCAAGATTGTTCCACTACACTCCAGCCTGGGCAACAGAGTGAGACTCTGTCTCAAAAAAAAAAAAGTAATAGTGAATATAGTTGCTATTTCAAGCTGTCTACCGCTATTCTAAAAATCGTATGAAAATATCTATGATTCTCATTTGTGACAAAGTCACAGATACCACTAGCATTACTGATATTCATGCCTATATTTATAACTGAAAAAAACACCACACTTCAGGTAGAGATTAGTGAAATTAAATATATAATTAATTCCCATCCAAGATCACAAGCTCCACAGACTTCCTGTTAACAGTCTTAATCCTATAGGAAACAAGAGACTATGGTTGGAGTAGGAAGGACAAGATGAAGGAGAATAACTATGGGGTAGCTAACAAGGTAAGGGTTGTGAAGAATCACTACACGCCAGGCCCTGTGCTGGGTACTTCCGCGGAGTAGCTGTGCTGGGTACTTCCACGGAGTAGCTGTGCTGGGTACTTGCGCGGAGTAGCTGTGCTGGGTACTTCCGCGGAGTAGCTGTGCTTGCGCGGAGTAGCCAATTCATTCCTCACATGACTGCACCATTTACTTGTACACAGTACTAATAAACAGTGGGGCCATAATACAAATTCATGCCACCACAGGAGTGGTGGAGTGACTTCCTGGTAAGTTTGGAAAGAGTAAACTGATCATGCTCCATGCCCATTTTTTTCTTGGCAGCAGATGCTCTGCAGAGAACTTATGTCCTGCTGTGTTTTTCGAGGAAGTCTGGCTCTGCCTAAGCTTGGGTGGATAGATTTTCACAAGCGTAAAATTTGATATTAGAAAACCCACTAGTCCACATACACAAGTCATACCCTCCATCCTAGCTATCTTGTATATAAAAATGCCACTACACCTGCTCTCCTTTCTTATTTACTTATTTTTCTATTATATATAGTTAAGGTGTACAACATATTTTGATATATTTATATATAATGAAGTGGTTACTATACTCAAGCAGATTCACATACTTATCATCCTGCATGGTTACTTTTTTCATACGTATATAGTAATAGCACCTAAAATCTACTCTTTCTGCAAATTTTCATTACATAATACAATATTATTATTGTAGTTCTCTAATACATTTCTAGAATATTTGTCCTACCTGTAACTTTCTGTGCTTTGGCCCATATCTTCCCATTTTCTCCCACAATTCCCCCCACTACTTCTGGTAACCCCCATTTTATTCTGTTTCTATATATTTGATTTTTTTTTAAGATTCCACATGTAAGTGAGATCGTGCAGAACTTTTTTCTGTGCCTGGCTTATTTCACTTAGCATAACGTCCTTCAGGTTAATACATGTTACCAAAAATGGTAGGATCTCCTTTATAAGGCTTAATGATATTCCATTTTATATATATGTGTGTGTATGTGTGTGTGTGTGTGTATATATATATATATAAATTTATGGATATAGAGATATCTCTATATATAATGCTCCCCTCTCCCTAATATACATGTATATGATATATTCCACAATTTCTTTATCCATTCATCCTTTGATGCTTACTTAGGTTGTTTGCATATCTTGCTATTGTAAATAATGCCACAGTGAACATAAGAAGGCAGCCGTCTCTGTGAGCTGCTAATTTTACTTCTTTTGAGTATAGACTCAGCAGAGGGATTGCTGGATCATACGGTATTATAGTTCTATTTTTTTGTTTTTTAAGGAACCTTTGTACTGTTTTCCATAAAGTCTGCAACAATTTACATTCCCACCAACAGGGTGTCAGGGTTCCCTTTTCTCCAACCCTTGCTACCACTTGTTATGTCTTTTTGATAATGGCCATCCTAACAGGTATAAGTTGCTATCTCGTGGTTTTCATTTGCCTGTCCCTGATGATCAGAGATGTTGAATACCTTTTCATATGCCTGTTGGCCATTTTTATATATTTTTTGGAGAAATGTCTATTCAGACTCTTTGCCCATTTTTTAATCAGGTTATTTGGGGTTTTTTGCTAATGAGTTGTATGCATTTCTTTTACATTTTGGATATTAACCCCTTATCAAATACATGGTTTTCAAATACTTTCTTCCAATCTGTAAGCTGCCTTTTGATTCTGTTCATTGCTTCCTTTGCTGTGCAGAAGCTTTTTAGTTTGATGTAGTCCAATTGTTTATTTTCGCTTTTCTTGCCTGAGCTTTGATGTGGTATCCAAAAAGTTATTGCCAAGGCGATGAGGTTTCCCTGTGTTTTCTACTAGGAATGTTATAATTTCAGGTCCTATGTTAAGTTCTTTCATCTCTGTTAAGTTGATTTTTGTGTATGATATAAGCTAAGGGTCCAATTCATTATTTTACATGCAGCTATCCAGTTTTTCCAACACCATTTACTGAAGAGACTATCCCATCCAGATACCATTGTGTCTTCTTGATAGCTTTGTCAAAAATTAGTTGACCCATTTTTCTTTTCAAACTGAGACAGGGATGGTAGGCGTCATGGATTGGGTTTCCTTAAACTCCAACACCTTCTGCAATTAAGACTGGCTCTCTTCTAAAGGCATTCATTCTATTTTCAAACAATTCTGATTTTTACAATGTTTTTCTTTATATCTAGCTAAAATCAACCTCGCTCTGTTGTCCTGTGGTATTTGGAAGCCTTAGTCCTTCTGGGAAGGGCTTATCCTTCAGTCATTAAAGCAGGCCATGAAGAAGATTACCAACTCTACCAAACACCCTGGTCCAAACAGACATACGTCCTTCCTTCCTAACGTGGTCAAAAGATGAGATTAGGTTTTTCAAAAATTTATCAAATGAGAGAGAACTTCTTCTTCATAGGCTTCAGGATTTTTTTAATGTCTCCCAAAGTTGATATTAAAATTAAACAGATTCCAGGTGAGGTCTTGCCACCATATAGCAAAGGAAAACTATCCACGCCTTCAGTTTATGCTGTATTTTTCTATTAGTTTTACCTTAGATTAATCTTTCATAGATGCATTTATTGTATATTAATTCTCTTTATGACACATGTTCTGTTAAGCTATAGCTCCCACAGCGCATATAGCTGTTATATACATTCTAGTACTGGGATTTAAACTGTTCTCTAAAAGTCTGCTCTATTCATCTTGTTAGATTACCCAGTGATTTCAGACGGTGAGGGGATGTTTTTGAATCCTGATTCTGTTTCCAATATACTGTCCAATTCAAGAGCATATAGAAATTAGGTCATCATTCTGTCAAGGTCTATTTTCAAGTTGTTAATGAAAGTGCCTAAGAGGATACATTCCTCATTACCCAATCCGTATTTCGTCATGTCTTTGTTTTTCATGTCTTGAAGATTTCTTGTTTTGATTTGGTTTGGTTTAGTTTGGTTTTTCATCCTTATAATATTCGTCTAATGCTGACGTTATACTGGGAACTTATTGAATTTTCATAAGTTTGAATTAATAAACAAATATTTTCTTATAAAGCTGCTTATGTAGGTGTATGTCTGGGAATGAAATAAAACAACATCCCCACAACCCCAAAACTCAGACACTGCAGACTCTGCTAATGTTTGGCTGTATTTCTTTCTAGGCTTTTTGAAAGAGGATTTTTCTAAAGTACATTTTCACTCTGTTCATTACCTGGCCCTTCTCTGTCTCTCACTCTATTGAGAGGGAGTGGTTAGTCCAGTCCTAACATTTGCAGGACCTGGGACAAGAAGGCAAGTGTGGGTTCACATGGCCCTCATCTCAATGTTTAAAAATTCTAAATCACACTAGCAAGCTGTTAAATAAAATACATGCTATCCTCTTACCTGAAGGAGTACATCTTCATAAGGACCTGGGAGGCCAGATTCTAGCTTAGAATTCTCTGACCCCTCAGAATTCTTTACCAGAACTTAGTGAAACTGGGAGAGTCAGCCCAGACCTCTTCTCTTGTCCAGCTCTGCCCCGCCTAGAAGGTTCTCTGCACACACATAGGTAAACACCCAGCCCGAAAATCTCAGATTCATCCACATCCCCAACATGTAGCAGTCCTTCAGGCAGCCTTCGGGCTCTGGGTAGGCACACCGCTGGAGCAGTCCACTCTCAGAAGGACAGATGAGAGGAAGCTGCCTGCACAAGCCCTGAATCAAGCCCAGGTCATTTGGGCAGGGAGTTCTGGGGCTCGGGTGCCTGGGCATAGTCTGAAGGGCGAGTGTGTGCTGTTGTGGATGCAGTTTTTTGGCTCCACAGACTCTTTGCTCCAGGAAGAGGGGTGTGGCCAGAGGAGGACCAGGGCAGAACCCTCTAAAACATAGGACATCTCTTGAGCAGGTCAAAGGGTTAAACTGGGAGTGATTCTCAGGTAATCCAGAGTGTCCTGCTCTTAGGAAATTCTAATCCATTGAGAATTACTCTTGAGTGTTCATAATGGGAGTTCCTGCTACCTAGAGGAAGACCTTAGGAGTGGAAAGCATGATCCTACCACCACTCCTAGCTCCAGCAGAAGAGTGATGAGCACTGGGTAGAGCCATTGAAGAGGGGAATGAAGATTTAGATGGGCGACTACATCATATAATACCCTAATGGGCCTATGTCAGCAAAGGTAGTAATATAACTAAAGCATATAATCAAACACAAAAATTATGTGGCATAGACTGTACACCATTATTTTAGTGTAGGTTACAAGGCTCAGACTGCTTGGGTTTAGACCCTAGCCAGAGTTCACTTCCTAGCTATGTGATTTTGAGCAAATTGACTTCTCTATGGCTCACTTTCCTCTTCTGTTAAATGGGTATTTTTTAAGAGTGCCTACCTTGGTGAATTGAAGGAAACCATGTATGTTGGATGCTTAGCCTAGCAATGCCCAGTACATAGTAAGCACTTTGCAAGCATTAGCTAAGTTTTTTTTTTTTTTTTTTTT